>NC_061512.1:75526559-75588722 GCF_022539505.1 Lolium rigidum | reverse complement strand
ACCATATTCATCCATATCACTTGCATCTTACTATCTCTTCGCCGAACTAGTGCACCTATACATCCGACAAGTGTATTAGGTGTGTTGGGGACACAAGAGACTTCCTTGTATCGTAATTGCGGTGGCTGCTTGAGAGGGATGATCCTTGACCCTCTACCTCCCCGAGTTCGATAAACCTTGGGTGATTCACTTAAGGGAAACTTGCCGCCGTTCTACAAACCTCTCGCTCTTGGAGGCCCAACACTGTCTATAGGAATAGAAGCGCGCGTAGACATCAAAGACGCGACGCAATTTTATGGAGGAAGGTGAGCCTTCGGCGTCATGGCCGAGAGACTGATGAGGTGGGGCGAGGGTGAGTAATCTATTTACTTCATGTGTTCCTAGTTACTCCCTCGTCCACGAATAAGTGGACGTCGGGTTTTTAAAGACATATCATCAAGTGAAACGACACTAATATTGGGAAGATGTAAACCAATAGGTCTTTCTTTAATTAGCTAAGAGCATGCATAAAATAGAGATAACATATAATAAATATTATTAGGTTTGATTTTTGCATGATGAGAGAGAAATATTTTTTGCTACTTTAAAGTACATTAGGAAGGTAGAAGTACACTCTTTTAGAGCGTCTTCGATCGCTGTAGTGACCCTGCATACCACCGCATGTTGTAGTATGCCGGTCGTGGATATAACATGTGCGAAGTACCAATCCGCAAATATCACATCCTGCCGCAGTGGTACAACGTAAACATAGCTGGTCCAAACTTACTCACTTAATATTATTACAAGCCGTAAATGTACATCACAAGGGAGCTCCTCTTGAGTCCGCAGAGATAAATCGAAAGTTCCAACGAACTTCTCTAAGCCTACGCATTATGGGTAGGACTAGACTAAGTACCATGGCTACTCGATCAACTTTATTCTATAATGTTTGGTGCTGCCCAACTACCACTATAGAACCCTACTAGTTTATGCCTCCTCCACACGCTTCGTTGGTGCCAAAATCGATCGGTAGTCCACTCCTTCGACGCCTCCGCAGAGATCTCGGCTCCTCGTAGTAGACGTCATCTACGTAGTTTGCCTCCTCGTGGTTCCCCTCAACGCCGTTCCGGCAATCTAAGCATGGGACTTAAAGAGGTATGAGTATGAGCGTACTCAACAAGTTCATTATAGGAAAGAGGTGTTTTATGCACTAGCTACGACCATGAACCGTAAAGTCCAAGGCCATGCAAGTTTTGATAAACATTTCTTCAAAAGGTTGCTTTTATTCTAAAGAGCTATGTCCGCTAGCCTTCACCGGTTGATAGAACTTCATGGAGTTCCTTTCCAGCCCGTGTTCGCAGCTCCAATTCCCGAATAGGGAGTGACAAGTCACAATTTGATACACTCGCAGAGGTGTGTTACTTTACCCATAAGAGAACTTAACCGTGTTACCAACCGAGTCTAGTTCTCGTTCACACTTCCTTGGTGTGAGGCCAGGTATCAAGCTCATAGCCAATCACCGGGCCTTCCCGCGACCCACGCATACCCACCCTTTTGTAATCCACCGGCCTCGGGCCGACTCATATGATCAACCCCTCGGGCCAGCCTCGTTACAATCCATCATAGGTACAACTCGTAGTAGAAGCAATGAGCTTTGTCCTCCGAGGCTTCCTTCCCCGCCTAAGAATATCCCAGCTGGCCACCTACGGTTGTACCCGTTGATATGCGAGAGGGAAAAGAACAACTGACTATTTTGTCCCACTCCATACTTTATGGTAAACACGATGATTACGACGCAAGAACCACTGAACGACATTTGTTGTTAATCCTATGTGATTATAAACCCTTTGTAATGGAACCTCCACCGGACTCATACCATGGTTCCATTGCCAACCATTTTAGTCATATTCATAGTTATGAAACTAGTCTTTTTTTTATGCAAGAGTGATAAGTATAGTACTTTGCAAGTAGTTTGGTAAAAATACTCAAATGACATGAACAAGCGATGAACTTGCCCTCGAAGACTCGCAAGGTATTGCAGCTTGGATGGTGTGGACCGACCCTTGTCCTCTGCTTCGAAAGATAGCATCATTGTCCGATAAGGGCAATGGTTAAATATTCAAATGATGCATGCTTTGGTGTATTTAAGTCGTCCCCCCCTAGCCTGGTGTTTTTAGATTTAATTTTCGGAGCTTTTGAGATAAGAACAATTTAATTTTCCTCCTTAAGAGTAAAAATGTTGTATTGAGGTTTTTCCAAGATAAAATTGAGTCCAAGTAATTTAATGGACTTATTTAATTATTAAAAACATGAGATCAATATTTAATTGTTTTTATTAATGCATTTTTCTTTGGGTAATAATTATTAATTTTTATTTTGTCCCAAAATTCCAAGTGGTATTTTATTATGATAGAGAATTAAATTCTAGGTGGTTTTCATATTTTATTCTATTTTTAGAGTTATTTATGATTTTTTAAATTATGTCAAATTTTCTGTTTTTAAAATAAATGTGAAAGGACCATATTGCCCCCTAGGCCCACCTGTCGGTGAAACCCAGTGGGTTAGGTTGGACCAGATCGCCTGGTTCGGCCCAATCGGCCTCATTCACCTCCTCCTCTCCCGCACGAACCGAAACCCTAACCCTAATGCTCCCGTGACGCTTGCGTCGCCTCCGTCGTCCGCCGGCCGATTCCCGCCAACTCCGATCGCCTCCGCCGCCGCCATGGGGTGCTTTCAACCCATCTCGTGACGGCGCGTCGATCTATCCATGTCGATCCGACGCTCGCGTCTTCGTTCGCTCTTCCTCGACCCTCGCCGCATCTAGGGTTACGGCCTTCGCCGGTGATGCGCGTCTGCGAGCGCTCCAGGCCTTCCCGGTGCCGCTCGACGGACGTGCTAGTGGTGTGCTGGGTGCGGTGGCGCTCGGCGTGGCCTGGCCTGGCTGTGTCTTGGTGCTGCCGTGGCCTGTCCGTGCCGCCGTGGCCGCCATGGATGCGTCTGCAAGCTTCTGCTCCCGTGTATGTGCTACCGCCCTCTCTCTCTCTCGTGCTCTATCTTCATCTCCTTCCTTTGGATGCAAGGGTATCCATCTCCTTGGTGTGCTAGCCTTGCCAGTACACCAGCAGTTGCTCCTCTGTTGTTGTGCTGTGTTCATGGCTAGCCCATGCTATTGCTATGGTTGTTGCTGTGTGGTTAGCCCTGCCTTGCTACTGCTATGGTTGCTGCTTGTATTGCCATGCTCATACATGCTATGTTGTTCTACTACCGCTTGCTATATCTATGCTCATATCTCGTGCCTGCTGCTGCGCGTGGTGCTCCCGGTAATGCCATGTTGTTCTAGTTGCTATCCCCGCTACTATCCACTCATGTGTATGTCCATGTGATGACCCCGGCCAACTGCAGTGAGCAATTCTTGCTTGTGCAAATGCCAGCTGTGCTTATTGATCACATGCTATGCATTGCTATGTCATCCTTGTGTTGCCTATTGTAGTAGTGCATCAATTCTTCTTTGATGTGCTTCCGGATACAATTATAAAAAGTGATATATATGTTATATTATCTTCTCGCAGCTTTCTTGCAGCTTGCTACCGCTTGTCTCTGTGGCCTTCGATGATCCTGTGATCATCATGTGCTCCCTGTATGCTTATACACTTGTATGAATTATCTTGTATGGTGTTGTTGCTTGTATATCAAGCTCCTCACCAAGTACTGGTGGTTGCTGTTGCTCGTGAAGGCAATACTGTTGGTTGGTTGATCTATTTGACGCACCTAGTTGCATCTGTGTGAGCTATTTCAATTACTTGTGCTTGTCAGTGAAGCTTTGATTCCTATTTCTGGCAAACAGGCATGAACTGCTTGATGCAGTGGTGATTCCTGTGCATCTGTGCAATATCTGGATGGAAACCAACATGTGTTGGCACCTCCCGTTGTTTTTGAACTCCTTGGAATGATGATATGCTTCTCTCGATTGGATTTTATGTATGGCCGGGTAGCTATTGTGACCCTAGCGGTGTTTTGCTTGCTAGATATGATTGCTCCTACCTCTTCGTATGCTTACGTGCAATAATACCGGTAGTCATCCATGTGATCTCCGGTATAATTGATGTTGAAATGAAAATAGACATATAAATGTCTATAGTCTCGATGGTTTAGCTAGCTATAGGGTGCTAGGTGAGTCCGTGTTGGTTAGTTAGGGATCAAATCCTTGTTGGATGCTTTGGTTAACTCAATGATGATTATATTGACTTAACCAGTGTTCCCTTGGATGAATTTCTACTAGCCTCTCCCTTATTTTGCTTGCACCATATGGCTGGGTGCCAAATGATGATACAAACAGGGTAGCTTAACCCTATGGCTTGTGTGGATTATGCATATGCTTGATTATTATGAGCAAACAATGCTTGCTCATGATTCTTTGGTATCCCTCACTCCAACTCCTAGATTAGTTGTTGATGTAGAGGTTTGCTTCTGGATATGTGATGGCGCGTGAGACACACGTCTGTTGGGAACCCCAAGAGGAAGGTGTGATGCGTACAACAGCAAGTTTTCCCTCGCAAGAAACCAAGGTTATCGAACCAAATGAGGAGATGAAGGCCACGTGAAGGTTGTTGGCGGAGGAGTGTAGTGCGGCGCAACACCAGGGATTCCGGCGCCAACGTGGAACCCGCACAACACAATCAAAATACTTTGCCCCAACTTAACAAAGTGAGGTTGTCAATCTCACCTGCTTGTCAGTAACAAAGGATTAAACGTATGGTGTGGAGAATGATGTTTGTTTGCGAAGAACAACAGAGAACAAAGATTGCGTAGATTGTATTTCGGATGTAAAAGAATGGACCGAGGTCCACAAGCTCACTAGTGGTGTCTCTCCAATAAGAAATAGCATGTTGGGTGAACCAATTACAGCTTGGGCAATTGACAAATAGAGATGGCATAACAATGCACATACATATCATGATGACTACTATGAGATTTAATTAGGGCATTACAACAAAGTACATAGACCGCTATCCAAAGCATGCATCTATGCCTAAAAGTCCACCTTCGGGTTAGCATCCGCACCCCTTCCAGATATTAAGTTGCAAACAAATGTACAATTGCATTAAGTATGGTGCGTAATGTAATCAACACAAATATCCTTAGACAAAGCATTGATGTTTTATCCCTAGTGGCAACAACACATCCATAATCTTAGAACTTTCGTCACCGTCCTGCATTCAATGGAGGCATGAACCCACTATCGAGCATAAATACTCCCTCTTGGAGTCACAAGTATCAACTTGGCCGTAGCCTCTACTAGCAACGGAGAGCATGCAAGATCATAAACAACATATATATGATAGATCAATAATCAATCTTGACATAGTATTCCATATTCATCGGATCCCAACAAACACAACATGTAGCATTACAAATAGATGATCTTGATCATGATAGGCAGCTCACAAGATCTAACCATGATAGCACAAGAGGAGAAGACAACCATCTAGCTACTGCTATGGACCCATAGTCCAAGGATGAACTACTCACACATCAGTCCGGAGGCGATCATGGTGATGTAGAGTCCTCCGGGTGATGATCCCCCTCTCCGGCAGGGTGCCGGAGGCGTCTCCTGAATCCCCCGAGATGGGATTGGCGGCGGCAGCGTCTCTGGAACTTTTTCCGTATCGTGGCTCTCGGTAATAGGGTTTTCGCGACGGAGAGTTTAAGTAGGTGGAAGGGCAGAGTCGGGAGGCTCACGAGAGGCCCACACCATAGGGCGGCGCGGGCCCCTCCTTGGCCGCGCCGCCTTGTGGTGTCGCCACCTCGTGGCCCCACTTCGTATCTCCTTCGGTCTTCTGGAAGCTCCGTGGAAAAATAAGACCCTGGGCGTTCGTTTCGTCCAATTCCGAGAATATTTCCTGTGTAGGATTTCTGAAACCAAAAACAGCACAAAACAGGAATTGGCGCTTCGGCATCTCGTTAATAGGTTAGTGCCGGAAAATGCATAATAATGATGTAAAGTGTGTATAAAGCATGTGAGTATTATCATAAAACTAGCATGGAACATAAGAAATTATAGATACGTTTGAGACGTATCAAGCATCCCCAAGCTTAGTTCCTACTCGCCCTCGAGTAGGTAAACGATAACAAGGATAATTTCTGAAGTGACATGCTATCATAATCTTGATCAATACTATTGTAAAGCATATGAGATGAATGAAGTGATTCGAAGCAATGGTAAAGACAATGACTAAACAGACTGAATCATATAGCAAAGACTTTTCATGAATAGTACTTTCAAGACAAGCATCAATAAGACTTGCATAGGAGTTAACTCATAAAGCAATAGATTCTTAGTAGAAAGTTTTGAAGTAACACAAAGGAAGATATAAGTTTCAGCAGTTGCTTTCAACTTCAACATGTTTATCTCATGGATGTATATCTCTTGGATGATTGTCAACACAAAGTAATATGGTGAATGCAAATAAGCAAGTATGTAGGAATCAATGCACACAGTTGACACAAGTGTTTGCTTCTAAGATAGAAGGAAGTAGGTAAACTGACTCAACATAAAGTAAAAGAATGGGGCCCTTCGCAGAGGGAAGCATGGATTACTATTTTTGTGCTATAGCTTTTCATTTTGAAAACATAGAAACAATTTTGTCAACGGTAGTAATAATTCATATGTGTTATGCATAAGACATCCTATAAGTTGCAATCCTCATGCATAGAATACCAATAGTGCTCGCACCTTGTCCTAATTAGCTTGGATTTCCATGGATTATCATTGCATAACATATGTTTCAACCAAGTGTCACAAAGGGGTACCTCTATGCCGCCTGTACAAAGGTCCAAGGAGATAAATCACATTTGATTTCTCGTTCTTGATAGATCTCAACTAAGGACATCCATACCGGGACAACATAGAAAACAGATAACGGACTCCTCTTTAATTCTTAAGCATTCAACAACAGATAATATTCTCATAAGAGATTGAGGATTAATGTCCAAACTCGAAACTTCCACCATGATTCATGGCTTTAGTTAGCGGCCCAATGTTCTTCTCTAAAAATATGCATACTCAAACCATTTGATCATGATAAATCACCCTTACTTCGTACAAGACGCACATGTATAGCAACTCACATGATATTCAACAAAGGTGTAATAGTTGATGGCGTCCCTGCGAAACATGGTTACCGCTCAACAAGCAACTTATAAGAAATAAGACACATAAGCTACATATTCAATACCACAATAGTTTTTAAGGCTATTTTCCCATGAGCTATGTATTGCAAAGGCAAAGAATGAAATTTTAAAGGTAGCACTCAAGTAATTTACTTTGGAATGGCAGAGAAATACCACATAGTTGGTAGGTATGGTGGACACAAATGGCATAGTTTTTGGCTCAAGGATTTGGATGCACGAGAAGTATTCCCTCACAAGTACAAGGCTTTGGCTAGCAAGGTTGTTTGAAGCAAACACAAGTATGAACCGGTACAGCAAAACTTACATAAGAACATATTGCAAGCATTATAAGACTCTACACCGTCTCCTTGTTGTTCAAACACTTCACCAGAAAATATCTAGACTTTAGAGAGACCAATCATGCAAACCAAATTTCAACAAGCTCTATGGTAGTTCTTCATTAATAGGTGCAAAGTACATGATGCAAGAGCTTAAACATGATCTATTTGAGCAAAACAATTGCCAAGTATCAAATTATTCAAGACAATATACCAATTACCACATGAAGCATTTTCTCGTTTCCAACCAAATAACAATGAACGAAGCAGTTTCAACCTTCGCCATGAACATTAAAAGTAAAGCTAAGAACACCAGTGTTCATATGAAACAGCGGAGCGTGTCTCTCTCCCACACAAAGAATGCTAGGATCCAATTTTATTCAAACACAAACAAAAATAAAAACATACATACGCTTCAATTAAAGCACATAAGATGTGACGGAATAAAAATATAGTTTCACTAGAGGTGACCTGATAAGTTGTCGATGAAGAAGGGGATGCCTTGGGCATCCCCAAGCTTAGATGCTTGAGTCTTCTTGAAATATGCAGGGATGAACTACGGGGGCATCCCCAAGCTTAGACTTTTCACTCTTCTTGATCATATTGTATCATCCTCCTCTCTTGATCCTTGAAAACTTCCTCCACACCAAACTCAAAACAAACTCATTAGAGGGTTAGTGCATAATCAAAAATTCACATATTCAGAGGTGACATAGTCATTCTTAACACTTCTGGACATTGCACAAAGCTACTGAAAGTTAATGGAACAAAGAAATCCATTCAACATAGCAAAAGAGGCAATGCGAAATAAAATGCAAAATCTGTCAAAACAGAACAGTCCGTAAAAACGAATTTTTCAGGGGCACTTAACTTGCTCAGATAAAAAAGCTCAAATTGAATGAAAGTTGTGTACATATCTGAGGATCACACACGAAAATTGGCAGATTTTTCTGAGTTACCTACGAGAGATCTACTCAAATTTGTGACAAAGAAGAAATCTGTTTCTGCGCAGTAATCCAAATCTAGTATTAACCTTACTATCAAAGACTTTACTTGGCACAACAATGCAATAAAATAAAGATAAGGAGAGGTTGCTAAAGTATTAACAACTTCCAAGACTCAAATATAAAACAAAAGTGCAGAAGTAAAATAATGGGTTGTCTCCCATAAGCGCTTTTTTTTAACGCCTTTCAGCCTAGGCGCGTAAAGTGTGAATCAAGTATTATCAAGAGATGAAGCATTAACATCATAATTAGGAGTTTTCTCAACAATGCATTGTATCTTGTCTATGTAAGTTTCAGAGGCTCCTCTTTCATTACTTTTAGGCTTACTATCCTCATCAAACAAATTTTCAGGAACAAGCCAAGCATAGTTATTTTCTAGAGCTTCATGCATCCCTAGGAGCTTACTAGGTATCGGTACTTTAATCTCCCCCTCACCATTGACGTTATTAGTGTACTTTAATCTATCCATGTCCATCTTTTCAAGTGTTTTTGCAAAATCGGTACAAAATCCAAGCCTCTTATGCTTAATAAAAACTTTTCTAGCTTCTTTAGCTATATCACCAAATTCTCTAAGAAGGACCTCTAAAACAAAATCTCTCTTTTCTCCCATTTCCATATCGTAGAGTGTAAGAAACATATGTTGCATTATAGGATTGAGATTAACAAATCTAGTTTCCAACATGTGTACTAAAGAGGCAGTAGCACTTTCATAAGTAGGAACAACTTTTACCAAGTGTCTATCTTCAAAATCTTCAACCATACTAACATGAGTGAAAAATTCTTCTATATTATCTTTTCCAATGATAGACCCTTGCCCTACCGGTATATCTTTCAGAGTGAACTTAGGAGGAAGCATGATGAAATAAACAAAAGGTAAATAAAGTAAATGCATGTAAATAATTTTTTTGGTGTTTTTAATATAGAGAACGCAAACAAGACAGTAAATAAAGTAAATTAAAGCAAGACAAAAACAAAGTAAAGAGATTGGATGTGGGAGACTCCCCTTGCAAGCGTGTCTTGATCTCCCCGACAACGGCGCTAGAGAAAAATTGCTTGATGGCGCGTGAGACACACGTCTATTGGGAACCCCAAGAGGAAGGTGTGATGCGTACATCGAGCAAGTTTTCCCTCGCAAGAAACCAAGGTTATCGAACTAGTAGGAGATGAAGGCCACGTGAAGGTTGTTGGCGGAGGAGTGTAGTGCGGCGCAACACCGGGATTCCGGCGCCAACGTGGAACCCGCACAACACAACACCGGCTTGTTGTAAACAAAGGATTAAATGTATGGTGTGGAGAATGATGTTTGTTTGCGAAGAACAACGAGAGAACAAAGATTGCAGATAGATTGTATTTCGGATGTAAAAGAATGGACCGGGGTCCACAGTTCACTAGTGGTGTCTCTCCAATAAGAAATAGCATGTTGGGTGAACAAATTACAGCTTGGGCAATTGACAAATAGAGAGGGCATAACAATGCACATACATATCATGATGACTAATATGAGATTTAATTAGGGCATTACGACAAAGTACATAGACCGCTATCCAAGCATGCATCTATGCCTAAAAAGTCCACCTTCGGGTTAGCATCCGCACCCCTTCCAAGTATTAAGTTGCAAACAACGAGACAATTGCATTAAGTATGGTGCGTAATGTAATCAACACAAATATCCTTAGACAAAGCATTGATGTTTTATCCTTAGTGGCAACGAAGCACATCCACAACCTTAGAACTTTCTATCACTGTCCTGCATTCAATGGAGGCATGAACCCACTATCGAGCATAAATACTCCCTCTTGGAGTCACAAGTATCAACTTGGCCAGAGCCTCTACTAGCAACAGAGAGCATGCAAGAACATAAACAACATATATATGATAGATCAATAATCAATCTTGACATAGTATTCCATATTCATCGGATCCCAACAAACACAACATGTAGCATTACAAATAATGATAGGCAGCTCACAAGATCTAACCATGATAGCACAAGAGGAGAAGACAACCATCTAGCTACTGCTATGGACCCATAGTCCAAGGATGAACTACTCACACATCAGTCCGGAGGCGATCATGGTGATGTAGAGTCCTCCGGGTGATGATTCCCCTCTCCGGCAGGATGCCGGAGGCGATCTCCCGAATCCCCCGAGATGGGATTGGCGGCGGCTGCGTCTCTGGAACTTTTTCCGTATCGTGGCTCTCGGTAATAGGGTTTTCGCGACGGAGAGTTTAAGTAGGCGGAAGGGCAGAGTCGGGAGGCTCACGAGGGGCCCACACCATAGGGCGGTGCGGGCCCCTCCTTGGCCGCGCCGCCTTGTGGTGTCGCCACCTCGTGGCCCCACTTCGTATCTCCTTCGGTCTTCTGGAAGCTCCGTGGAAAAATAAGACCCTGGGCGTTCGTTTCGTCCAATTCCGAGAATATTTCCGTGTAGGATTTCGAAACCAAAAACAAGCACAAAACAGAGGACCGGCGCTTCGGCATCTCGTTAATAGGTTAGTGCCGGAAAATGCATAATAATGATGTAAAGTGTGTATAAAACATGTGAGTATTATCATAAAACTAGCATGGAACATAAGAAATTATAGATACGTTTGAGACGTATCAATATGTGAGATGGATGATGTGCTTGTCCTTCTCCTCCTTTGTTTGTGATCTACTGTGCCTCTACTCCATTCTTGATCACAATCTTGTTGAATAGATGCTGGATGGTTTTGGATATGGTGGTGTTCTTGCTTGCTTTTCTTACCTCCCGCTGCTTGTGTCGACGAGCGAGATAGGGTTTGGTGCTGAAAAGGTTTTATACCTTCTCTGGCTCTATTCCTTGGTCGACAACAAAGCTGTCTAGTTTGGTGACTAGCCAGGGTTGTTGTGTGTTGTTGGCCATGCATATATCCCTGTGAGCTGTGTGCTTCACTGGGTTGGAACTTGGGCCTATGAAGTGGATCAACTTGGATGTGCAAGCTTATCCCCTCTAAATTCCATTTTTTACTAATCGCGCCAAGTGGTTTTCCCGCTTGGTTCAATGTAGTGTATTTGTGCTTCTTTGATTGTAGGTTTGGAACAAGATCAAATCATTCAAGGCTTGATCAAGGTTAAGATGAATTTTAGTACTTAGGTCTCTAGTTATATAATCATCTAATTTTCCTTTTTGTATTTATTCCCTTTTCTTTTATTTGTTGTATTGTAATATTCATAAGAATATTGTAAATGACCTTGTAATTTGTGTGTTAATCAATAAAGCTCAAGGTTTTTCTCAGTTGAGCTTTATGTTATGTTATTTATCTTTATTTTATATTGTCAAGTGGATTATCCAATATTATTATTTTATGATTTCAATCATATTTGAATTATGTGAGTTTGAATTTGAATTCAAACTCAATTCTTGTTTCATGTTTGAATCACACAAGTGATACTCAACTTATATGCACTCTAAATGCAAAGAGGTCATGTCACAGCTTATAGCACTCTCGAAACCCTAAACCCTAAATTGTGTCGAGAGAGAAACTTGACCCCTCTATGATGTATAATATGCAAATAAGCACAAAACTTTTCCCAGATTTTATGATGCAGTGCACATCCCTTTCTAAATTCTACCCCGCAATTGTCTGAAATCCTGGGATGTTATAGCCTTTCCCCCTTAATGAAAACTTTGTCCCGAAGTTGGGGTTAATGTACCTGAATAGCTCTGGGTATGCCTTTATCGGGTCTTCTTCTTTTTCCCAAGTGGCTTCTCTCTCGGGATGGTGTTTCCATTGTATTTTGCAATACTTTATTGCTCTGTTTCGAGTTGTTTCCAATTTTCTTCCATAATCTTAGTCTGGTCTTTCAACATATGTTAAATCTGATTGGAGATCTAACTCTTCATGTGACACAGTTCATCGGGTGCTTTCGTGACATTGTCTAAGCTGTGATACTTGGAAGATATTGTGTACTAACGCTAATCTCTCGGCAATTCCAATTCAAATGCTAACCCTCGATTCTCGGCTTAAGATCTTGAAAGGTCCAATATATCTCGGGCTCAACTTTCCTTTTACTCCGAAGCTTTCATTGGGCTTACCTTCAGATATACCATATCTCCTACTTTTGGTTCCCATGTCCTTCTCTTTTGATCAGCATAGCTCTTTTGTCGGCTCTGGGCTATCTTGAGCCTATCTCGGATGATATCGATTACCTGTTGTTTCTCATTTATGTAGTCAGGATTAAATTATTTGCTTGATCCTGGTTCATACCAGCAGATGGGTGAACTACACTTCCTTCCATACAGGGCTTCAAATGGTGCCATCTTGATGCTACTCTCATAACTGTTATTATATGAGAATTCTGCCAAAGGCAGATGTTCTTCCCAGGATCCTCCAAAGTCTAATGCGCAAGCTCTTAGCATATCTTCAAGAATTTGATTAGTTCTTTCGGTTTGTCCTCCGGTTTGAGGGTGATATGCTGTGCTGTAGTCCAACTTGGATCCTAAAGCTTCCTATGAATCGTTTCCAAAAGGCAGATGTGAACACGGATCCTCGATCCGATACTATTCTCTTTGGAACTTCATGTTTGCTTACGATCTCCTTGATATAGATGTCAATAAGTTTCTCACCTTTATCCATTTGATTTACAGACTATGAAATGGGCACTCTTAGTCAATCGATCCACTATTACCCGAGATCATATCCTTCTTCTTGTAGGTCATGGGTAATCCTGTGATAAAATCCATTCCAATCTCTTCCCATTTCCATTCTGGAATCTTTAATGGTTGTAAAGGACCAGCAGGACTCTGATGTTCTGCTTTTACTCGTTGACAAGTATGACATTCCGACACATACTTGGCAATTTCTCTTTTCATGTTGTTCCACCGAACAACTCCTTCAAATCCATGTACATTGATGACCCACAAGTATAGGGGATCGCAACAGTCTTCGAGGAAGTAAAACCCAATTTATTGATTCGACACAAGGGGAGCCAAAGAATATTTGTAAGCCTTAACAGTGGAGTTGTCAATTCAGCCTGCACTGAAACAGACTTGCTCGCAAGAGTTTATCAAGAGTAACAGTTTTATAGCGATAGCGTGTAGTGAAATATCGCCAGACAGCTGTAACAAAGACAGCGAGTAGTGATTATAGTAAACAAGCAGGATTAAAATACGTAGGCACAGTGGATGGATGAACGGGTGTTGCATGGATGAGAGAAACTCATGTAACAATCATGGTAGGGCATTTGCAGATAGTAATAAAACGGTATCCAAGTACTAATCAATCAATAGGCATGTGTTCCATATTTAGTCGTACGTGCTCGCAATGAGAAACTTGCACAACATCTTTTGTCCAACCAGCCGGTGGCAGCCGAGCCTCAAGGGAATCTACTGGAAATTAAGGTACTCCTTTTAATAGAGCACCGGAGCAAAGCATTAACACTTGGTGAAAACATGTGATCCTCATACCTACGCCTTCCCCTCCAGTTATCCCAGTTGCTGTCACTCTCGGGCCTTGGGTTCCGGACATAGACACGTGCAAACAACTTGTAGATACAATCTAAGAAATAAGTATAGAGCTTAAATCTAAGATCATGCCACTCGAGCCCTAGTGACAAGCATTAAACCCAACAAGATTGCAGCAACAATAACTTCACAAACTTTATAGATAGACTAATCATAATGTAACAATCCATCGGATCCCGACAAACACAACACCGATTACATCGATGGATCTCAATCATGTAAGGCAGCTCATGAGATCATTGTATTGAAGTACATGGGGGAGAGAGTACCAACTAGCTACGGCTAGAAC
This sequence comes from Lolium rigidum, assembly GCF_022539505.1. Lineage (NCBI taxonomy): Eukaryota > Viridiplantae > Streptophyta > Magnoliopsida > Poales > Poaceae > Lolium > Lolium rigidum. Next base: position 75,574,456 of record NC_061512.1, on the reverse strand, counting down.
CCGTAGTCCATGAGGGGACTACTCACGGAGCATGATGGAGGCGGTGGCGTTGATGGAGATGGCTTCCGGGCACTTCCCCGTCCCGGCAGGTGCCGGAACGCGAGACTTTCGTCCCCCGAAACGGAGTTTCGCGATGGCGGCGCGCCTGGAGTCTTTCTGGAGTTTCGTCAATTGGTATCGCGTTTTTAGGTCGAAAGGGGTCTTATAGGCGAAGAGGCGACGCAGGAGGGTGCCTGGGCCCCCCTCACCATAGGCTGGCGCGGCCAGGCCTGGGGCCGCGCCGCCTTATGGTGTGGTGGCCCCCTGGCCCGCCTCCGACTCTCCTTCGGTGTTCTGGGGTCTTCCGGGAAAAATAAGATTCTGGGTCTTTGTTTCGTCGAATTTCGAGAATATTGCCCGAACAGCCTTTCCGGAACCAAAAATAGCGTAAAACAGGACTCGGCACTTCGGCATCTTGTTAATAGGTTAGTTCCGGAAAATGCATAAAAACATTATAAAGTGCGAGCAAAACATGTAGGTATTGTCATAAAACAAGCATGGAACATCAGAAATTATAGGTACGTTGGAGACGTATCATACATCTTTGTACTACTAGGGTGGATTGAGTATGGTGTTTCATGTGCTTCTCGAAGTATTAATTCCTTGATTTCAGCGATATATGGCACACAAATCCTTTTCTGGAACCATAAGGATCCAGATTCTCCTATGTTGAATTCCGATGGTCTTCCTTCATCTATTCTTCGTATTTCCTCCATGATGAATGGGTCATCCAATTGACTCATCATGATCTCGTTCTTGAGATGCATATCCAACTCTCCCGCATTTTGTAATGCGGACAGCCCTTCATGGGCTTCCTTCTCCCAAAGTTCGATCCGTGCTCGGCTGATTTCTTTCTTAAACTCCATTGGAAGTTCTTGTTCTACTTCCCAGATACTCTTTCGAGTTAAAGCATCGGCTACTACATTTTCCTTTCCAGGAGTATAATTGATAGTTAGATCATAGTCCTTGATTAATTCTAGCCATCTCTTTTGTCTCATATTCAATTCCTTTTGAGTAAAGAAGTACTTGAGACTCTTATGATCTATGCACAGTTCACATTTGGCTCCGTATAGAAAATGTCTCCAACTTTTTAATGCAAAGACCCCCGCTGCTAACTCTAAATCATGGGTTGGGTAGTACTTCATGTGGTCTTAGTTGTCTTGATCCATAAGCTTACTTTGTGTTCTTGCATTGATACACATCCCAATCTATTGTGGGTATACTTCATGGGTGTACCATCGACAGTGCCTAGATCCGGCAAGCCCGAGTGGCCCATAGATGGCGATGGTGGCTTGTGGCCCATCGGGCGGCCCAGTTGCTGTAGATCAAGATGGATGAATTCCGGCCCGGGAACAAGGAGCCGGATCCACCGACCAACTGCGGAAGTCGGATCCGGCCTGGCCTATTAGGGGTAGCCGGATCTGGTACGACGTGTAAGGGAAGGTGGATCCTTGACGTACACGCTAAGATAATATAACGTAGTTAGGCAACTTGTATTCCGGCTAGGACTCTCCGTGTAAACCCTAGATCCGTGCGCCTTTATAAGCCGGATCCTGGGAGCCCTAGAGGCACAACCACAACTCATTGTAACAACGCGAAAGCGCCCAGATAATTCCAGACAAGCAGCGGTAGGCCCTGTCATCGAGCAGGTTTTCCGAAGATGGGTAAATCTTGTACCACCGTCCCGAGGACTCTCCGCCCTATGGCCCCTACTTCTTCTCCCCCTCGTGAGCATCCCTCCTCCGAGGTACCGTCGAATAGGAAACGAAAGTTGGCGCCCACCGTGGGGCCTGCGGCGTCTGGAGGCCGGAACCGGGAGGGTTCCTCAATGGGAAGCTACGACGAATCCATAACTTGGGGCGTGTCCTTTACGCCGGGAACTTTCCGATCGTCCCTCAGGACGAGTGTTGGATTCCGGCTAGGACCGACCCTGTCAAGCTCTCCATCGTCCCATATGGCGGCATTCACATCTTCATCAGCGAGACCGTCGATTCCGACGAAAGCGCCCTGGTAAGTCACGCTGACGCGATCGCCGTTGAGCAGGACGTAGTCGCAAAGATCCGATCTGAGATGCAGGAGCTTCCTAAGGAAGATTCTGCCTTAGATCTAGAAATTTCAAAGCCCACCCAATCCGCCCCTGAGCAGGAAATTACGGTGGAAGACCAATGCAGATCCGCCTGGGTCTCCCAGGTGTTAGAGAAGCAAAGGTGCCACTTCGTGCACTTCCTCGCACATACCACAGGAACCGCCCCTCCTCAGGAAGGAGCTGGACCCATGCAGGTTGAGGTTACCGGAGATAGCGACGCCCCGGATCAGCAGAAGGCTGCCGGAGACAGCGAAGCACCGGATCAGCAAGAGGATGCCAGAGACAAAGAGGAATCAATCCTGGGCAATCTTAGCCCAACCTCGAACGATGTTTCAACCATGAACACGTAGGAATACAACAAAGCTCTGAAGGAGTTGGAAGATGAGGAGGCAGCCGAAGCGGAATCCGCTCCGCCTAAAGAGGTCCTCGCGACCATAGTTGGGCTGGAGCAGGACGCCGACGAGGAAGAAACTCCAACCGACGTCGGGCTCCTAGGACCGTCCACTTCAGAGACTCCGCCCACGCGTCCTCGCTATCGCGCTGTGCCGGATTCCAGAGAAGGACACGTTTCCGGGAGCCAGGAATACCTATCCGCGGAAGAGCTCGTCGAACAGGCAGGCCGGGGTGCTATCACACACTCGGAAATCCTCAACGAGCCAATAACTCCGGACGACGCCGCAAATCCTGAAGCTCTAGAAGCAACAAGAAAGGAGATGCTAAGCACCGCCAAGGTAATTGCCAACATTGCGGCATCAATGCTGGAGGAAAGGCAAGAAGCAGGCGAAGTAATGGAAAATTTCCTCAAGAGAGAACGCGAAGCTGCAACATGTTTGGCAGAGGCTAAGAAACTCCGAGTTCAATGGGAAACCATGATGGAGGGCGCTGATAAAGAGGCAGATATGATCCGCCGATAAGCCATAGGCCCCCGAAAGATCAACTTTGCGACCCCCTCAAACGAGCAGCCACTTGCCACTCCCAAGGACAATATGAAGAAGGCCGCGGAAATCTTGGCAAAACAGGATGATGAAATCGACATCGCACACCTCCGCACGCTGGTAGCTTCAGCAATGAAGCAACAGAGCAAGGCAGACACTTCGCGCTGGTTGGAATCCAACCCGGAACACTGTGTGTCCACAGCGCAGAAGGACGCCTCCGGAAGGCCTCACCGTGACGATGAATCGCACACCGGATCATCGGAGCGCAGAAGAAGAACCAGAGAACATCCAAATCCAATCCCGGTTCCCTCGAAAACACATCCGACGGACCCTAGGAAGGGAAATGATCCGATGTATACTGGAAGAGACAGGTACCGGAACTCATCACCTCCGCCCCATGGGTACCCGCGTACTCCCCCACCTCGTCGTCGTAGTCCAGTCGGAAACACTAGGCCCCATGGGCCTGGTGGAATCAACATCCGCGGCAACGTGGCACCTCAGAGGAACAGAACAAAGAGCGCGAGCCAGAGCCTCGTCGGAGTCAGAACAAAGAGCGCGAGCCGGAGCCCCGCAGGAGCCGGAACGACGGCGGCAACCGCCCTCATGGCGAAGGTAGCCACCGAAGCCGGATTCAGTACAGTGAAGGACGCGGAGAATCCGAAGGCGGAAGCAAGAGGTCCGACAGGCCCCCTCGCAGATCTCCCTCCCCACCACCCAGTGGGGGAGGTGGAGGCGGAGGCCGGAGATCCCGCTCCCACTTAAAGTCTCCCCACAATGGCTCACGCGACGCAAGGAAACGTCTCAACGAGTACAGATCTGAATACATTGGCCCGAAATGCTTTGACAGGATGATCCGAGAGGAGCCTTATCCAAAGGGCTTGAACCTTAAGCTACCCAAAAATCTGAAGCACTATGATGGCAGTGAGAGACCTGACACCTGGATCGAGGATTACTTCAATGTAGTAAGCGTCGCCGGGGGGAACCAGAGAATCGCCGCCGCATGCTTCAGCTTGTACCTTATTGGTCCAGCTCGTACTGGCTCGGTGACCTCCCGAAAAACACCATCTTTTGCTGGTTCGACTTGAAGATCGCCTTTGAGAAGCACTTCAGGGGCACATACAAAAGGCCTGCCACAACAAGCGACCTGCAAGCATGTATCCAGAACAAAGGCGAAACTTCACGGAACTTCCTCACGCGATGGTTTGCAACCAGGAATGAGTGCGAGAACGTGGATAATCGCACAACTCTGCACGCCTTCATCGGTGGACTGCAGAGGGGAGGATTGCTCCGGCACAAGCTCACTTGCCTGATCAACGAAAACAAATTGACTTTGGATGACATGATCGGCATTGCATGTACTCACTCCACCGTGGATGACGACGCAGGAGGAGAACTGGCCGCTACTGACCATACCGCACCGACGAGAAGAAAAACCGCGATAACGGCGGCAGTAGCAGCAGCAACAAGCGAAAGAATCCCTCCGACGACCAGAAGAGCGCTAGATCCGACATGGTAGCCATGGCATTCCAACACGGAGGTCAAGGAGGCGGAAGAGGCCGCGGACGTGGAGGCGGAGCCGGCAGGGGCCAGCAACATGCTGACAAGGTCACCATTGCCGAAACCCCCGCTCCCCAAACCTACGAGGAATACAGGGACATGCCATGCTTAGCCCACATAGATCCGGCTACTGGAAAATCCTCCCACACCAACCGCAACTGCAAGTGGGTCAATGATCTTAAGACTGGACCCGAGCGAGGATACAAGTGAGCCCGGAAGCACCGCCCACGTGGAAAAGGAGGCAAGGGAAAGAACAAGGAAAAGGACGAGGACAGTTCCGAGGTGATGGACGAGGATGATGCTTCACCGGATCCCAAAGAGACTCCCACAGCTAACAAATCCAACCCCTTCGTCAAAAAGAGTGCTGGCTCATACCACACCTTCCTCGGAACACCAATAGTCTGTGCCAGCAAGTCAGCTCTCCGGATCCTCGAACGCCACGGTTCCGGCATGTGCCGCAGTATGTCAGGTGGTCGGAAACTCCATGCACGTTTGATAGGGCGGATCACCCCACCATCATTCCGAAGGAGTGCTACGCCTTGGTTGTAAGTCCCCACATCGACGGGTATGATTTCTCCAAGTGCCTTATGGATGGCGGAGCCAGCTTGAACATTATGTACCTCGAGACTCTGGAGAAAATATAGCTTACCAAGGAACAGCTCAAGCACAACACCACCGAGTTCCACAGGGTGGTTCCGGGTAAAAAAGCAAATTCTCTGGGCAGCATCAGACTTCCCGTGGCCTTCGGCGATATTAATAATTTCCGCGAAGAGATGATAACGTTTGAGGTCGTGCCCTTCAAGAGCTCCTACCACGTCATCTTCGGCAGGCCCACCTACCACAAGTTCCACGCAAGGGAGTGATATATCTACAATAAGCTCAAGATTACAAGAATGCTCGAGACTGCGAGATAGGTGAACCCGCCTTCACAGAATCTGTGATATCTGGAGATGAGCTGCAAGGCTACAGCGCCAGGGTGGATCCAAAAGAGATGCATACCACCAAGAAGCAGATCTCCGAGACGTAAAACTTCGTTCAAGGCCGCGATAGACACCAAGAAGGTCGACCTCAAGGTAGGAGACAGCTCTAAGCGGTGTCGGTCGGAGCCGCATGGACCCCAAATAGGAAGACGTGCTCGTCGAGTTCCTCCGCGCTAACATGGATATCTTCACATGGCAACCTTCTGACATGTCCGGAGTACCAAGGGAACTCGATGAGCATTACCTCAACATAAATTCGGGTGCGAAACCGGTGAAGCAAGCTATGCGACGCTTTGGAGACGAGAAGCGCCGCGCCATAGGGATGGAATTAGCAAAGTTACTAGAGGCAGGTTTTGTAGTAGAAGTTATCCATACTGATTGGGTCGCAAACCCCGTCCTTGTACCCAAAAAGAATTCTGAAATACTAAGAATGTGCATCGATTACTCCGGCTTGAATAAGCATTGTCCGAAGGATCCGTTTCCCTTGCCGCGCATTGACCAAGTCATTGATTCGACGGCAGGGCGGAACTTCTGTGTTTTCTTGACGCATATTTAGGGTATCACCAGATCCGGATGAAGAAGTCCGACCAAAAGGCGACCTCGTTCATCACACCTTTTGGCACTTACTGCTACGTCACCATGCCTTTTGGTTTGAAAAATGCAGGTGCCACCTACCAACGTACGATGCAGTGATGCTTGAAGGACCAGATTGGCCGGAACGTACACACTTACGTCGACGACATCGCGGTCATGATCCGGAAAGGATCCGACTTGATCAGCGACCTCACATAAACCTTTGAGAATCTCCGACGGTACAAGATGATGTTAAATCCACTGAAGTGCGTCTTTGGCGTGCCAGCCGGAAAACTCCTTGGCTTCATCGTCTCTCGTTGAGGCATTGAAGTAAACCCGTAAAAAATCAAGGCAATCCTATGCATCAAAATGCCAACTTGTCTCAAAGATGTGCAACGACTAACTGGTTGTGTTGCAGCAATTAGTAGGTTTGTTAGCCGTCTTGGCGAGAAGTCACTACCTTTATACAAGCTGCTGAAGAAAAAAGACAAATTTGTCTGGGACGACGCAGCAGATACAACACTTCAGGGGTTGAAGGAAATACTCACCTCCCCACCTATTCTAGTAGCTCCGGAAGAGTCAGAGCCTATGCTCCTCTACCTGGCAGCTTCCAACAAGGTCATCGGTCTCATTATCATGGTGGAGCGAAAGGAAGAAGGTCTCGAATATGGAGTCCAGGAGGCCGCCCATTACATTAGTGAGAGTACTGACGGAATCCAAACAAAGATACCCTCACTTTTAGAAGCTAGCCTACGGCGTGTTCCTAGGTAGCCAGAAGTTGAGACACTACTTTCAAGAGCACCCCATGACGGTTGTGAGCAAGGCTCCATTGTCAACGATTCTCAACAACGCTGACGCAACAGGACACATAGCAAAGTGGGGCATAGAACTATCCGCCTTCGACATCGCTTACAAAGCAAGGACCGCGATCAAGTCCCATATTTTGGTGGATTTCGTCGCTGACTGGACAGAAGCTCCGGATGCCGAACTGGAGCCGAAACCTGAAACTTGGGTCATGCACTTCGACGGATCCAAGCAACATCAAGGCTCGGGAGCCGGAGTCACCCTAAAGTCCCCCACCAGAGAAGAACTGCAGTACGTCCTGCAGATTCACTTCGAAGCTACAAACAACATGGCGGAATACGAGGCTCTACTGCACGGATTGCGCATCGCTAAGGAAATTGGGATCAAACACATCATATGATGTGGAGATTACAACCTGGTGGCATGATGTCTACGGGAGCTTCTATTCTTGTAGACAGTGTTGGGCCTCCAAGAGCAGAGGTTTGTAGAACAGCAGCAAGTTTCCCTTAAGTGGATCACCCAAGGTTTATCGATCTCAGGGAGGAAGAGGTCAAAGATATCCCTCTTATGCAACCCCGCAACCACAAAGCAAGAAGTCTCTTGTGTCCCCAACACACCTAATAGGTGCACTAGTTCGGCGAAGAGATAGTGAAATACAGGTGGTATAAATAAGTATGAGCAAGTGGCAACGGCACCGTAAAAGTGCTTTGCCCAGGACAAGAAACAAGCAGTAGTAACGCAGCAGTAGTAACGCAAAGAAACAAGAAACAAGCAAGCGATAGCGATATTTAGGAACAAGGCCTAGGGATTAGACTTTCACTAGTGGACACTCTTAACATTGATCACATAACGGAATAGATAAATGCATACTCTACACTCTTGTTGGATGATGAACACATTGCGTAGGATTACACGAACCCTCAATGCCGGAGTTAACAAGCTCCACAATTCAATGTTCATATTTAAATAACCTTAGAGTGCAAGAAAGATCAACACGACTAAACCAAGTACTAACATAGCATGCACACTCGTCACCTTCACGCCACGTAGGAGGAATAGATCATATCAATACTATCATAGCAATAGTTAACTTCACAATCTACAAGAGATCGTGATCATAGCATACGCCAAGTACTAACACGGATGCACATACCGTCACCATTACACCGTGCGTGAGGAATAAAACTACTTTAATAACACATCACTAGAGTAGCACATAGATAAATTGTGATACAAAACATATTGCAATCATAAAGAGATATAAATAAGCACTTCACTACGCCATTCATAACGTAGAGTAAGTATTCTGTGAAATATAGCCTAAGAGACCCACACGGTGCACACACCGTCACCTTTACACACGTGGGACAAGGAGTCTCCTGAGATCACATAAGTAAAACTCAATTGACTAGCATAGTGACATCTAGATTACAAGCATCATCATATGAATCTCAATCATGTAAGGCAGCTCATGAGATTATTGTATTGAAGTACATAGGAGAGAGATGAACCACATAGCTACCGGTACAGACCCCCGAGCCTCGATGGAGAACTACTCCTCCTCATGGGAGCAGCAGCGGTGATGAAGATGGCGGTGGAGATGGCAGCGGTGTCGATGGAGAAGCCTTCCGGGGCACTTCCCCGCTCCGGCAGGGTGCCGGAACGCAGACTCCCGTCCCCCGATCTTGGCTTCGCGATGGCGGCGGCTCCGGGAAGGTTTTCCGTATCGTGGTTCTTCGCATCGTGGTTTTCGCGACGGAGGCTTTAAATAGGCGAAGGGCAGCGTCGAGGGTCGAAGAGGCGGCGGCACCATAGGCCGGCGCGGCCATGGCCCGGGCCGCGCCACCCTATCATCTCGGGCCCACAGGCCCCCCTCCGGCGGCTCTCGGTGTTCCGGATGCTTCCGGTGAAAATAGGAACCCGGGTCTTGATTTCGTCCGATTCCGAGAATATTTCGTTACTAGGATTTCGAAACCAAAAACAGCTAAAACGAGAACCGGCACTTCGGCATCTTGTTAATAGGTTAGTTCCGTAAAATGCACGAATATGACATAAAGTGTGCATAAAACATGTAGGTATCATCAATAATATGGCATGGAACATAAGAAATTATCGATACGTCGGAGACGTATCAAGCATCCCCAAGCTTAGTTTCGCTCGTCCCGAGCAGGTAAAACGATAACAAAGATAATTTCGAAGTGACATGCCATCATAACCTTGATCATACTATTTGTAAACATATGTAATGAATGCAGCGATCAAAGCAATGGTAATGACATGAGTAAACAAGTGAATCATAAAGCAAAGACTTTTCATGAATAGTACTTCAAGACAAGTATTAATAAGTCTTGCATAAGAGTTAACTCATAAAGCAATAAATCAAAGTAAAGGTATTGAAGCAACACAAATGGAAGATTAAGTTTCAGCGGTTGCTTTCAACTTGTAACATGTATATCTCATGGATAATTGTCAACATAGAGTAATATAACAAGTACAATATGCAAGTATGTAGGAATCAATGCACAGCTTCACACAAGTGTTTGCTTCTTGAGGTGGAGAGAGATAGGTGAACCGAATCAACATAAAAGTAAAAGAATGGTCCTTCAAAGAGGAAAGCATCGATTGCTATATTTGTGCTAGAGCTTTTTATTTTGAAAACATGAAACAATTTTGTCAACGGTAGTAATAAAGCATATGAGTTATGAAAGTTATATCTTACAAGTTGCAAGCCTCATGCATAGTATACTAATAGTGCCCGCACCTTGTCCTAATTAGCTTGGACTACCGGATCTTTGCAATGCACATGTTTTAACCAAGTGTCACAATGGGGTACCTCCATGCCGCATGTACAAAGGTCTAAGGAGAAAGCTCGCATTTTGGATTTCTCGCTTTTGATTATTCTCAACTTAGACATCCATACCGGGACAACATGGACAACGTGATAATGGACTCCTCTTTAATGCATAAGCATGTGGCAACAATTATTATTCTCATATGAGATTGAGGATATATGTCCAAAACTCGAAACTTCCACCATGAATCATGGCTTTAGTTAGCGGCCCAATGTTCTTCTCTAACAATATGCATGCTCCAACCATTAAGGTGGTAGATTCTCTTACTTCGTACAAGACGGACATGCATAGCAACTCACATGATATTCAACAAAGAATAGTTGATGGCGTCCCCTAGAAACATGGTTATCGCACAACAAGCAACTTAATAAGAGATAAAGTGCATAAGTACATATTCAATACCACAATAGTTTTTAAGCTATTTGTCCCATGAGCTATATATTGCAAAGGTGAATGATGGAATTTTAAAGGTAGCACTCAAGCAATTTACTTTGGAATGGCGGATAAATACCATGTAGTAGGTAGGTATGGTGGACACAAATGGCATAGTGGTTGGCTCAAGGATTTTGGATGCATGAGAAGTATTCCCTCTCGATACAAGGTTTAGGATAGCAAGGTTATTTGAAACAAACACAAGGATGAACGGTGCAGCAAAGCTCACATAAAAGACATATTGTAAACATTATAAGACTCCATACCGTCTTCCTTGTTGTTCAAAACTCAATACTAGATGTTATCTAGACTCTAGAGAAACCAAATATGCAAACCAAATTAGCAAGCTCTAAGTATTTCTTCATTAATGGGTGCAAAGTATATGATGCAAGAGCTTAAACATGAGCACAACAATTGCCAAGTATCAAATTATCCAAGACATTTTAGAGTTACTACATGTAGCATTTTCCAATTCCAACCATATAACAATTTAACGAAGAAGAAACTTCGCCATGAATACTATGAGTAGAGCCTAAGGACATATTTGTCCCTATGCTACAGCGGAGCGTGTCTCTCTCCCATAAAGTGAATGCTAGGATCCATTTTATTCAAACAAAACAAAAACAAAAACAAACCGACGCTCCAAGCAAAGTGCATAAGATGTGACGGAATAAAAATATAGTTTCGGGGAGGAACCCGATAATGTTGTCGATGAAGAAGGGGATGCCTTGGGCATCCCCAAGCTTAGACGCTTGAGTCTTCTTAAAATATGCAGGGTGAACCACCGGAGCATCCCCAAGCTTAGAGCTTTCACTCTCCTTGATCATATTGCATCATACTCCTCTCTTGATCCTTGAAAACTTCCTCCACACCAAACTCGAGACAACTCATTAGAGGGTTAGTGCATAATAAAAATTCACATGTTCAGAGGTGACACAATCATTTTTAACACTTCTGGACATTGCATAAAGCTACTGGACATTAATGGATCAACGAAATTCATCCAACATAGCAAAAGAGGCAATGCGAAATAAAAGACAGAATCTGTCAAAACAGAACAGTCCGTAAAGATGGATTTTATTAGGCCACCAGACTTGCTCAAATGAAAATGCTCAAATTGAAATAAAGTTGCGTACATATCTGAGGATCATGCACGTAAATTGGCTTAATTTTCTGAGCTACCTACAGGGAGGTAGACCCAGATTCGTGACAGCAAAGAAATCTGGAACTCGCGCAGTAATCCAAATCTAGTACTTACTTTACTATCAAAGACTTTACTTGGCACAACAAAACTCAAAACTAAGATAAGGAGAGGTTGCTACAGTAGTAAACAACTTCCAAGACTCAAATATAAAACAAAGTGCTGTAGCAAAATAACACATGGGTTATCTCCCAAGAAGTTCTTTCTTTATAGCCATTAAGATGGGCTCAGCAGTTTTAATGATGCACTCGCAAGAAATAGTATTTGAAGCAAAAGAGAGCATCAAGAGGCAAATTCAAAACACATTTAAGCCTAACATGCTTCCTATGCATAGGAATCTTGTAAATAAACAAGTTCATGAAGAGCAAAGTGACAAGCATAGGAAGATAAAACAAGTGTAGCTTCAAAAATTTCAGCACATAGAGAGGCATTTTAGTAACATGAAAATTTCTACAACCATATTTTCCTCTCTCATAATAACTTTCAAGTAGCATCATGAGCAAACTCAACAATATAACTATCACATAAAGCATTCTTATCATGAGTCTCATGCATAAAATTATTACTCTCCACATAGGCATAATCAATTTTATTAGTAATAGTGGGAGCAAATTCAACAAAGTAGCTATCATTATTATTCTCATCATCAAATATAGGAGGCATATTATAATCATAATCAAATTTATCCTCCATAACAGGTGTACTAAAAGACCAATATCATTATAATCATCATAAATAGGAGGCAAAGTATCATCAAAGTAAATTTTCTCCTCAATGCTTGGGGGACTAAAAATATCATGCTCATCAAAGCCAGCCTTCCCCAAGCTTAGAATTTTCCATATCATTAGCAACAATGGTGTTCAAAGCGTTCATACTAATATTACTACCAAAGCATGCAAATAAGATTCCATAGGTTTTTTAATTTTCGCATCAAACAATCCATGTTTTAAATCAGGAAATAGAATAAGAAGCTCATCGTTGTCCATTATGCCAAACTAGTGTAAACAAGAAACAAAAAGATGCAATTGCAGGATCTAAAGGAAATAGCTTCGAGCACACACACAACGGCAGCAGAAAGCATCGTTACTCGGAACCGTAGTATGAGTGCCTTTTACCTTTCCTCCCCGCAACGGCGCCTGTAAAAGTGCTTGATGTCTACGGGAGTTTCTATTCTTGTAGACAAGTGTTGGGCCTCCAAGAGCAGAGGTTTGTAGAACAGCAGCAAGTTTCCCTTAAGTGGATCACCCAAGGTTTATCGATCTCAGGGAGGAAGAGGTCAAAGATATCCCTCTCATGCAACCCCGCAACCACAAAGCAAGAAGTCTCTTGTGTCCCCAACACACCTAATAGGTGCACTAGTTCGGCGAAGAGATAGTGAAATACAGGTGGTATAAATAAGTATGAGCAAGGGCAACCGGCACCGTAAAAGTGCTTTGCCAGGACAAGAAACAAGCGTAGTAACGCAGCAGTAGTAACGCAAGAAAACAAGTAAACAAGCAATGATAGCGATATTTAGGAACAAGGCCTAGGGATTAGACTTTCACTAGTGGACACTCTTAACATTGATCACATAACGTAATAGATAAATGCATACTCTACACTCTTGTTGGATGATGAACACATTGCGTAGGATTACACGAACCCTCAATGCCGGAGTTAACAAGCTCCACAATTCAATGTTCATATTTAAATAACCTTAGAGTGCAAGAAAGATCAACACGACTAAACCAAGTACTAACATAGCATGCACACCGTCACCTTCACGCCACGTAGGAGGAATAGATCATATCAATACTATCATAGCAATAGTTAACTTCACAATCTACAAGAGATCATGATCATAGCATACGCCAAGTACTAACACGGATGCACACACCGTCACCATTACACCGTGCAGGAGGAATAAAACTACTTTAATAACACATCACTAGAGTAGCACATAGATAAATTGTGATACAAAACATATTGCAATCATAAAGAGATATAAATAAGCACTTCACTACGCCATTCATAACAGAGTAAGTATTCTGTGAAATATAGCCTAAGAGACCCACACGGTGCACACACTGTCACCTTTACACACGTGGGACAAGGAGTCTCCTGAGATCACATAAGTAAAACTCAATTGACTAGCATAGTGACATCTAGATTACAAGCATCATCATATGAATCTCAATCATGTAAGGCAGCTCATGAGATTATTGTATTGAAGTACATAGGAGAGAGATGAACCACATAGCTACCGGTACAGCCCCGAGCCTTCATGGAGAACTACTCCCTCCTCATGGGAGCAGCAGCGGTGATGAAGATGGCGGTGGAGATGGCAGCGGTGTCGATGGAGAAGCCTTCCGGGGGCACTTCCCCGCTCCGGCAGGGTGCCGGAACAGAGACTCCTGTCCCCCAGATCTTGGCTTCGCGATGGCAGCGGCTCTGGAAGGTTTTCCGTATCGTGGTTCTTCGCATCAGGGTTTTCGCTACGGAGGCTTTAAATAGGCGGAAGGGCAGCGTCAGAGGGTCGAAGAGGCGGTGGCACCATAGGCTGGCGCGGCCAGGGCCCAGGCCGCGCCACCCTATCATCTGGGGCTCACAGGGCCCCCCTCTGGCGGCTCTCGGTGTTCTGGATGCTTCCGGTGAAAATAGGAACCTCGGGTCTTGATTTCGTCCGATTCCGAGAATATTTCGTTACTAGGATTTCCGAAACCGAAAACAGCAGTAAAACGAGAACTCGGCACTTCGGCATCTTGTTAATAGGTTAGTTCCAGAAAATGCACGAATATGACATAAAGTGTGCATAAAACATGTAGGTATCATCAATAATATGGCATGGAACATAAGAAATTATCGATACGTCGGAGACGTATCATGGCACAACAAGTAGCAGGAACCTGGAACGCCAGAAACTCCATCATGGCGGCTTACAGAGACAAAGTTGATGAGATCGCTAAGTGCTTCCTCGGATATGAAGTCAAGTACGTCAGGAGAGATGATAACACGGCAGCAGATATGCTATCCAAGCTCGGATCCGGCAGAAAACCCATTCCTCCCAGAATTTTCCTTGAGCACTTACGGATACCCTCGGTGAAGGGCGCTAACCCGGAAAACCCAGACGTGGCAGTGTCTCCGGCTACGGAGGTGATGGTAATCATTCCGGCTTGGACCAAGCCTTTCCTGGATTACCTTATGGACCGCAATAAGTTGCCAGAGGACGAAGTCCTCGCACGACAGGTCGTCAGACGAGCAAGATCCTACACAATAGTTGATGGACAGCTCTACAAACGAAGCGCAAACGGGGTATTTCTGAAATGCGTCTCAAATCAAGATGGCATCGAAATCCTCAGAGAGATCCATGCAGGTGATTGCGAGCATCACGCCGCTCCCAGGTCCCTCGTTGCAAAAGCTTTTCGGCAAGGATTTTACTGGGTCACAGCTAAAGAAGACGCTGAGAAAGTAGTGAAAACCTGCCGAGGTTGCCAGTACTACGCTACTCAACCAAACGCTCCAGCTCAGGAGCTGAAGACCATCCCTATCACTTGGCCGTTCGCGGTCTGGGGGCTAGATATGGTCGGAAAACTGAAAAAATCATCTCCTGGCGGTTTTGAGTACCTGATGACCCACAAGTATAGGGGATCACAACAGTCTTCGAGGGAAGTAAAACCCAAATTTATTGATTCGACACAAGGGGAGACAAAGAATACTTATAAGCCTTAACAACTGAGTTGTCAATTCAGCTGCACTCGGAAAAAGCACTAGTAACGGGGTGATGTGAAAGGAGCAGTAATATGAGAGCAACAAGAATAATGATAACACGACAGCTAGAGCAAGAATACGTAGGCAATGGCACCAGAGAATAGTTGATACTACTTCTAATGGCATATAGGACCGAGTGAGTATTTGATGATGAAAGATGGACCGGAGTTCCCAGCTATCTACACTAGTGGTAACTCTCCAATAACAAGTGTTGGGTGAACAAATTACAGTTGAGCAATTGACATAATTATTATAGCGTTAAGACAGAACATCCAGTTTATTAATCATGTAGGCATGTTTTCCATATATAGTCATACGTGCTCGCAATGAGAAACTTGCATAACATCTTTTGTCCTACCAGCCCGTTTGCAGCGGGGCCTCAAGGGAATCTACTCGGTAATTAAGGTACTCCTTTTAATAGAGCACCGGAGCAAAGCATTAACACTTGGTGAAAACATGTGATCCTCATATCTAAGCCATCCCCTCCAGCTATCCCAGTTGCTGTCACTCTGGGGCCTCGGGTTCCGGACATAGACATGTGCAAACAACTCGTAGATACAATCTAAGCAATAATTATAGAGCTTAAATCTAAGATCGTGCCACTCGTGCACTAGTGACAAGCATTAAACACAACAAGATTGCAGCAACAATAACTTCACAAACTTTATAGATAGATTTATCATAATGTAACAATTCATCGGATCCCAACAAACACAACACCGATTACATCAGATGGATCTCAATCATGTAAGGCAGCTCATGAGATCATTGTATTGAAGTACATGGGAGATAGAGTACCAACTAGCTACTGCTAGAACCCGTAGTCCATGGGGGAACTACTCACGGAGCATGATGGAGGCGGTGGCGTCGATGGAGAAGGCTCCGGGGGTCGATCCCCGTCCCGGCAGGGTGCCGAAACAGGAACTTCTGACCCCCAAAACTAGGTTTCGCGATGGCGGCGGCGCTCCGGGAGTCTTTCTGGAGTATGATAGATATCTCTCGGGTTTTCGCGTCGTGGGGGAACAAATAGGCAAAGGGGAAATGTCGGTGGAGTCCCGAGGTGGGCTCCCCACACGCCGGCGCTCCTATGGGCCCGGCCGCGCGACTGCATGGGGAGGAGGCCGTGGGCCTCCCCCGGGCTTGCCCTTCTGGCTCCGTGTGTCCCTCAGGAAAAATAGGAGGTTTGGCTTTTGTTTCGTCGAATTCCGAGAATATTGCCCGAACAGATTTCCTGGAACCAAAAACTGCAAAAAAACAGGAACTGGCACTGTGGCATCTTGTTAATAGGTTAGTCCCAGAAAATGTATAATAATGATATAAAGTGTGAATAAAACATGTAGGTATTGTCATAAAACTAGCATGGAACATAAAAAATTATGGATGCGTTGGAGACGTATCAAGCATCCCCAAGCTTAGTTCCTACTTGCCCTCGAGTAGGTAAACGATAAAAAGAATAATTTCTGAAGTGACATGCTACCAACATAATCTTGATCAATACTATTGTAAAGCATATGAGATGAATGAAGTGACTCAAAGCAATGGTCTATAGTTTACTAACAAAATAGATAATGACTAAACAACTGAATCATATAGCAAAAACTTTTCATGAATAGTACTTTCAAGACAAGCATCAAAAAGTCTTGCATAAGAGTTAACTCATAAAGCAATAGATTCTTAATAAAAGGTTTTGAAGCAATACAAAGGAAGATTTAAGTTTCAGCAATTGCCTTCAACTTTCAACATGTATATCTCATGGATAATTGTCAACACAAAGTAATATGATGAGTGCAATAAGCAAGCATGTAAGAATCAATGCACACAGTTGACACAAGTGTTTGCTTCTAAGATAGAAAGAAGTAGGTAAACTGACTCAACATAAAGTAAAAGAAAGGCCCTTCGCAGAGGGAAGCAGAGATTAAATCATGTGCTAGAGCTTTTCAAGTTTTGAAATCATAAAGAGAGCATAAAAATAAAGTTTTGAGAGGTTTTTGTTGTTGTCAACGAATGGTAGTGGGCACTCTAACCCCCTTGTCAAACAGACTTTCAAAGAGCGGCTCCCATGAAGGACGTTATCTCTACCGAAGAAGGTAGATCATCCCTCTTCTCTTTTGTTTACACATGTATTTTAGTTTTATTTATAGATGACACTCCTCCCGACCTTTTGCTTTCACAAGCCATGGCTAACCGAATCCTCGGGTGCCTTCCAACATTTCACATACCATGGAGGAGTGTCTATTGCAAAATTAAGTTGTTTATCGATAAATCAGGGCAAAACATGTGAAGAGAATTATTAATGAAAGTTAATTAATTGGGGCTGGGCACCCCGTTGCTAGCTCTTTTTGCAAAATTATTGGATAAGCGGATGTATATGCCACTAGTCCATTGGTGAAAGTCTGCTCAACAAGATTGAAAGATAAAACACCACATACTTCCTCATGAGTTATAAAACATTTACACAAATAAGGAGTAATAAAGTTTTGAATTGTTTAAAGGTAGCACATGAAGTATTTACTTGGAATGGCAGAAAAGTACCACATAGTAGGTAGTTATGGTGGACACAAATGGCATAGGTATTGGCTCAAGGTTTTGGATGCACGAGAAGCATTCCCTCTCAGTACAAGGCTTTGGCTAGCAAGGTTGTTTGAAGCAAACACAAGTATAAACCGGTACAACAAAACTTACATAAGAACATATTGCAAGCATTATAAGACTCTACACTGTCTTCCTTGTTCCTCAAACACTTTTACCAGAAAATATCTAGACCTTAGAGAGACCAATCATGCAAACCAAATTTCAACAGGCTCTACGGTAGTTCGCCACTAATAGGTTTAAACTACATGATGCAAGAGCTTAAACATGATCTACTTGAGAGCTCAAAACAATTGCCAAGTATCAAATTATTCAAGACAATATACCAACTACCACATGAAGCATTTTCTGTTTCCAACCAAATAGCAATAAGTGCAGCGGCTTTTCAGCTTTTGCCATGAACATTAAAAGTAAAACGAAGAACACCAGTGTTCAAATGAAAAAGAGGAGCGTGTGTCTCTCCCACACAAGCATGTTTGGATCCGATTTATTCAGAGAATGAAAATAACAAAACGAAAATAAAAGCACACAGACGCTCCAAATAAAGCACATAAGATGTGATGGAATTAAAATATAGTTTCACTAGAGGTGACCTGATAAGTTATTGATGAAGAAGGGGATGCCTTGGGCATCCCCAAGCTTAGACGCTTGAGTCTTCTCGAAATATGCAGGGATGAACCTCGGGGGCATCCCCAAGCTTAGACTTTTCACTCTTCTTGATCATATTATATCATCCTCCTCTCTTGATCCTTGAAAACTTCCTTCACACCAAACTCAAAGCAATCTCATTAGAGGGTTAGTGCATAATCAAAAATTCACATGTTCAGCAAGGACACAATCATTCCCAACACTTCTGGACATTACCCAAGGTTACTGAATTTTAATGGAGCAAAGAAATCCACTCAAACACAGGAAAAGAGGCAATGCGAAATAAAAGGCAGAATCTGTCAAAACAGAACAGTCCGTAAAGACGAATTTTTTCGAGGCACTTAACATGCTCAGATGGAAAAGCTCCAGTTGAATGAAAGTTGCGTACATATCTGAGGATTACTCATGATTTGTTTCAAGATTTTTAGATTCTTCTACAGAGATAAAAACTCAAAACCGTGAAAGCTAAAAAACTGTTTCTGCGCAGAAATTCAAATCTAGTATCAACTTTCTATCAAAGACTTTACTTGGCACAACAATGCAATAAAATAAAGATACAAAGGTATTGCTACAGTAGTAACAAGCACCTTGACTCAAATATAAAACAAAATTTTCAGAAATAAAATAATGGGTTGTCTCCCATAAGCGCTTTTCTTTAACGCCTTTCAGCTAGGCGCATAAGATTTTAATGATGCTCACATGAAAACAGAAAATGAAGCAAAAGGAGCATCAAGAAGCAAATTCGAAACACATTTAAGTCTAACCTGCTTCCTATGCATAGGAATCTTGTACACAAATAAATTCATGAACAACAAAGTGACAAGCATAGGAAGATAAAACACGAGTAACTTCAAAATTTCCAACATGTAGAGAGGTGTTTTAGTACCATGAAAATTTCTACAACCATATTTTCCTCTCTCATAATAATTTCCAGTAGCAGCATGAACAAACTCAACAATATAACTATCACATACAACATGCTTTTCATGATCTACAAACACATAATTTTTATCAAGCTCAAAAATAGTGGGATCAAAACTTTCAAACCCACTTTTTAAAAATCTATAACAAGATTATTGATCATTCTCAAGAGATATGGGACTCCTAGATAAAGTCAAGACCTCTCCAATCCCATTTTCATTAGTAGTACAATTAATATTATCAAGTAACATAGGACCATCATCTAGAGCTTTATCATAAACATTTGCTAAGCAAAACTCTTTAGTACCATGCATTTCGATATCAGGCACAAACAAAGCATTATCATAAGATTAATAAAAATAGCATGGATTATCATAGATAACAGTAGCATAATTATTCTCACAAGTTTTACTCATAGGAAATATTTCAAGAGAATCCACAGGAACATAACATTCATCCTCCTTTGGTAAGCATGGAGGACAATCAAATAATGTAAGAGATAAAGAGTTACTCTCATTAGAAGGTTGGCATGGGTAGCTAATCCATTCTTCCTCCTTTTGTTCATCACTCTCCTCCTCTTTTTCATCGAATGAGCTTTCAGGTTCATCAATTTCTTCTTTCACAGGTTCCTGCAAATTGTGAGTGCATTCTTGTGCATGAATGAGTCTCTCTTTATAATCAATGATATAAGGATTATTGCTGTAATTTTCTATGCAATAATCAAGGATAGAAGAGACATAATATTTAAGGTCCTTACAAACAATACAAGTTTCATAATTTTTAGCCACGAAGGATTCTATCTCAGAGGCTCCCATAAATAAAACAAATTGTTCTACTTCTTCGAACCCAAGATGAATATAGTTATTCCAATGATAGTTCACAATTAAAACTTCTTCACTAAAGCCACATTGGAATTTAAGATGTTTAGTATCCTGTTTAGAGCAACAATTTATATCATGGCATTTAAGCAAGATTTTAGCAATTGTATTCAATTTTTCTAACACGGCACTCATGACTTTACCCTTTCTTGATTCTCTATAATTCATATATAATTCTATAAGCTCCATACAGGTTGCGGGTTCTTCCATAACAACAGTTTTTAATTTTTCGGTTTTTCAAACTTTTATGGATTTTCGGGTATATAAGAAAAATAAAACAAGACAAAAACAAACTAGACAAAAGTAAACTAAGCAAAATAATACTAGACAGAAATAAACTAAGCACAAATAAATTAGACAAAAGTAAACTAAGCAAAACAAAATAAAATAAAAACAGAGAGAGAGGTAGAGTGTACTCCCCATGTGAACTTATGCGTACATCTATGCTCCCCGGCAACGGCGCCAGAAAATAGTCTTGATGACCCACAAGTATAGGGGATCGCAACAGTCTTCGAGGGAAGTAAAACCCAAATTTATTGATTCGACACAAGGGGAGACAAAGAATACTTATAAGCCTTAACAACTGAGTTGTCAATTCAGTCGCACCAGGAAAAGCACTACTAACAGGGGTGATGTGAAAGCAACGAGTAATATGAGAGCAATAGTACCAAGTAACACGACAGAGCGAGTAGCAGTAACACAGAGGCAATGGCACCAGAAAATAGTTGATACTACTTCTAATGGTATATAGGACCGAGTGAGTATTTGATGATGAAAGATGGACCGGAGTTCCCAGCTATCTACACTAGTGGTAACTCTCCAATAACAAGTGTTGGGTGAACAAATTACGCTTGAGCAATTGACATAATTATTATAGCATTAAGACAGAACATCCAGTTTATTAATCATGTAGGCATGTTTTCCATATATAGTCATACGTGCTCGCAATGAGAAACTTGCATAACATCTTTTGTCCTACCAGCCCGTTTGCAGCGGGGCCTCAAGGGAATCTACTGGTAATTAAGGTACTCCTTTTAATAGAGCACCGGAGCAAAGCATTAACACTTGGTGAAAACATGTGATCCTCATATCTAAGCCATCCCCTCCAGTTATCCCGATTGCTTTGTCACTCTGGGGCCTCGGGTTCCGGACATAGACATGTGCAAACAACTCGTAGATACAATCTAAGCAATAATTATAGAGCTTAAATCTAAGATCATGTCACTCGTGCACTAGTGACAAGCATTAAACACAACAAGATTGCAAGCAACAATAACTTCACAAACTTTATAGATAGACCGATCATAATGTAACAATTCATCGGATCCCAACAAACACAACACCGATTACATCGGATGGATCTCAATCATGTAAGGCAGCTCATGAGATCATTGTATTGAAGTACATGGGAGAGAGAGTACCAACTAGCTATCGCTAGAACCCGTAGTCCATGGGGGAACTACTCACGGAGCATGATGGAGGCGGTGGCGTCGATGGAGAAGGCTCCGGGGGTCGATCCTCGTCCCGGCAGGGTGCCGAAACAGGAACTTCTGACCCCCGAAACTAGGTTTCGCGATGGCGGCGGCGCTCCGGGAGTCTTTTTGGAGTATGATAGATATCTCTCGGGTTTTCACGTCGTGGGGGAACAAATAGGCAAAGGGGCGATGTCGGTGGAGTCCCGAGGTGGGCTCCCCACACGCCGGCGCGCCTGTGGGCCTGGCCGCGCGGCTGCATGGGGAGGAGGCCGTGGGCCTCCCCCGGGCTTGCCCTTCTGGCTCCGTGTGTCCCTCGAGAAAATAGGAGGTTTGGCTTTTGTTTCGTCGAATTCCGAGAATATTGCCCGAACAGATTTCCTGGAACCAAAAACAGGAGAAAACAGGAACTGGCACTGTGGCATCTTGTTAATAGGTTAGTCCCAGAAAATGTATAATAATGATATAAAGTGTGAATAAAACATGTAGGTATTGTCATAAAACTAGCATGGAACATAAGAAATTATAGATGCGTTGGAGACGTATCAGTACCTCTTGGTCGCTATTGACAAGTTCAGTAAGTGGATCGAGGCAAAGCTACTGAGAAAAGCTGATGGTGCTACGGAACTAAAATTCGTCTGCAGCCTCGTAGTGAGATACGACATCCCACATAGCATAATCACAGATAATGGCACGAACTTTGCTCAAGGAGAACTGAAGGATTATTTTAATGTCGTAGGGATCCGGCTTGACCTAGCATCTGTGGCACATCCACAAACCAATGGGCAGGTCGAGCGAGCCAATGGCCTCATACTAGCCGGAGTCAAGCCTCGCCTTGAAGAACCGCTGCATCGCGCAGCCGGAGCCTGGGATGAGGAATTAGATTATGTACTGTGGAGTTTACGAACTACCCCTAACAGATCAACAGGGTTTACCCCCTTCTTCCTAGTATACGGATCTGAAGTTGTGCTTCTCTCCGACATCATCCACGACTCCCCGCGAGTTTCCGCCTACAACGAAGATACAGCTGATGAGGCTAGACAACTATCTATGGACCTGATCGAAGAAGCTCGAAACTTAGCTGACCAGCGTTCCACCATATACCAGCAGAAACTCCGACGCTATCACAGTCGTCGAGTTCGGAATCGCTCATTTAAGATAGGTGACCTGGTTCTCCGCCTTCGACATGTGAAAGAGCATAAGTTGCAATCTCCATGGGAAGGACCCTTTGTCATCAGCAAAGTGCTACACAACGGATCTTACTACCTCGTTGATTTCCGAGAGTTAAAAGATAGACCTGCCAATTGGTACCGGAAACGAAAGCGAGAGGATCCGGATGACATCTATGATGAGACAAATCATCCCTGGAATATAGCACAGCTACGTCCTTTTCACACTTAGCAAATTTCGCATTACATACCTTGTAATATCTATGATACATGATCAATGAAATAAATCATATGGTTCACTCTTAGAGTTTTTTACCTCCTTTAGTTTCTTCATTTTTGGATCGTGTATGTTTTTCGACTAAAACCGCAGAGCTGGACTTTTCCGCCTAGGTGTGTATGAAAGTTATGATTTTTCAAAATCGTCCTTTAGGACGTAAGCTTAAGTTTTCTGGTGGACAAGTTTTTCGTTGCGAACTCATGGATTCCTGGTAGCGACTTCCGGCACCTTGGCTGGGGGCTTGTTTCCGCGGTTATTGACGGATCGTCATTGGGTTTTGTCGCCGCAGGCGAGCGTTTCTGGCTAAAGCTCTTCCGGCTCGTGGCAGGTCAAGTGAGCAAGCCGGAAAACTTAGAAAGTAGCACTTGCTTTTTCAACGAACGAAATGTGCATTCATAAATATAAAGGATTGCAGGATAAGTTTTCCGCCCACATGCAGTTGTTTCGTCCCTAGCTACTTAAAAATACTTAAGTTATATTACAAAACCCACTCCGGGGTCAAAATGATGCATCTCATTGTTTTTAACAGGATTCACTCGAAGGCTTGTTCTTCTTTCTCTGAAGCTTCATAAGGAGAGCCCTCGTTGGAACCATCACCGGAGCCTTCATTGGAGCGGTTCGCGCTGGACCCGGAGCCCTCTTCGATGTCTTCATCGTCTTCGTCATCCTCTGTGTCGGAAAAACCTTCGGGAAGCACATGCTTGTTATACCAAAACGAGTGATCAACTCGCCCGGCAAACAGCCTGTCGTATCCTTGGGTTTCCGCGAGGGTGGCCTTGATGTTTGTCCCCTTAGGAGCTTCGCGCGCAACGGTCCTAAAACTCATGGCAGGGAAATGTGCTTTGCACATCGCCAAGGTGATGGATGCAACTCCGCGGGCGGAAGTTTCTTGCCAATCCTTGATGAGATCCGGCAGCATTCACATAAGCTTGGTCATCCGGTCGAAGAGCGTGGTACTGGCTCCCTTCAGGGATAAGGACTTGGCGATTCCACGACAAGCCTCAAAAAGGTCATCGACGGAATTCCACACTTCTTCATATGCTTCAGTCCGGCTGAGAGGAGACTCCGGCGGCCATTCAAATCCGAGACACGCTGTTTCACATGAACAAATTGCGTGATCAGTTTTCCGGGAACAGGCCGGGATGAAAGCAGTAAGGAAGGTGGAAGAATGAGAAGTCCTTACGTAAGATCAATTTGTCAATGTCCGCCGCCTCCGACTCATAAGCTTTTGACTTTGCCGCCAGAGTTTTGATCCTCTGGTTGCTCGTCTTTAGCTTCTCAGCAAGATCCGACATGTCCTTGGTGTGCTTTGCCTCGCGTTCCTTTTTCTCTTTGGTTTCCTTCTCCGAAGATTCCTTAAGAAAATTCTTGAGGGAGGCATGCTCAGCTTTTAGCACTTCAAGTTCCGTGGAGAGGTCATCGATGGATGGGCGCTGGGCAAGTAAATCTGTAAGGCAGAAAGCAAGTCGAAGCAAGTAATTATACAGAGTATTTATTCATATGAAGAATGTGTTGAAGAGTTGGAAGTTTAGCCGGAATCCTTACCCTCGTTATTTTTCAAACGAGTTTCAAGGTGAAGGATCGCCTTCTAGCTCTCCGCATCCATTTTATGCATCGCCTCAATCTCCGCCTTCTGCTCGAGCACTAGCACGCGCAGATCTTCATGCAGTTTGCGAGTGTTCTGTGAAGCAAACAAAAAAGGTTAGCCGGAAATTTCAAATCTAGGGTCTGGACACGAAATCTTGTGCTAGGGAAATTTTAAAAGTTCCCGCTAAGATATATCAAAGTTGATACATTTAAAGCATCAGTTCACACATTTTACTCGGAAAACGTCCAAACCAATGCTTGCGGGCTGGTGTTACCTGGCGCACGTTCTTGTGCTTCGCAAAGAAGACTTTGAGATTGCTCTCAAGCTCGTTCAGGTCTTGCCGCTCTGTTTCCGGGTTCCCCCACACTTCGTTCATCAAATTCATCATTTCCGCATACGTTGTGACAGGGGAACTTTTTTGAGAACCGGAAAGAAATGCGGGTGCGTCTGGGGCGTACCAGTTCACCGCTCAGTAGGAACTTCTTTTCGACATCATCAGCCGGAGCTTCAGTCGAGGTGACATCGGGATCTTCGTGCGGAGGGTGAGACGAGGAGGCGCCCTTGCCGGAATCCACCACCGGTTCCTTACGAAGGTCATCAATGTTGATGACATCTTTCTGATCCGGAACGGTAGACTCAGTGGCTTTGGGCGGAACCTCCACTTCTGGGGTAACTCGCATCGTAGAAGGGGAAGGCTTGGCTTTCTTCTTGGGGTTCTTGGGGGGCTTGCTTCCTGAACTTTTGTTGCACAACAAGAAAGTTAGTCGGAACTCAAGCGCTTACGAGGACGAAATGAAAAAATGCTCGATGTGGCGTTGGTACTGTTGGCTGGTATCAATCTGCTTGAGGCGTTGTTTCTCCTTCTCAGCTTTCCGGGTGGCCGCGGCGCTTGGCGCTTCGCATGCGCGCTTCGAAGCTGGGCCGGAGGGTGCAACCCTTTTGCGCTTGGTGGGAGTCGGAGCCTCGGGAGCTTCCGCGTCGGAGGCGGCCTCGGGATCGGTGGTTCCGGTGTGAGGAACTCGGGTTAAGGTTCCGAGATCCTTCTCCTCGAGGGCCTCAAGCTGAGCATGTAAAGACCAAAAAACTTAGACAAATATTGCAATAGCAAGATAGGGATTCGATGGTTAAGTCGGATGACTCACCGCGGTCCCGGAGCCGTTCATGTGTATATCAATGTTGCACACGTGAACGTGAAGATCACGCGGAACCTTGATCAGCACCCGGATCCGTTTGTCCAAGGCGTCAGCGGAGAGGTTCTCCTTAGAGGCGCGCATGAGGTCCTCGCGCCCCGTGTAATGGTACATCAAGCAATCCCAGTGTTGAAGCGGTTGGATCCGCTTGGTGAACCACGACATGGTCACGTCCTTCCCCGACAAGCCCTCTTAATTCAGCTTGCAGATCCGCCGAACCGCCCTTGTTAGCTGAGGCGACTCGGAAAGGTGAGGGCATTGGGACCAGGCGGGGGTCTCGCTGGCAGGGCCATCTTTGAACTCCAGCAGCACCTTCGAGCTAGCCGGATCGGAGACATCCTTCAAGTAAAAGAAGCCTCCGGACCAATACCGCACGGACTCGTGCCGTTCAGTGTGTGGGTAGACGCGGCCGGAGCGGAGTTTGAAAGTGATACTTCCGCAGGTAGCTAGCGTGGAGGTCTGCGAGACTGTCTCCTTCTTGACGGAGAAGTAATATTGAAACAGTTGAAGATCGGGGTTTACCCGGAGGTGGCCCTTGCAAAGTGTGACGTGGTTGCTGATGGCCAAGATGTTGTTGGGTGAAATGTTGTGGGGCTGCAGTTGATATGCCTGTAGGATTTCTGTGAAGAAGTCACTCGGCGGCAGCGAGAATCCCCGCTCTATCAGCGCCTTGGTCACCACCCACTCTCCGGCTTCGGGAGCTGGAGCCAAGGTACCCGGAGTCGATCGCCAAGACCCGGACTGCAGGAAGCCTTCCGCCTCGAGGTTGCGGAGTTCGTTCTCCGTGGTGGTGCAAGGCCACCACTTCCCTTTGCCTTCACCGTCGCGAGCTCAGGCCTTGGATTTTTTTGGTGGCGGTTTCTTCTGCTTTCTTCTCCATCCGCTCGGTTCCGGCAGTTTCTTTCGGGTTGGCCGATGTCCCTTCCGTGTCCTTCCCAGAATCTTTTGAAGGATCCAGCTGAACGGGGACGAAAGGCGGAGGAGCAGAGGAGATTGGAGTCGCGGCTATGGCCTCGGACGTTGACGGAGGCGGAGTCGAAGAAAACATCTACAAAAAGTGCGAGATAGCTAACCTTAGACGGAGCCGATTCTATACCCTAGTCATCCCTACCAACCTCGGCGAAAAAACTGAAGCTCAAAGGACTTACCAGAATGGTTTCCGCGGTGGTCAGAGTCGCCGGCGGTGAGGTTTTCGTCGCGGTGGCTCGTCGGACTTAAGAACACGATGAACTCGATGAACTCCACGCGGCGCCACTAGACTCCGGTGATCTTCCGGCGGACCTCGGTATGGTGGAGGAAGGAAGCTCAGAGGCGGCGCTGTGCAGAGAGGTGAAACGGGGGTGAATGGGTGATTAGGGGTGAGCCGTGAGATATTTATAGGCCGAGGATGAGATTCGTGCTCCGCATCCTGTGGTCGGAACGCAAGCGTCGCGCTGTTGGATGGTTGACATGTGTCCAAAACCCTAACGGTAAAAATGGCAAAGGATAAATTACCGCACAAATCGCCCGAAAATGGTGCCAAGATTGGCGGAACCGTTTGAACCTTTTGAGGTTCCGGGTGGTAATTTGAAAACAACCAACCGTTATCTTTGCAGGGGAGTAACCCGGAAACGCGTTGTAAAAATGGCGTCGATGGATGAAGTCCCGCGGGATGAAGGACCTTTCCGGCATATGAGCTAGAAAGGAAAAGATCATGAAGTTGGAGTTCTTCAAGTTTCCACGAGTTACCGCGAGGATTGTCGGAAGCAACGATGATTTGGCAAGGCGGAAACAAGAGGTGAATCTCGGAGAACTCTGGGGGCTACTGTTGTGGGTATACTTCATGGGTGTACCATCGACAGTGCCTAGATCCGGCAAGCCTGGGTGGCCCATGGACGGTGATGGTGGCTTGTGGTCCATCGGGCGGCCCAGTTGCTGTAGATCAAGATGGATGAGGTCCGGCCCAGGAACAAGGAGCCGGATCCACCGACCAACTCTGGAAGTCGGATCCGGCCTGGCCCATTAGGGGTAGCCGGATCCGGTACGACGTGTAAGGGAAGGCGGATCCTTGACGTACATGACAAGATAATATACCGTAGTTAGGCAACTTGTATTCCGGCTAGGACTCTCCGTGTAAACCCTAGATCCGTGCGCCTTTATAAGCCGGATCCTGGGAGCCCTAGAGGCACAACCACAACTCATTGTAACAACACGAAAGCGCCCAGATGATTCCAGACAAGCAGCAGTAGGCCCTGTCATCGAGCAGGTGTTCCGAAGTTGGGTAAATCGCGTACCACCGTCCCGAGGACTCTCCGCCCTATGGCCCCTACTTCTTCTCCCCCTCGTGAGGATCCCTCCTCCTAGGTACCGTCGAATAGGCAACGACACAATCCATGCTTTGATGCATCACAATACACCGTATAGTCCTTTCCTACCTCCGGAATGGCTAATACAGGTGTTGTGGTTAACTTCTCCTTCAAAGTTTGGAAACTATTCTCGCACTCCACCGACCAAACGAATGGTGTATTTTTCCTTAACAACTTGGTCATGGGTCCAGCTATTTTGGAGAATCCCTCTATGAATCTCCGATAATATCCTGCCATTCCTAAGAATCCTCTTATTTCCTTGACATTCTTAGGTGCCTCCCATTTCAGAACTGCTTCTACCTTGCTTGGATTTACGGCTATTCCATCTTTGCTGATCACATGTCCAAGAAATTCCACTTGATCTAGCCAAAATTCAAACTTGCTGAACTTGGCATATAGTTGATGTTCTATAAGAACTTGCAAAACTATTCTCAAATGCTCTGCATGCTCTGACTTATTCTATCGATAAACACGATGACAAACTTCTCCAAATAGGGCATAAATATCTTATTCATGAGATTCATGAATATTGCAGGAGCATTGGTTAATACAAAAGGTACCACTAGATACTCATGATATCCATATCTAGAGACAAATGTTGTCTTAGGCACATCTTCCTTCTTTATTTTAATCTGATGGTATCCTGACCTCAGATCTATTTTGGAGAATACGCCTGCTCCACTAACTTGATCAAATAAATCTTGAATTCTAGGTAGTGGGTACTTGTTCTTTATTGTGACGTTGTTCAAATTCCTATAATCCCCGCACATTCTGCGGCCTCCGTCTTTCTTGTCAACAAAGATTATGGGTGTGCCCCAAGGTGATACACTTTCTTGAATGAATCCTTTATTTTCTAATTCATCCAATTGTTCTTTTAAGTCTTTCAACTCCTTGGGTCCCATCTTGTATGGTGCCTGAGCAATAGGTGTTGTTCCTGGTATCAAGTCTATGGTAAACTCGATTTCCCTATCCGGTGGCATACCGGGTAATTCCTTAGGAAAGACATCCTGGAATTCTTTCACTACTGGGATATCTTCTATCTGAACATCTTTCAGACTATTCAGTTGCAGTTCTACTTCAATCTGGGTGTGCTTATCCCCTTGATAGATTATCCTTCCTCCATCAGGACTCTTAAGGGATTCTGTCTTGTCAGTGCAGTCTATTAAAGCTCTGTTTTCTTCTAACCAATTCATACCCAGAATTGCTGCTATGTTTTTCATAGGTAAGCCGAACAAGTCCGCATAGTATACACATCCATGTATCATTATGACTTGCTCTTGCTTAACATGGGTTACTAGGATCGTTCCCCCCGCGGATAGAATGGTAATAGGATATTCTAACTTAGTGCAACTAATTCCGTATTGATCAATGAACTGCTTGGAAATGAATGATGTAGTTGCACAAGTATCAAAAAGAACTTTGCCAGGATGGGTAACGATCTGAAGCGTACCTACGACTGCCTAATCTGATGTGATCACTTCCTCCAGGCTGGTACAATTCAACTTCCCATAAGTCTTCTTTGTTTTCCAGCCACCGCCAGAATTTCCGCTCCTATTAGGTGTACCTCCTCCAGACCTTCCTCCTCCAGGTCCTTGGTTAGGGCAATCCCTCTTCACATGTCCCTTTTTACGGCATCCAAAGCAGATGATCTTTGGTTTTCTGCAGTTCGCGGTAGTATGTCCACGGAATCCACAGTTCTTGCAGATGATGTTGTTATAGTTGTTACCAGACCCCTGCTATGGTCGGTTACCTCCAGGTGTAAACCTTGGCTTGAAGCTAAGATTGGTGTTGGGTTTTGTGTTAACATACTTCTTTGGTTCAAACTTGGCTCTCTTCCGCCTTTCTTCATGCACTTGTTTAAAGTCATCCTCCATTGTTATGGCTGCATCTACTAGCTCTTGAAACTCGGTAGCTCTTAACATTCTCAGCTGCATCCTTAGATATGGATGCACTCCCCTCAAAAACCTCTTCTTCCTCTTTTCATCGGTGTTCACTTCATCTCCAGCATATCGAGACAAAGCTGAAATGTCTCGAACATACTTCATTATGGTATTCTCCCTTTGCTCCAAGTTCTCAAACTCCCTTCGTTTTAGTTCCATGATACTTTCAGGCACTTGTGCATCTCTGAACTTCTTCTTAAACTCAGCCCATGTGAATACTCTCCCGACAGGATGTACTGCCACTATGTTTTCCCACCAAGCTGCAGCGGGTCCACATAAAAAGTGTGTGGCGTACCTTATCTTTTCCTCATCGTTACACCCTACGGTGTTGAGTTTCCTTTCTGTGTCAAGGAGCCAATCTTCCGCATCCATTGGTTCCGGTGCGGATGCGAATGGAACTGGTTTGGTGTTCTGGAAGTCAGTCAAGGTGACTCCCTGGTTTTCCGGTATTTCCACCTTATTCTCTTGCAATAGTTCTTGGAAGAACTTGTTTTGCTGCTCCAGTGTTATACGCTTCCTCTCTTCCAGCATTTGCATATATTGCAGGAACTTTTGTTGCATCATTGGAGGTGGTGGTGGTGGAAACTGTGCTCCAGCTGCTGTGTCGGCTTCCTCCTTCTGTTTGGCTTCACGCTTGAGGCGCTGAGCCTCGCTCTCCTCTCCGCCTGGTCCCGACATTTTCCCCCTAGCACTGTTACACAAGAGAAACTCATAGTTACTCAGTGCGCAGGTCTTCTGAGCTCAACTTTTTGCACAGAACTAGTCACGCAATGGAAATCAACAAGCAAATCCAAATCATACAAAACATATACCATGTATATACATACATAAGTGGTTTATTACAATACCCATAAGTAGTGTGAGTATGCAAACTCACTTAATGTATGAAAATTAGACACTTATCAAACTAGTATACACTACAATACATATGGTACATTAGTATTGCATTCTCGCCTCCGCTGGTGGTCAACTACTCGTAGCTTGGTTCCTGGTACATTCCAGGCATCCATCCGGTCGAACGTGTAGTCCTCCTGATAGTGTCTGGAACATATGGCCTTCCAGAAGGCTGATAGTCCGAGTCTGAGGAAGATCCCAAGGAGAAATATGTCATCATGAAATGATTATTTAACGATGCATAAGCATCTCCTGTTGGATACTCCTCCCCGGACACATTTCCGGTGTACTCAGAGGTATTCATGTCGAAAGGTCCCCGCCTTCCTCTGCCTCTGGAACACTCTCCCTCGACCACCTTGCGTGCCTTCCCTCCTTCGGAATCGGACTCAATCATTATGGGGTTTTCCATATAATCTCCCACACCATAGTGGAAATTTTGGTACTGTTCTACTGCGTCTTGGTCTACCTCCGAATCACATCTCACTGGATCTGAGTAGGAACCATGTATGGCTCAAAACGCCACCCAGTGGAGTTCTCGATAGTGGTCTCCGAGCGTTGGTTATTCCCGGATTCCTCTCCTCCCTCATATCCACCATAGGAATTATTTGGAACATACCTAGGTGTTGGTGGATAGGATGTAGGTGCGTGAGCATCTATGCTAATGTAGTCACCAGTAGAATATACCGGTGTATGCGGTTCGCTCTCCATAGGCCCCTTACCCTTTTCGTCTTCCTTAGGCTCTGTGAATTCTTCTAACATTGTATCAATTGCTCCCGACAGATATCGATTCAACTGAAAGAACAAAGTTAAAAGATTCCTACAATTGTCCATGTATTTTGCGGCTTCTGCAGGCTTTCTTTTGGGAAACTTAAAGTGGTTTAGAGTAGGATCATCGTCCTCCTCCATATGTGGGACATATGCAAATTCGGAGCCAATAAGATCCTTGGTCTTATGCTCCGAATATCAGTGATAGCTTTCATAATGGCTATGTGATAGGCTATCCTGATTGTCCTAGCCTCTCCTGCGGGCATAACTGCACACATAACTAAGGCTTCAGGTAACTGGAGTCCTACTCTACACTTTGCTAGTACAGTACCATCATAGTACATGTACTTCATCACTCGGATTTGGGGATCGCACCCAAATTCGAGTAACATAGCACGGAGTATGTCCGCAAGTCCTCCGTCATAGTCATCCAAAGTGGATGTCTTCACCTTAACGTTGCGTCCTGGACGTGAACTGGCCATAATTGGTTGTGGATATGAAAATATAGTATTAGAAACAATGCATCATAATAGTAATAATAAAGAATTATCACACTAAAAGATATGGATGTATTATTCTCAAGTGAATAAATATCATATTTTTAGAGAATCCTTTACTACTCCTATTTGACTCCTACAGGTTTTCCCATTTACTAGGTTCCAACCTAAGGTCAAAGCTTTTGCTCTGATACCAACTGAAGTGACCCTGCATACCACTGCATGTTGTAGTATGCTGGCTGTGGATATAACATGTGCGAAGTACCAATCCGCAAATATCACATCCCTCAGAGTGGTACAACAGAAACATAGTTGGTCCAAACTTACTCAATTAATATTATTACAAGCCAGAAATGTACATCACAAGGGAGCTCCTCTTGAGTCCGCAGAGGATAACTCGGAAGTTCCAGTCGAACTTCTCTAAGCCTACGCATTATGGGTAGGACTAGACTAAGTACCATGGCTACTCAAGCAGTCTTATTCTATAATGTTTGATGTTGCCCGACTACTACTATAGAACCCTACTAGTTTATGCCTCCTCCTCAGTTTTGTTAGTGCCAAAATCGATCATGTAGTCCACTCCTTCGACGCCTCCAGAGAGATATGACTCCTCGTAGTAGACGTCATCCGCGTAGTTTGCCTCCTCGAGGTTCCCCTCAACGCTGTTCTGGCAATCTAAGCATGGGATTTAAAGAGGTATGAGTACGAGCATACTCAACAAGTTCATTATAGGAAAGAGGTGTTTTATGCACTAGCTACGACCATGAACCAGAAAGTCCAAGGCCATGCAGGTTTTGATAAACATTTCTTCAAAAGGTTGCTTTTATTCTAAAGAGCTATGTCCGCCGGCCTTCACCGGTTGATAGAACTTCATGGAGTTCCTTTCCAGCCGCGTTCGCAGTTCCAATTCCCGGAACAGGGAGTGACAAGTCACAATTTGATACACTCTACAGAGGTGTGTTACTTTACCCATAAGAGAACTTAACCTTGTTGCCAACCGAGTCTAGTTCTCGTTCACACTTCCTTGGTGTGAGGCCAGGTATAAGTCATAGCCAATCACTGGGCCTTCCCACGACCCCGCATACCCACCCTTTTGTAATCCACTGGCCTTGGCTGACTCGTACGATCAACCCCTGGGCCAGCCCGTTACAATCCATCATAGGTACAACTCGTAGTAGAAGCAATGAGCTTTGTCCTCCGGGGCTTCCTCCCTGCCTAAGCATATCCCAGCTGGCCACCTACGGTTGTACCCGTTGATATGCGAGAGGGAAAAGAATAGCTGACTATTCTGTCCCACTCCAGACCTCATGGTAAACACGATGATTACGGCGCAAGAACCACTGAACGACATTTGTTGTTAATCCTATGTGATTATAAACCCTTTGCAATGGAACCTCCACCGGACTCATACCATGGTTCCATTGCCAACCATTTTAGTCATATTCATATTTATGAAACTAGTCTTTTGTTTTGATGCAAGAGTGATAAGTATAGTACTTTGCAAGTAGTTTGGAAAAAATACTGAAATGACATGAACAAGCGATGAACTTGCCTGAAGACTGCAAGGTATTGCAGTTGGATGGTGTGGACTGACCCTTGTCCTCAGTTTCTAAAAGATAGCATCATTGTCCGATAAGGGCAATGGTTAAAGATTCAAATGATGCATGCTTTGGTGTATTTAAGTCGTTTCCCCCTCCCTCCCCCCCAACTCGGTGTTTTGGATTTAATTTTCGGAGTTTTTTAGATAAGAACAATTTAATTTTTCCTCCTTAAGAGTAAAAATATTTTCTTGAGGTTTTTCCAAGACAAAATTGAGTCCAAGTAATTTTATGGACTTATTTAATTATTAAAAACATGAGATCAATATTTAATTGTTTTTATTAATGCATTTTTCTTTGGGTAATAATTATTAATTTTAATTTTGTCACAAAAATTCCAAGTGGTATTTTATTATGATAGAGAATTAAATTCTAAGTGGTTTTCATATTTTATTCTATTTTTTAGAGTTATTTATGATTTTTAAATTATGTCAAAGTTTTTGTTTTTAAAATAAATGTGAAAGGACCATATTGCCCCTGGGCCCACTTGCCGGTGAAACCCAGTGGGTTAGGTTGGACTAGCTCGCCTGGTCCGGCCCAACCGGCCTCATTCACCTCCTCCTCTCCCGCACGAACCGAAACCCTAACCCTAATGCTCGCGCGACGCTCGCGTCGCCTCCGTCGTCGTCGGTCGATTCTGGCCAACTCCGATCGCCTCCGCCGCCGCCATGGGGTGCTTTTGACGCATCTCGTGACGGCGCGTCGATCTATCCTCATCGATCTGACGCTCGCGTCTTCGTTTGCTCGTCCTTGACCCTTGCTGCATCTAGGGTTACGGCCTTCACCGGCGATGCGCGTCGGTAGGCGCTCCACGCCTTACTGGTGCTGCTCGGCGGCGTGCTAGTGGTGTGCTGGGTGTGGTGGCGCTCGGCGTGGCCTGGCCTGGCTGCGGCTTGGCGCTGCCGTGGCCTGGTCCGTGCCGCCGTGGCCGCCATGGTTGCGTCTGCAAGCTTCTGCTCCCAGGTATGTGCTACTTCCCCCTCTCTCTCGTGCTCTATCTTCGTCTCCTTCCTTTGGATGCAAGGGCATCCATCTCCTTGGTGTGCTAGCCTTGCCAGTACACCAGTACTTTCTCCTCTGCTGCTGTGTTGTGTTCATGGCTAGCCCATGCTATTGCTATGGCTCCTGCTGCTGTGTGGTTAGCCCTGCCTTGCTACTGCTATGGTTGTTGCTGGTGTTGCCATGCTCATACATGCTATGATGTTCTACTGATGTTGCTATATCTATGCTCACATCTGTGTTGCTGCTGCTGCTGTGGTGCTCCTGGTAATGCCATGTTGTTCTAGTTGCTATCCTGCTACTATCCATTCATGTGTATGTCCATGTGATGACCCTGGCCAATTGCAGTGAGAAATTCTTGCTTGTGCAAGTGCCAGTGTGCTTGTTGATCACATGCTATGCCTTGTTGTGTCATCCTTGTGTTGCCTATTGTAGTAGTGCATCAATTCTTCTTTGATGTGCTTCTGGATACAATTATAAAAGGTGATATATATGTTATATTATCTTCTGCAGTTTCTTGTAGTTGCTACTGCTTGTCTCTCTGGCCTTGGCTGATCATGTGATCATCATGTGCTCCCTGTATGCTTATACACTTGTATGAATTATCTTGTATGGTGTTGTTACTTGTGTGACAAGCTCCTCACCAAGTACTGGTGGTTGCTGTTGCTTGTGAAGGCAATACTGTTGGTTGGTTGATCTATTTGATGCACCTGGTTGCATCTGTGTGAGCTATTTCAATTACTTGTGCTTGTCAGTGAAGCTTTGCTTCCTATTTCTGACAAACATGCATGAACTGCTTGATGCAGTGGTGATTCCTGTGCATTTGTGCAATATCTGGATGGAAACCAACATGTGTTGGCACCTCCTGTTGTGTTTGAACTCCTTGGAGTGATGATATGCTTCTCTGGTTGGATTTTATGTATGGCTGGGTAGCTGTTGTGACCCTAGTAGTGCTTTGCTTGCTAGATATGGTTGCTCCTACCTCTTCTGTATGCTTCTGTGCAATAATATTGGTAGTCATCCATGTGATTCCAGTATAATTGATGTTGAAATGAAAATAGACATATAAATGTCTATAGTCTGATGGTTTAGCTAGCTATAGGGTGCTAGGTGAGTCTGGGTTGGTTAGTTAGGGATCAAATCCTTGCTGGATTGCTTTGGTTAACTCAATGATGATTATATTGACTTAACCAGTGTTCCCTTGGATGAATTTCTACTAGCCTCTCCCTTATTTTTCTTGCACCATATGGCTGGGTGCCAAATGATGATACAAACAGGGTAGCTTAACCCTATGGCTTGTGTGGATTATGCATATGCTTGATTATTATGAGAAAAACAATGCTTGATTATTTGGTATACCTCACTCCAGCTCCTAGATTAGTTGTTGTTGTAGAGGTTTGCTTCTAGATATGTGAGATGGATGATGTGCTTGTCCTTCTCCACCTTTGTTTGTGATCTACTGTGCCTCTACTCCATTCTTGATCACAGCAATTTGTTCTTGTTGAATAGATGCTGGATGGTTTTGGATATGGTGGTGTTCTTGCTTGCTGTTCTTACCTCCTGCTGCTTGTGTCGATGAGCAGCTAGGGTTTGGTCCTAAAAAGGTTTTATACCTTCTCTGGCTCTATTCCTTGGTCGACAGCAAGGTTGTCTAGTTTGGTGACTAGCCAGCGTTGTTGTGTGTTGTTGGCCATGCATGTATCCCTGTGAGCTGTGTGCTTCACTGGGTTGGAACTTGGGCCTATGAAGTGGATCAGCTCGGCTGTGCAAGCTTATCCCCTCTAAATTCCATTTTTTACTAATCTGCCAAGTGGTTTTGCCACTTGGTTCAATGTAGTGTATATGTGCTTCTTTGATTGCAGGTTTGGAACAAGATCAAATCATTCAAGGCTTGATCAAGGTCAAGATGAATTTTAGTACTTAGGGCTCTAGTTATATAATCATGTAATTTTCCTTTTTGTATTTATTCTCTTTTCTTTTATTTGTTGTATTGTAATATTCATAAGAATATTGTAAATGACCTTGTAATTTGTGTGTTAATCAATAAAGCTCAAGGTTTTTCTCAATTGAGCTTTATTTTATTTATTTATCTTTATTTTATATTGTCAAGTGGATTATCCAATATTATTATTTTATGATTTGAATCATATTTAAATTATGTGAGTTTGAATTTGAATTCAAACTCAATTCTTGTTTCCTGTTTGAATCACACAAGTGATACTCAACTTATATGCACTCTAAATGCAAAGAGGTCATGTCAAAGTTTATAGCACTCTCGAAACCCTAAACCCTAAATAGTGTCGAGAGAGAAACTTGACCCCTCTATGATGTAATATGCAAATAAGCACGAATTTTTTCCCAGATTTTATGATGCAGTGCACACCCCTTTCTAAATTCTACCCCGCAATTGTCTGAAATCCTGGGATGTTACAGTCGCATCCCCCAAATTAAGCGGCCTTAAATGGCGCCGGATTTAACGTTTTGGGGACTCCTCCGCTTCGTGCTGCACTTGGGGCGCTTCTTTTCCCCAACCACGTCGTCCAAACTTTTTTTTACATTAAAATATTTTTTTATTTGTGTTGCATTTTCATTTAAATAGAGAGGAGTAACATTACACAAACTAATACATAGTTTGGAACATTGTTAAAAGATTGCAAAATTAGGAAACCTAACTAGTGTACGTATGTAGGTTTCGCCTTCATCGCTACCAAGAAAGAACACTATCAGACACTCTCAGTCACCCAAACTAGAAAATCCAGCTAGCTCTGAGAGTGCCCGGTTGTTGTTCTTCGATGCGCAGGAAGAACATACAGAAACCTACACTAGTGGTTTCAATTGGCCGGCGGACATCTTCGCTGCAAAATAAGAACACTCGCCATGTTCAAGCATCGTCCTCTTCATCGTCACTATCGTAGTGCCGGGGCGGTAGGACGTGTAATCGAACATCTTCACGCTCATATCCTCGTCGCCTTTGTAGGAGAATGTGAGCACGCAGCCGGCCTGGAGGTCGTGGGAGCGCGCGAACTTCTCACAGCCGGTGTGGAGGTACATCTTGCAGCGCCAGTCGAAGAGTACGTCCACCGGCCACCGGAAAAAGCCGCATGCAGCCTCCCACAGCTGCGCGACGCGGCCGGCTTGGTGCCGGTGACGAACTCAGCGAACTTGTCCGGCAGCCTCTAGATGCCATGTGGGTTTCCATTGAGGACGACACTGAACTCAAACTCCCACTCCCCCTCGAAAGACTACGATGGCGCAGGCGACGGCGACCGTGCAGGCGTTGTTGATCCAGCACGGCCGTCGTGGCCTCGGCGGCCATGCCCGTGACCTCGACCTCGACCTCCCTATACCAGAAATGGAATACTCCCTCCGTTTGTAGATATAAGCCATATAGTATTTTCAATATAATATGAATTATCATATGATTTAATTTGAATAAATAGTTGATAAATTATTACTAGAGAAACAACAAGTAAATTAAACATGCAAATCAACAAAGTAGATGAATAGATAGTATCTACATAAGATAAAACCTATCGCATCTACTTCAAACTGCAGATCTAGAAACTCTATGAAGATCTGAAACAGGAAGGACAGAAGCACATACAGTCCAGCGTTGGCCATAGCAGCAACAATGATGTTGGCAGCGGCAGCAGCAAATTCGGTCTTGTGGCCCATGTTGAGCTTGCCAAAGAGGTCGTCGATGTCCAAGAAGAAGTCATCATTCGGGAACTCATCGTCGGACGATGTCGTGTTGTCAGTAGTCGCGCGTAAGCGCTCGCCAAAAACCTGATTGCCCCACACCCGTACAGGTCTACGAGGGGCAGGGTTTCGAAGGCCTGTTGTCCCGTCGGTAGGTGCACATCAAAGTACAAGATGAGGAAGACGAGGGTGGTGACGCAATGCTCTGGAAAGAGGCGGTCGTATATGGTGTCTCGTACAGACGGCTAGGCTTTGAGTCCAGGTTAGCCACGATCTAGAAAATCCGGAACAAAACAACTGCATTAACGCGTCCGTTAATGACTCGTAACTAATCACATGATTAATTTCCTAAGCAGCAAAAAGATAAGCTCGGTTCGGCGAGATTCCCGTAACCCGCGACGAAGCGGGACGCGTCGTGATGTGCATGACGAGGTGGATAGCAGAGGAGGAGGAGTGCACCAGGCGCGCTCTCTCTCTTGTCACTCACTTGCAAGGACTAAAACAGTCACCCTTATATAACATTGCAACTCTTTATCAACTAGCAAAGTGAGACTAAACTTTAGTCCTACCCCTTACCATACCCACATGGGCGTAGTGAATTTTAGAATTTTATTTGGGCTAAGGGCTAAGGCCCAAGGCTAATTGTCCAGTGGTAATTTCGCTCAAAGCTGGTGTAATTTTCTCTTCAATGTGCATTCTTTAATTTTCATGCCAAAAAACTATATAGCTTATATCAAAAAAACGGCGGGAGTAGAAAACATGTTTTATGATGTTTCAGTGAATATCTACTTTATAGTGTGAATGTTGATATATCTTCCTCTACAATCGAAACCTTCAGTCTGGAGAACGTACACTCGATCTTTATGGGTATCCGAGGCACAAGATCTTTGAGCATTAGCATGTATTAAAGATAAGCCACAAAATCTGTTTGAGAGGAAGCTAAAGAACCGAACGGAATTTGACTCTTTCTTTCTTTAAACTCCGTTTATTATGTCCAAGACGTCTTACATATGTGAGCAGACATAGTAATATGTCAAATCTTCTTGAGAGGAAGCTAAAGCATCAAAGTGGAAGTTGACTCTTTTTTTTTTATAGAAACTGATGGTCCAAGCGTTTACCTTATAGACTGTGTTTATTATGTCCAAGACGTCATACATATGTGAGCAGCGGTAGTGTATCAAATGAATTTTCCAACCCCAAAACAAGTGATAGATGCAGGCAGTATTTGCTTTGAAATTGCATCCCTAAGGAATATATATAGTTCTTCAAACTGCAGGCAGATCACACACACATACAAAGGCCACAAGTCGCTGCTGGAAAAAGCAGAGGCTGCTATAGGTTTCGAATGGTAATCGGGACACATCGTTGTCATTCTGACGAATTCAAAGGCAGGTGCCCCAGAAACCTGGCTGCACCCACCGCGCGCCAGGTGTGTGTTCACGGAAAATGACGCATGACAAGCGTGAACCTTCTCCATCCGGACTAGCCTGACGGTGCATTTACTGGAAAATACAGTGATACAGACACCTTCAGTGAAAATACAGTGATACAGACACCTTCAGTGACATTCTCGGTAATAACTGTATTTAATATGCGTCAGGTGGCTCTGAAGAACGTTGCAGGCTCTGAATCTTAGTAGTTTCACGGAGGACAGTCCAACAGACCAA
Source organism: Lolium rigidum (assembly GCF_022539505.1). Classification (NCBI taxonomy): domain Eukaryota; kingdom Viridiplantae; phylum Streptophyta; class Magnoliopsida; order Poales; family Poaceae; genus Lolium; species Lolium rigidum. The sequence continues at coordinate 75,534,114 of NC_061512.1, read as the reverse complement.
ACCTCACACACCAAGAAGGCAAGAAGGACATGTGATGAACTAAACAAAAAAAATAGTCTCCATTGTTTTTGTCTTCTTTTCTCTGCCACGGCTGGATGGACTACTTCTGATCTAGATTGTACATACGTATAAAAGAAAGGAAGCAATGTAACTCAATCGACCACTAGTACAGTAGAATGCAACCGGTTAAATAAAGGGTTTGCTAATTCTCAATCGCCTAAGAGCATCTCCACCGGCGTCCTCCAAATAGACGCCGGCAGGGCCACCGACACTACCGTATGGAGGCGCCGACACATCATCCCCTATTTTAGGATGTTGTTCCCTCACCGGTACCCCCACCAAGCCCCATAAAAATCCCCAAACTTCAGGAACTCAACGTGGTGTTGTTGTTTTTAATGAAACAGATGTTTTCCGCAAGAATCCAATGCTTATGGGCAATTTCATTCAAATAGATGTAGGCAAGATATGTTGAATGGTAACCATAGCTTTTGGCAGTCATTCATATGGAAGATGCAAATTCTGTTAAAGATCAAAATCTCTATTTGATACCTACTAACTAAAGATAATTTGGCCAAGGGTAACTGAAATTAAAGTATATCTCGTGATGAGAATGAAGCAATGTATGACACTTATGTTTCTTATATATATTTTTGCGCTTTTAATATTGAGGATCATCCACTTGGTTCTGATCTACCTTCACCGACTAGCATCTTCAGTTTTGCCCGAGAATTGGTTGAGGGCGATAAGAAGGCAACTAAAGGGTCAAATTTGAGTGGGTGTATGCGTCTTATAATGGACTATTTGAAATTGCCTGGTATTATTGTTTTTAATAAAGTTAGAATTTCCTACCATTTGCATTGATTTGTATTTGGCCCTTATTTCCGCTTCACCATGTGGAGGCTCGGAAGTATGTGTCCTCCGGTGCATATTTACGGAGACGGTAATATGGACTTTGTTTTACCATTATAGATGGTAGTCTAGCAATATGATTATAGAGGTGTTAGTTAGTTCTACATGTAATATTTTTTATGTAGTCTTAGCCTTCTCATTCCTATTTATCTTTTTATTCTTTTATGATAGATTGAAAAATTGTATTAAATGGTCGTAGACGACTGTCAACATAAAGATGAGATGCAGGGCAGTGCTAATCGGAAAGATAATTCTGAATAGCATGTGATATTGGCTTCTTTCTTGCATTCACCTTTATGCATGTTCTCGCCTGTATTAAAACGCATAGAAAAAATAAGATTGGGAACATACAAAAGGCCCACGAAAGAGACATGGCACACCATATAAAGGATGTGTAACATGGCATCATATTTGAAAGACAGCATACAGAGGAGTTGCGTGATCGTAAAACAAAGAACTGATAACAATCAACGTACTATTGATAAATCCACCGCCACAAAACCCCAAACTGAAAGGACCCAACTTGTCAAAAAACATTCGACGCAAAAGCTGGAAAATGTCAAAAAGGAAGACTTACAACCCATGACACATATGATATTTCACGTCCTTTTCCTCCTACAGAAAACTGGTGTGCCACAAGTGTGATGAAAAACAGCGAAATAGAATGCTACGCTCGATATTGCAGACAAAAATTTAATCATAGTTGTTTAAAACATTTAATCAAAATGTGTTGTATAGTTTTTGCACATATCAGTGCAAAGCCGTGTGGCACCTTGTCTCTCCTTTTGGTGACTATAGTTAGATCCCCACCTACCATCGGTTGTGTCTTGTGTGGACTATTTGTATTTTTTTCCATCATAACATTCTACTGAGGTCCTTAATCTATGTGTTTGAGTCTTTATTCTTTAAGATACATGGTTCCATAGCCATTACCATGTCAATATTAATACGTTAGCGAATAGTACGTCACGGTCAGACATGATAAAAGATGATTTGGTGTCACGTCTCCTCTAAAAGTAGCAAGGTTAGTTATCTCATGATGCGCAAAATCCATGTCTGAATCGTGTCACCAGGTTGCCATCTCCACTCTCTGGTCTCCACCTTGAAACCAACCCACATTTAAAATGGAAAAGCAAAGTAGCATTTGGTCGATTCCACTGCATAATGCAGAATAGTTTGCTCAACAACTATAGTCTGGGAGAACATTTTCTCGGAGTCAAAGAATAATTTACTATTATGCAGTGGAACTAATTAGCTTGCCGTGTTGATTATACTTTCTCTAGATAATTTTCGAGTCAGAATTTATAGATCAATGGCCTAATAGTACCGTGGGGTGGTGCACTTTTCTGTACTCCACAAATTTAGTTATGCTTAAAATGGCGACACTACAGATTTAAAATAGAAATGTTGGGACCTATAGCTTAAGTAGATGCACCTGAATGCCAGTTGGAGTATGGTAGGTGCACTAATTGCCTAATGCAATTATGCAATTGGTATTTTAACTGAAATCTCAGAATGAGCCCAAATACTAAATATTAAAAAAGATGTTTGCATCATTGCTCTCTGTGAAAGATCACAGATACAAAATATTTGAATCAGAAATTAGGACTAATTTAGTCTAAATAGTGCTAAAAAACACATAGATTAAGCCCGGCAATATATTTCCCCATAAAATTACCATTCTGGTTCTCCTTTGAAAACACGGTACTCACATTGATCATCCGCATTTTACTGATATTCACGTTTAGAACAAGTATTTCCTTCATGAAACAAGGAAAACGTTATGATGTACAGACCTTTGAACATTCTGAACTTCAGTAAAGCTATCGTGAAATATGTTTTCATAAAATTACGGATAATAGAACATTTGGACCTTCCAAACTTCAAGGAAAAAAGGATATATCAGAGTGTAAATTGGTCTATCTAGATACAATAAACATATCGGCGCAGCTTCGGTTTCGGGGGCCTTGTTCGTAAGCTATGACAGCAGCTCTTGTCTTGAGCGCAAGAACTTGGCAGAAAATTTATGTACGACAGAGTGGCCATTCCTTTTCATTAATAGGATAATGTGGCCTATCATTTTCCTATCCCAGGTCACACAGTACATGTCAGCAGAGCGAGTGAGCCAAGACGTGAGGCGACCTTACCGAGCCACCGTCCCAGTTGTTTTATTATGACAAGATGCATCGGTCAGGGTACACGAGGTCTCATCGATAACGAATCAACAATGGACCTCGCAGTGATCGACATGTACTATGATGTTAACCATCCAATCCTTTTCAATGCCTCCAGGAGAATCCATCCAAAAACCAACACAATCTCTGTCAACACCTCTGCCGACCTGTGGTTATTACTACATTTTGGAACACATGACTTTTTCTCCCACGAAAACAGTTCAGTTCATGCGGGAGCCAAGAAAAAAAAACCGTTTCGAACAAGCAACAATGAACATTATCATCTAAAATGTTGTAATGCTCTGTGAAGTAATCTGAGCAGATGTGATGTGATCTGCATTTACACAATGTAAAATAAAGTACATAAAAGTTCATTCTATAGCAGAGGTTAGTCTCGAAGGGAGAAAAGAACAATAGGAGATCTTAATTTTGCAACAACAATTGGGCATTTTACATCAATCATGTTCATGAATCTCAGAGTACAACAATTTGTTATTACATTATAATCATTAGTCATGGAGCAACAATTTGATGTAAGATCCTTCTCCACACCTAATCCTTGGTCGAAAACCAAAGGATGGGGGGCCAATAGATACCATAATAATTCACAATCTTCACAGGGAGGAAGACAAATTTAGAAAGATGAACAAGAAACTGGGCAGAAAAGTAGAAATAGTACAGGGAGAAATATTTCACCTAGGCAAGCCCGCAACTTTGATACAATTGACTAGGTTCCAATTCCTCCATGTCCTTGAGCCGTGGGCAAACTCCAAATGGTAGAAATCTCATCACCTTCTACACGCTAAACAACCTCAAAAGAATGTAGCCCCAGGAATTACTTGCAAGATGTCATCAGGCTAGTACCTTGCAGCAGCAGTAAGCAGTAGCAACCAGTGAAGCGCGGCCAAATAATATCACCCTCTTTCATTCGTGTGTTTGTTCAGACTAGACCACCATCTCATCAAGCTGGAGCTGTTCGAGCCAGCCACCAATGACACCGGCGGCGGCGTCCTCTTCGCCATCAATTCCTTCGCAATGGTTTGCTGACCGTCCCAAGATGTTAATGTCCTCACTGTCAATGCTCTTGCGGTGATTTGCCGATTGGCCCAAGAAACCAATGTCCTCACAGTCAATGCCCTCACGGTGGTTTGCTGATCGCCGCAAGATGCCAATAGAATCCGTTGCCATGGTTCCGTTGATCGATGATTTCTCCGGCGTGGGCTCCTTTACCAAAGTATTAACCCATGAGAGGTCCGGCTCATCGGTGTTGGCTCCAGTCCGGAGATCAAACGACGATGACCTCTTGAGGCGGCCGAGCTCATCGTTGTCGGCACCCCAATCAGGGGCGCCAGAGGGCAGGCCCCATTTGGACCAGCTAGAGCCGACCACCGGTGAGCCGGCGAGGAGTGGGGCGCTGGAACCCAGGTCTCGTGAGCTCATGCTCCGCAGTGTATGCTGCTGCATCTTCTCCCGCTGCGCCAGTGCTGCGAGCAACCGGGAGCTCATTGGGGAGACCGGCTCTGGGGTGGCCGCAGCCCGTGGCGAGAGCAAGCTCTGCTGCTGCTGAAACTGGTTCAGAAAGGCGGCTTTGTGTGTCGGCGAGAACGCAGAGCAGCCCTGGTCGGCGTACCGCGGCGAGTGGGAGGCCGCCATCTCCCCCGAGAAGAGTTCATCCAGATTTGACGGCACGAGCGCCTTACCCCTCATCGATCGGACGGAAGAGGGCGATCCAACATGGTTGTCGTAGTCCGCCGCAGCGAGCAGCTCGTCGACCGCCATGGCCCTGGCGCTCAGCGACGTCCGCAGCCGGCTGAGGTGCAGGTTCCCGGCGCTGCCAGGCAGGCACAGCGCCGGCAAGTTAGGCTGCGGCCACGACATGCCGCTCCCCCCGCCGGACGGCGACAGGGGCGGCGTGTACGAAGAGCCCGGCGAGGACATGCCCATCCCCATGGCCGCCATCTCCATCACACCGCGCGGGGACGGCACGGCCGAGCCCGTGGAGACGTAGAGCGGGCGGAGCTCCTCCGGCGTGTGGGCGAAGAAGCAGACGCGGCGCGCGCAGCCGACGCCGTCCTTGCAGAGGCGCGTCCGGTACTGCGCCGGGTGGAGCCAGCTCTCGAACACCCCGTGCGCGTACTCGCACATGTCCCCTCTCCTGCAGCCGGCGCCCTTCTTGAACTCCGGGCAGGGCACGCAGCTGTAGTGGTACTTCCTGGGATCCCTCCGGCGCGCGTTCTCGCCGGGGTGGACGAAGGGGCACTCGGTCCAGTCGTGGGAGTAGGCCCTGGAGCAGGCGCGGACCTTGAAGGAGTACATGCGGAAGTCGTCGGAGGCGTAGGCGCCGTTCTTGATGTCCGGGAGCGAGGGGTCCGGCGGCCACTCCTTGCGGGCGCCGAGGAGGGAGAGGATGTGGTTCTTGAGGGGCAGCGAGTTGGGCGGCAGCGCAACGAGGTCCGACGGCCGGCGGTGGAGATGGTCGAGGAGGGTGGGGTCGGCGCCGGCGGCGAGGAGGCGATTGACTGTGGCGGGCGCGGACGGAGCGCCACCTGCGGCGGCGAGGTGGAGCGGGGTGGAGAGGGAGGACGCGGAGGCGCGGTTCGGGTCGGCGAGGTGGGGCGGCGAGAGGAGGACGTCGAGGCATGCCAGGGACCCGTACGCGGCGGCGACCATGAGCGCCGTCATGGGCTCCGCGCCCCGAGCCGGGGAGTACCACGGCGCGGGGTCGTCGGCGATGGACGGGTGCGCGGCCAGGAGGTCCGCGAGCGCCGCCGCGTCGTCGTCGGCCGCCAGCTCCAGCAGCCTCGACGAGACAGCCGCCCCATCATACTCGGAGGCCTCCCCCATGGGCCGGCGGCGCGCGATCGGAGAAGGTGTTCGACGAAATGGTGGAAAGCGAGGAGGTCCGGGTGGGGGAGGAGGGGAAAGGGGAGTGTGGCCTGGGTTTTTGGTCAAAACTAGGTTTTGGTTGGGGTTGGGTTTTTCAGGGGCTTGTCTTGCTTTTACCCTTAGCTAGTAAATTTGATATGCTCCATGGGCAAAAACGTAATTTTCACATACTCAACTTTGCTCTTTGGGAGAAGGTGAATTTTGGTTCAAGTGCAACAGGTTCACAGCTTTTACCTAGTGTGGTGGTGTTGATTTGGGTGGAAGAGGTTACCCTAAATCAATTCTAACTGCAATATGGCAGTGGAAAAGATGCCCATTAGTTTGAGTGGAGCTGCTCACATGGAATATTCATCCAATAGAAATAAACGGTCTGTCTCGTTCTCTTTGTATCGAGGGTACCTGTACTTGTGCTGCCACGTGCTTCCCTCACCTTATTCAAGAGTTATATTTTTTGGACAGACACAGCCACTAGTTTGGATCATTTATTTCTTATTGGAACATACTTCCTCCCTTCCACGTAGTTTGAGATTCTAGCTTTGTCTCGTAGGTCAAATTCCTCTATATTTAACAGCATTTATTAAAATTTGTGAATATCAACAACATAAAATGAAACACTTATTTAAAATTTGGGAATATCTAAAACATGAAATAAAACACTTTTCAAACCAAGTTTGTGCATAACAAAGATTTACATAAATTGGAGGAAATTTACTACTACTAGTATTAACTATGTATGATTAGTATTGAAATTCAAACTTATCACATCTTTGTTTACACGTATGCGAAACTTCTATTAATCTTGAAAAACTGCCATTCATGGCGTCATCACAACCTAACGCCGACACAAATTTGTTGATGTGGTGATGTGTGTAGCTAATTGTCATTTTGTTGACCTGGTTGGTTTTGTGATGCTAAAGTGTGCTTGTGACTAGGTCTTGTTTGATAGCTCTAGTTGTACGTATGTAGATCATGTGTTTCATGGTCTAATGTTTGTCAACATATAAGATCTCGCGGATGACTTTTGTTGGAAGAGTTTATTTCCTTTCATTATTTTTCACTCAAAGTAGCACATTTGCTACTAAAATAACAACGTAAAAGCACCAAGGTGGTAATTAAAAACACAAGGAAAAGCTAGAGAATAGATTCAGTTACTAGCTTATCTCTTGCTTGTAGATTAAGCTTTCTTTCTAATATTGCTTGTCGTGTTTGATAGTCTAAATACACCCTTTTTTTTGGGCGTGGAATGGCATACATATAAATAGCCATGCGATATTACGAAATGCTAGGGTGCCAATCAGAACCACATAAGGAGTAGTTTGAAGTATGAGCGCTAATAAACTGAATCTAAATTAGATCTTTAAATCGTGAGCAGTATTTTGGCTCTAGGATGAATATGCTATTTTTAATTTTAAACTTTGAAATGTGAAAAATAAAAAAATGGCGTACAAACATATACACAACCTACTTTTTGTGTGGGCTATATAAAAGGGAAAAAATCGGTTGTAAAATAAGGTTTGGCCCTTGACATTTAAATTTGTTTTAACACAAAACAAAAATTGCCCTCTTTGCAAAACATAGAATGTGGA
>NC_061512.1:75482379-75526459 GCF_022539505.1 Lolium rigidum | reverse complement strand
TATTCTGTGCTCTGCTGGCGTATTTACGTACTGTTGCTCTCATGTCTACGCTCCTTTCACATCACCCACGTTTACTAGTGCTTTTTTCCGAGTCTGCGAGTTTGAATTGACAACTCGAGTTGTTAAGGCTTATAAGTATTCTTTAGTGCTCCCCTTGTGTCGAATCAATAAATTTGGGTTTTGCTTCCCTCGAGAAGTTTGTTTGTGATCCCCTATGCTTGTGGGTCATCGGGTACTCAAAACACGCCGGGAGATGATTTTTTCAGTTTTCCGACCATATCTAGCCCCCAGAGACCGCGAGACGGCCAAGTGATAGGGATGGTCTTCGACTCTGTGGTGCGGAAGCGTTTGGTTGAGTGGCGTAGTGCGGCAACCTCGGCGGGTTTTCACTACTTTCTCGACGTCTTCTTTAGTCGTGACGGTAAAATCCTTGCTGAAAGCTTTTGCAGCGAGGGACCCGGGAGCGGCGTGATGCTCGCAATCAACCTTGCATGGATCTCTCTGCGAGGATTTCGATGCCATCTTGATTTGAGACGCATTTCGAAATACCCGTTTGCGCTTCGTTTGTAGAGCTGTCCATCAACTATTGTGTAGGATCTTGCTCGTCGACGACTGTCGTGCGAGGACTTCGTCCTGCGGCAGCTTATTGCGGTCCATAAGGTAATCCGAGGAAAGGCTTGGTCCAAGGCCGGAATGATTACCATCACCTCTCCCCGTAAGCAGGAGACCTTCGCCCGTCTGGGTTTTCCGGGTTCGCGCCCTTCACCCGAGGGGTATGCGTAAGTGCTCAAGGAAAGTTGGGAGGAATGGGTTTTACTGCCGGATGGGAGCTTGGATAGCATATCTGTTTGCTGCCGGTGTTATCATCTCTCGCGACGTACTTGGCTTCATATCGAGGAAGCACTTGGCGATCTCATCAACTTTGTCTACTGCAAACGCCATGATGGAGTTCACGGCGTTCCCGGAGTTCTGCTACTGTGTTGTGCCATGATACGTCTCGACGTATCGATAATTTCTTATGTTCCATGCCATATTATTGATGATACCTACATGTTTTATGCACACTTTATGTCATATTCGTGCATTTTACGAACTAACCTATTAACAAGATGCCGAAGTGCCGAGTTCTGTTTTCTGCTGTTTTTGGTTTCGAAATCCTAGTAACGAAATATTCTCGGAATCGGACGAAATCAAGACCCGGGTTCCTATTTTCACCGGAAGCATCAGAACACCGAGAGCCGCCGGAGGGGGGCCTGTGGGCCCCGGATGATAGGGTGGCGCGGCCCGAGGCCCCGGCCGCGCCGGCCTATGGTGTCGCCGCCCCTTCGACCCTCGACGCTGCCTCTTCGCCTATTTAAAGCCTCCGTCGCGAAAACCTCGATGCGAAGAACCACGATACGGAAAACCTTCCCGGAGCCGCCGCCATCGCGAAGCCAAGATGCGGGGGACGGGAGTCTACGTTCCGGCACCCTGCCGGAGCGGGGAAGTGCCCCAGGAAGGCTTCTCCATCGACACCGCTGCCATCTCCACCGCCATCTTCATCACCGCTGCTTGCTCCCATGAGGAGGGAGTAGTTCTCCATCGAGGCTCGGGGGCTGTGCCGGTAGCTATGTGGTTCATCTCTCTCCTATGTACTTCAATACAATAATCTCATGAGCTGCCTTACATGATTGAGATTCATATGATGATGCTTGTAATCTAGATGTCACTATGCTAGTCAAGTGAGTTTTACTTATGTGATCTCCGGAGACTCCTTGTCCCACGTGTGTAAAGGTGACCGTGTGTGCACCGTGTGGGTCTCTTAGGCTATATTTCACAGAATACTTACTCTTGTTATGAATGGCGTAGTGAAGTGCTTATTTATATCTCTTTATGATTGCAATATGTTTTGTATCACAATTTATCTATGTGCTACTCTAGTGATGTGTTATTAAAGTAGTTTTATTCCTCCTGCACGGTGTAATGGTGACGGTGTGTGCATCCGTGTTAGTACTTGGCGTATGCTATGATCATGATCTCTTGTAGATTGTGAAGTTAACTATTGCTATGATAGTATTGATATGATCTATTCCTCCTACGTGGCGTGAAGGTGACGGTGTGCATGCTATGTTAGTACTTGGTTTAGTCGTGTTGATCTTTCTTGCACTCTAAGGTTATTTAAATATGAACATTGAATTGTGGAGCTTGTTAACTCCGGCATTGAGGGTTCGTGTAATCCTACGCAATGTGTTCATCATCCAACAAGAGTGTAGAGTATGCATTTATCTATTCGTTATGTGATCAATGTTGAGAGTGTCCACTAGTGAAAGTCTAATCCCTAGGCCTTGTTCCTAAATACTGCTATCATTTGCTTGTTTCTTGTTTCTCTGCGTTACTACTGCTGCGTTACTACTTGCTTGTTCTACTGTCCTGGGCAAAGCACTTTTACGGTGCCGTTGCCCTTGCTCATACTTATTCATACCACACGTATTTCACTATCTCTTCGCCGAACTAGTGCACCTATTAGGTGTGTTGGGGACACAAGAGACTTCTTGCTTTGTGGTTGCGGGGTTGCATGAGAGGGATATCTTTGACCTCTTCCTCCACTGAGATCGATAAACCTTGGGTGATCCACTTAAGGGAAACTTGCTGCTGTTCTACAAACCTCTGCTCTTGGAGGCCCAACACTTGTCTACAAGAATAGAAGCTCCCGTAGACATCAAGCACTTTTACGGCGCCGTTGCTTGCGAGGAGGAAAGGTAAAGGCACTCATACTACGGTTCCGGGTAACAGTACTTTTACGTTGCCGTTGTGTGTGTGCTCGAAGCTATTTCCTTTAGATCCTGCAATTGCATCTTTTTGTTTCTTGTTTACACTAGTTTGGCATAATGGACAACAATGAGCTTCTTATTCTATTTCTGATTTAAAACATGGATTGTTTGATGCGAAAATTAAAAAACCTATGGAATCTTATTTGCATGCTTGGTAGTAATATTAGTATGAACGCTTTGAACACCATTGTTGATAATAATATAGAAAGTTCTAAGCTTGGGGAAGGCTGGTTTTCATGATCTTTTTAGTCCCCCAAGCATTGAGGAGAAAATTTACTTTGATGATACTTTGCCTCCTATTTATGATGATTATAATGATATTGGTCTTTTGGTACCACCTACTATGGAGGATAAATTTTGATTGTGATTACAATATGCCTCCTACATTTGATGATGAGAATAATAATGATAGCTACTTTGTTGAATTTGCTCCCACTATTACTAATAAAATTGATTATGCCTATGTGGAGAGTAATAATTTTATGCATGAGACTCATGATAAGAATGCTTTATGTGATAGTTATATTGTTGAGTTTGCTCATGTTGCTACTGAAAGTTATTATGAGAGAGGAAAATATGGTTGTAGAAATTTTCATGTTACTAAAATGCCTCTCTATGTGCTGAAATTTTTGAAGCTACACTTGTTTTATCTTCCTATGCTTGTTACTTTGCTCTTCATGAACTTGTTTATTTACAAGATTCCTATGCATAGGAAGCATGTTAGACTTAAATGTGTTTTGAATTTGCCTCTTGATGCTCTCTTTTGCTTCAAATACTATTTCTTGCGAGTGCATCATTAAAGCTACTTGAGCCCATCTTAATGGCTATAAAGAAAGAACTTCTTGGGAGATAACCCATGTGTTATTTTGCTACAGTACTTTGTTTTATATTTGTGTCTTGGAAGTTGTTTACTACTGTAGCAACCTCTCCTTATCTTAGTTTTGAGTTTTGTTGTGCCAAGTAAAGTCTTTGATAGTAAAGTAAGTACTAGATTTGGATTACTGCGCGAGTTCAGATTTCTTTGCTGTCACGAATCTGGGTCTACCTCCCTGTAGGTAGCTCGAGAAAATTAAGCCAATTTACGTGCATGATCCTCAGATATGTACGCAACTTTCATTCAATTTGAGCATTTTCATTTGAGCAAGTCTGGTGGCCTAATAAAATCCATCTTTACGGACTGTTCTGTTTTGACAGATTCTGCCTTTTATTTCGCATTGCCTCTTTTGCTATGTTGGATGAATTTCTTTGATCCATTAATGTCCGGTAGCTTTATGCAATGTCCAGAAGTGTTAAGAATGATTGTGTCACCTCTGAACATGTGAATTTTTATTATGCACTAACCCTCTAATGAGTTGTTTCGAGTTTGGTGTGGAGGAAGTTTTCAAGGATCAAGAGAGGAGTATGATGCAATATGATCAAGGAGAGTGAAAGCTCTAAGCTTGGGGATGCCCCGGTGGTTCACCCCTGCATATTTTAAGAAGACTCAAGCGTCTAAGCTTGGGGATGCCCAAGGCATCCCCTTCTTCATCGACAACATTATCGGGTTCCTCCCTCGAAACTATATTTTTATTCAGTCACATCTTATGCACTTTGCTTGGAGCGTCGGTTTGTTTTTGTTTTTGTTTTGTTTGAATAAAATGGATCCTAGCATTCACTTTATGGGAGAGAGACACGCTCCGCTGTAGCATATGGACAAATATGTCCTTAGGCTCTACTCATAGTATTCATGGCGAAGTTTCTTCTTCGTTAAATTGTTATATGGTTGGAATTGGAAAATGCTACATGTAGTAACTCTAAAATGTCTTGGATAATTTGATACTTGGCAATTGTTGTGCTCATGTTTAAGCTCTTGCATCATATACTTTGCACCCATTAATGAAGAAATACTTAGAGCTTGCTAATTTGGTTTGCATATTTGGTTTCTCTAGAGTCTAGATAACATCTAGTATTGAGTTTTGAACAACAAGGAAGACGGTATGGAGTCTTATAATGTTTACAATATGTCTTTTATGTGAGTTTTGCTGCACCGTTCATCCTTGTGTTTGTTTCAAATAACCTTGCTAGCCTAAACCTTGTATCGAGAGGGAATACTTCTCATGCATCCAAAATCCTTGAGCCAACCACTATGCCATTTGTGTCCACCATACCTACCTACTACATGGTATTTATCCGCCATTCCAAAGTAAATTGCTTGAGTGCTACCTTTAAAATTCCATCATTCACCTTTGCAATATATAGCTCATGGGACAAATAGCTTAAAAACTATTGTGGTATTGAATATGTACTTATGCACTTTATCTCTTATTAAGTTGCTTGTTGTGCGATAACCATGTTCTACGGGGACGCCATCAACTATTCTTTGTTGAATATCATGTGAGTTGCTATGCATGTCCGTCTTGTCCGAAGTAAGAGAGATCTACCACCTTAATGGTTGGAGCATGCATATTGTTAGAGAAGAACATTGGGCCGCTAACTAAAGCCATGATTCATGGTGGAAGTTTCAGTTTTGGACATATATCCTCAATCTCATATGAGAATAATAATTGTTGCCACATGCTTATGCATTAAAGAGGAGTCCATTATCTGTTGTCCATGTTGTCCAGGTATGGATGTCTAAGTTGAGAATAATCAAAAGCGAGAAATCCAAAATGCGAGCTTTCTCCTTAGACCTTTGTACGTGCGGCATGGAGGTACCCCATTGTGACACTTGGTTAAAACATGTGCATTGCAAAGATCCGGTAGTCCAAGCTAATTAGGACAAGGTGCGGGCACTATTAGTATACTATGCATGAGGCTTGCAACTTGTAAGATATAACTTTCATAACTCATATGCTTTATTACTACCGTTGACAAAATTGTTTCATGTTTTCAAAATAAAAGCTCTAGCACAAATATAGCAATCGATGCTTTCCTCTTTGAAGGACCATTCTTTTTACTTTTATGTTGAGTCGAGTTCACCTATCTCTCTCCACCTCAAGAAGCAAACACTTGTGTGAACTGTGCATTGATTCCTACATACTTGCATATTGTACTTGTTATATTACTCTATGTTGACAATTATCCATGAGATATACATGTTACAAGTTGAAAGCAACCGCTGAAACTTAATCTTCCTTTGTGTTGCTTCAATACCTTTACTTTGATTTATTGCTTTATGAGTTAACTCTTATGCAAGACTTATTAATACTTGTCTTGAAGTACTATTCATGAAAAGTCTTTGCTTTATGATTCACTTGTTTACTCATGTCATTACCATTGTTTTGATCGCTGCATTCATTACATATGTTTACAAATAGTATGATCAAGGTTATGATGGCATGTCACTTCAGAAATTATCTTTGTTATCGTTTTACCGCTCGGGACGAGCGAGAACTAAGCTTGGGGATGCTTGATACGTCTCGACGTATCGATAATTTCTTATGTTCCATGCCATATTATTGATGATACCTACATGTTTTATGCACACTTTATGTCATATTCGTGCATTTTACGGAACTAACCTATTAACAAGATGCCGAAGTGCCGGTTCATGTTTTACTGCTGTTTTTGGTTTCGAGAAATCCTAGTAACGAAATATTCTCGGAATCGGACGAAATCAAGACCCGGGTTCCTATTTTCACCGGAAGCATCCGGAACACCGAGAGCCGGCCGGAGGGGGGCCTGCACGGGCCCCGGATGATAGGGTGGCGCGGCCCGGGCCACGGCGCGCCGGCCTATGGTGTGCGCCGCCTCTTCGACCCTCGACGCTGCCTCTTCGCCTATTTAAAGCCTCCGTCGCGAAAACCCCGATGCGAAGAACCACGATACGGAAAACCTTCCGGAGCCGCCGCCATCGCGAAGCCAAGATGCGGGGGACGGGGAGTCTCTGTTCGGCACCCTGTCGGAGCGGGGAAGTGCCCCGGAAGGCTTCTCCATCGACACCGCTGCCATCTCCACCGCCATCTTCATCACGCTGCTTGCTCCCATGAGGAGGAGTAGTTCTCCATCGAGGCTCGGGGCTGTACCGGTAGCTATGTGGTTCATCTCTCTCCTATGTACTTCAATACAATAATCTCATGAGCTGCCTTACATGATTGAGATTCATATGATGATGCTTGTAATCTAGATGTCACTATGCTAGTCAAGTGAGTTTTACTTATGTGATCTCCGGAGACTCCTTGTCCCACGTGTGTAAAGGTGACGGTGTGTGCACCGTGTGGGTCTCTTAGGCTATATTTCACAGAATACTTACTCAGTGTATGAATGGCGTAGTGAAGTGCTTATTTATATCTCTTTATGATTGCAATATGTTTTGTATCACAATTTATCTATGTGCTACTCTAGTGATGTGTTATTAAAGTAGTTTTATTCCTCCTGCACGGTGTAATGGTGACGAGTGTGTGCATCCGTGTTAGTACTTGGCGTATGCTATGATCACGATCTCTTGTAGATTGTGAAGTTAACTATTGCTATGATAGTATTGATATGATCTATTCCTCCTACGTGGCGTGAAGGTGACGAGTGTGCATGCTATGTTAGTACTTGGTTTAGTCGTGTTGATCTTTCTTGCACTCTAAGGTTATTTAAATATGAACATTGAATTGTGGAGCTTGTTAACTCCGGCATTGAGGGTTCGTGTAATCCTACGCAATGTGTTCATCATCCAACAAGAGTGTAGAGTATGCATTTATCTATTACTGTTATGTGATCAATGTTGAGAGTGTCCACTAGTGAAAGTCTAATCCCTAGGCCTTGTTCCTAAATACTGCTATCGCTGCTTGTTTCTTGTTTCTTTGCGTTACTACTTACTGCGTTACTACTTGCTTGTTTCTTGTCTCGGGCAAAGCACTTTTACGGTGCCGTTGCTACTTGCTCATACTTATTTATACCACTGTATTTCACTATCTCTTCGCCGAACTAGTGCACCTATTAGGTGTGTTGGGGACACAAGAGACTTCTTGCTTTGTGGTTGCGAGGGTTGCATGAGAGGGATATCTTTGACCTCTTCCTCCCTGAGATCGATAAACCTTGGGTGATCCACTTAAGGGAAACTTGCTTGCTTGTTCTACAAACCTCTCGCTCTTGGAGGCCCAACACTTGTCTACAAGAATAGAAGCTCCCGTAGACATCATGCCACCAGGTTGTAATCTCCACATCATATGATGTGTTTGATCCCAATTTCCTTAGCGATGCGCAATCCGTGCAGTAGAGCCTCGTATTCCGCCATGTTGTTTGTAGCTTCGAAGTGAATCTGCAGGACGTACTGCAGTTCTTCTCTGGTGGGGGACTTTAGGGTGACTCGGCTCCCGAGCCTTGATGTTGCTTGGATCCGTCGAAGTGCATGACCCAAGTTTCAGGTTTCGGCTCCGGTTCGGCATGCGGAGCTTCTGTCCAGTCAGCAACGAAATCCTCCAAAATCTGGGACTTGACCGCGGTCCTGGCTTTGTAAGTGATGTCGAAGGAGGATAGTTCTATGCTCCACTTTGCTATGCGTCCTATTGCGTCAGCGTTGTTAAGAATCGTTGACAATGGAACCTTGCTCGATCACAATCGTCATGGGGTGCTCTTGAAAGTAGTGTCTCAACATCCGGCTACCTAGGAACACGCCGTAGGCTAGCTTCTAAAAGTGAGGGTATCTTTGTTTGGATTCCGTCAGTACCTCACTAATGTAATGACTGGCCTCTGGACTCCATATTCGAGACCTTCTTCCTTTCGCTCCACCATGATAATGAGACCGATGACCTTGTTGGAAGCTGCCAGGTAGAGGAGCATAGGCTCTGACTCTTCCGGAGCTACTAGAATAGGTGGGGAGGTGAGTATTTCCTTCAACCCCTGAAGTGTTGTATCTGCTGCGTCGTCCCAGACAAATTTGTCTTTTTTCTTCAGCAGCTTGTATAAAGGTAGTGACTTCTCGCCAAGACGGCTAACAAACCTACTAATTGCTGCAACACAACCAGTTAGTCGTTGCACATCTTTGAGACAAGTTGGCATTTTGATGCATAGGATTGCCTTGATTTTTTACGGGTTTACTTCAATGCCTCAACGAGAGACGATGAAGCCAAGGAGTTTTCCGGCTGGCACGCCAAAGACGCACTTCGGCGGATTTAACATCATCTTGTACCGTCGGAGATTCTCAAAGGTTTATGTGAGGTCGGCGATCAAGTCGGATCCTTTCCGGATCATGACCGCGATGTCGTCGACGTAAGCGTGTACGTTCCGGCCAATCTGGTCCTTCAAGCATCACTCGCATCGTACGTTGGTAGGTGGCACCTGCATTTTTCAAACCAAAAGGCATGGTGACGTAGCAGTAAGTGCCAAAAGGTGTGATGAACGAGGTCGCCTTTTGGTCGGACTTCTTCATCCGGATCTGGTGATACCCTAAATATGCGTCAAGAAAACACAGAAGTTCCGCCCCTGCCGTCGAATCAATGACTTGGTCAATGCGCGGCAAGGGAAACGGATCCTTCGGACAATGCTTATTCAAGCCGGAGTAATCGATGCACATTCTTAGTATTTCAGAATTCTTTTTGGGTACAAGGACGGGGTTTGCGACCCAATCAGTATGGATAACTTCTACTACAAAACCTGCCTCTAGTAACTTTGCTAATTCCATCCCTATGGCGCGGCGCTTCTCGTCTCCAAAGCGTCGCATAGCTTGCTTCACCGGTTTCGCACCCGAATTTATGTTGAGGTAATGCTCATCGAGTTCCCTTGGTACTCCGGACATGTCAGAAGGTTGCCATGTGAAGATATCCATGTTAGCGCGGAGGAACTCGACGAGCACGTCTTCCTATTTGGGGTCCATGCTGGCTCCGACTGACACCTGCTTAGAGCTGTCTCCTACCTTGAGGTCGACCTTCTTGGTGTCTATCGCGGCCTTGAACGAAGTTTTCTGTTCGGAGATCTGCTTCTTGGTGGTATGCATCTCTTTTGGATCCACC
The DNA here is from genome assembly GCF_022539505.1 of Lolium rigidum. Lineage (NCBI taxonomy): Eukaryota > Viridiplantae > Streptophyta > Magnoliopsida > Poales > Poaceae > Lolium > Lolium rigidum. The sequence continues at coordinate 75,516,729 of NC_061512.1, read as the reverse complement.
CTGGCGCTGTAGCCTTGCAGCTCATCTCCAGATATCACAGATTCTGTGAAGGCGGGTTCACCTATCTCGCAGTCTCGAGCATTCTTGTAATCTTGGATGGCATCTACTTGATAGATATATCAGTGCTCCCCTTGCGTGGAACTTGTGGTAGGTGGGCCTGCCGAAGATGACGTGGTAGGAGCTCTTGAAGGGCACGACCTCAAACGTGATCATCTCTTCGCGGAAATTATTAATATCGCCGAAGGCCACGGGAAGTCCGATGCTGCCCGGAGAATTTGCTTTTTTACCGGAACCACCCCGTGGAACTCGGTGGTGTTGTGCTTGAGCTGTTCCTTGGTAAGCTATATTTTCTCCAGAGTCTCGAGGTACATAATGTTCAAGCTGGCTCCGCCATCCATAAGGCACTTGGAGAAATCATACCCGTCGATGTGGGGACTTACAACCAAGGCGTAGCACTCCTTCGGAATGATGGTGGGGTGATCCGCCCTATCAAACGTGCATGGAGTTTCCGACCACCTGACATACTGCGGCACAGCCGGAACTGTGGCGTTCAGGATCCGGAGAGCTGACTTGCTGGCACAGACTATTGGTGTTCCGAGGAAGGTGTGGTATGAGCCAGCACTCTTTTTGACGAAGGGGTTGGATTTGTTAGCTGTGGGAGTCTCTTTGGGATCCGGTGAAGCATCATCCTCGTCCATCACCTCGGAACTGTCCTCGTCCTTTTCCTTGTTCTTTCCCTTGCCTCCTTTTCCACGTGGGCGGTGCTTCCGGGCTCACTTGTATCCTGCTTCGGGTCCAGTCTTAAGATCATTGACCCACTTGCAGTTGCGGTTGGTGTGGGAGGATTTTCCAGTAGCCGGATCTATGTGGGCTAAGCATGGCATGTCCCTGTATTCCTCGTAGGTTTGGGGAGCGGGGGTTTCGGCAATGGTGACCTTGTCGGCATGTTGTCGGCCTCCGCCGGCTCCGCCTCCACGTCCGCGGCCTCTTCCGCCTCCTTGACCTCCGTGTTGGAATGCCATGGCTACCATGTCGGATCTAGCGCTCTTCTGGTCGTCGGAGGGATTCTTTCGCTTGTTGCTGCTGCTACTGCCGCCGTTATCGCGGTTTTTCTTCTGCTGGTGCAGGGTATGGCTGTAGCGGCCAGTTCTCCTCCTGCGTCGTCATCCACGGTGGAGTGAGTACATGCAATGCCGATCATGTCATCCAAAGTCAATTTGTTTTCGTTGATCAGGCAAGTGAGCTTGTGCCGGAGCAATCCTCCCCTCTGCAGTCCACCGATGAAGGCGTGCATAGCTGTGCGATTATCCACGTTCTCACACTCATTCCTGGTTGCCAACCATCGCGTGAGGAAGTTCCGTGAAGTTTCGCCTTTGTTCTGGATACATGCTTGCAGGTCGCTTGTTGTGGCAGGCCTTTTGTATGTGCCCCTGAAGTGCTTCTCAAAGGCGATCTTCAAGTCGAACCAGCAAAAGATGGTGTTTTTCGGGAGGTCACCGAGCCAGGTACGAGCTGGACCAATAAGGTACAACTGAAGCATGCGGCAGGCGATTCTCTGGTTCCCCCCGGCGACGCTTACTACATTGAAGTAATCCTCGATCCAGGTGTCAGGTCTCTCACTGCCATCATAGTGCTTCAGATTTTTGGGTAGCTTAAGGTTCAAGCCCTTTGGATAAGGCTCCTCTCGGATCATCCTGTCAAAGCATTTCGGGCCAATGTATTCAGATCTGTACTCGTTGAGATGTTCCCTTGCGTCGCGTGAGCCATTGTGGGGAGACTTTGAGCGGGAGCGGGATTTCCGGCCTCCACCTCCTCCACTGGGTGGTGAGGAGGGAGATCTGCGAGGGGGCTTGTGGGACCTCTTGCTTCCGCCTTCGGATTCTCCGCGTCCTTCCCTTTGCTGACTCCGGCTTCGGTGGCTACCTTCGCCATGAGGGCGGTTGCCGCCGTCGTTCCGGCTCTGCGGGGCTCGGGCTCGCGCTCTTCGTTCCGACTCCGACGAGGCTCCGGCTCGCGCTCCTTGTTCTGTTCCTCCGAGGTGCCACGTTGCCGCGGATGTTGATTCCACCGGGCCCATGGGGCCTAGTGTTTCCGACTGGACTACGACGACGAGGTGGGGAGTAGCGCGGGTACCCATGGGGCGGAGGTGACGGGTTCCGGTACTTGTCTCTTCCAGTATACATCGGATCCTTTCCTTTTCTAGGGTCCGTCGGAGGTGTTTTCAAGGGAACCGGTATTGGATTTGGATGTTCTCTGGTTCTTCTTATGCGCTCCCACGATCCGGTGCGCGATTCGTCATCACGGTGAGGCCTTCCGGAGGCGTCCTTCTGCGCAGTGGACACACAGTGTTCCGGGTTGGATTCTAATCGGCGTGAAGTGTCTGCCTTGCTCTGTTGCTTCATTGCTGAAGCTACAAGTGTGCGGAGGTGTGTGATGTCGATTTCGTCATCTTTTTTTGCCAAGATTTCCGTAGCCTTCTTCATATTGTCCTTGGGAGTGGCAAGTGGCTGCTCGTTTGAGGGGTCGCAAAGTTGATCTTTCGGGGGCCTATGGCTTATCGGCGGATCATATCTGCCTCTTTATCGGCGCCCTCCATCATGGTTTCCCATTGAACTCGGAGTTTCTTAGCCTCTGCCAAACATGTTGCGGCTTCGCGTTCTCTCTTGAGGAAATTTTCCATTACTTCGCTCGCTTCTTGCCTTTCCTCCGACATTGATGCCGCAATGTTGGCAATTACCTTGGCGGTGCTTAGCATCTCCTTTCTTGTTGCTTCTAGAGCTTCAGGATTTGCGGCGTCGTCCGGAGTTATTGGCTCGTTGAGGATTTCCGAGTGTGTGATAGCACCCCGGCCTGCCTGTTCGACGAGCTCTTCCGCGGATAGGTATTCCTGGCTCCCGGAAACGTGTCCTTCTCTGGAATCCGGCACAGCGCGATAGCGAGGACGCGTGGGCGGAGTCTCTGAAGTGGACGGTCCTAGGAGCCCGACGTCGGTTGGAGTTTCTTCCTCGTCGGCGTCCTGCTCCAGCCCAACTATGGTCGCGAGGACCTCTTTAGGCGGAGCGGATTCCGCTCTCGGCTGCCTCCTCATCTTCCAACTCCTTCAGAGCTTTGTTGTATTCCTACGTGTTCATGGTTGAAACATCGTTCGAGGTTGGGCTAAGATTGCCCAGGATTGATTCCTCTTTGTCTCTGGCATCCTCTTGCTGATCCGGTGCTTCGCTGTCTCCGGCAGCCTTCTGCTGATCCGGGGCGTCGCTATCTCCGGTAACCTCAACCTGCATGGGTCCAGGCTCCTTCCCCGAGGAGGGGCGGTTCTCGTGGTATGTGCGAGGAAGTGCACGAAGTGGCACCTTTGCTTCTCTAACACACAGGAGACCCGGGCGGATCCGCATTGGTCTTCCACCGTAATTTCCTGCTCGGGGGCGGATTGGGTGGGCTTTGAAATTTCTAGATCTAAGGCGAGAATCTTCCTTAGGAAGCTCCTGCATCTCAGATCGGATCTTTGCGACTACGTCCTGCTCAACGGCGATCGCGTCGGCGTGACTTACCGGGCGCTTTCGTCGGAATCGACGGTCTCGCTCGATGAAGATGTGAATGCCGCCATATGGGACGATGGAGAGCTTGACGAGGGGTCGGTCCTAGCCGGAATCCAACACTCGTCCTGAGGGACGATCGGAAAGTTCCCGGCGTAAAGGACACGCCCCAAGTTATGGATTCGTCGTAGCTTCCCATTGAGGAACCCTCCCGGTTCCGGCCTCCAGACGCCGCAGGCCCCACGGTGGGCGCCAACTTTCGTTTCCTATTCGACGGTACCTCGGAGGAGGGATGCTCACGAGGGGGAGAAGAAGTAGGGGCCATAGGGCGGAGAGTCCTCGGGACGGTGGTACAAGATTTACCCATCTTCGGAAAACCTGCTCGATGACGAGGGCCTACCGTCGCTTGTCCGGAATTATCCGGGCGCTTTCGCGTTGTTACAATGAGTTGTGGTTGTGCCTCTAGGGCTCCCAGGATCCGGCTTATAAAGGCGCACGGATCTAGGGTTTACACGGAGAGTCCTAGCCGGAATACAAGTTGCCTAACTACGTTATATTATCTTAGCGTGTACGTCAAGGATCCACCTTCCCTTACACGTCGTACCAGATCCGGCTACCCCTAATAGGCCAGGCCGGATCCGACTTCCAGAGTTGGTCGGTGGATCCGGCTCCTTGTTCCTGGGCCAGAATTCATCCATCTTGATCTACAGCAACTGGGCCGCCCGATGGGCCACAAGCCACCATCGCCATCTATGGGCCACTCGGGCTTGCCGGATCTAGGCACTGTCGATGGTACACCCATGAAGTATACCCACAATAGATTGGGATGTGTATCAATGCAAGAACACAAAGTAAGCTTATGGATCAAGACAACTAAGACCACATGAAGTACTACCCAACCCATGATTTAGAGTTAGCAGCGGGGGTCTTTGCATTAAAAAGTTGGAGACATTTTCTATACGGAGCCAAATGTGAAGCTGTGCATAGATCATAAGAGTCTCAAGTACTTCTTTACTCAAAAGGAATTGAATATGAGACAAAAGAGATGGCTAGAATTAATCAAGGACTATGATCTAACTATCAATTATACTCCTGGAAAGGAAAATGTAGTAGCCGATGCTTTAACTCGAAAGAGTATCGGGGAAGTAGAACAAGAACTTCCAATGGAGTTTAAGAAAGAAATCAGCCGAGCACAGATCGAACTTTGGGAGAAGGAAGCCCATGAAGGGCTGTCTGCATTACAAAATGCGGGAGAGTTGGATATGCATCTCAAGAACGAGATCATGATGAGTCAATTGGATGACCCATTCATCATGGAGGAAATACGAAGAATAGATGAAGGAAGACCATCGGAATTCAACATAGGAGAATCTGGATCCTTATGGTTCCAGAAAAGGATTTGTGTGCCATATATCGCTGAAATCAAGGAATTAATACTTCGAGAAGCACATGAAACACCATACTCAATCCACCCTAGTAGTACAAAGATGTATGATACGTCTCCAACGTACCTATAATTTCTGATGTTCCATGCTTGTTTTATGACAATACCTACATGTTTTGCTCGCACTTTATAATGTTTTTATGCATTTTCCGGAACTAACCTATTAACAAGATGCCGAAGTGCCAGGTCCTGTTTTCTGCTATTTTTGGTTCCAGAAAGGCTGTTCGGGCAATATTCTCGAAATTCGACGAAACAAAGACCCAGAATCTTATTTTTCCCGGAAGACCCCGGAACACCGAAGGAGAGTCGGAGGCGGGCCAGGGGGCCACCACACCATAAGGCGGCGCGGCCCCAGGCCTGGCCGCGCCAGCCTATGGTGAGGGGGGCCCAGGCACCCTCCTGCGTCGCCTCTTCGCCTATAAGACCCCTTTCGACCTAAAAACGCGATACCAATTGACGAAACTCCAGAAAGACTCCGGGGCGCCGCCGCCATCGCGAAACTCCGTTTCGGGGACGAGAGTCTCCGGTTCCGGCACCCTGCCGGGACGGGGAAGTGCCCCCGGAAGCCATCTCCATCAACGCCACCGCCTCCATCATGCTCCGTGAGTAGTCCCCTCATGGACTACGGGTTCTAGCTGTAGCTAGTTGGTACTCTCTCCCCCATGTACTTCAATACAATGATCTCATGAGCTGCCTTACATGATTGAGATCCATCTGATGTAATCGGTGTTGTGTTTGTCGGGATCCGATGGATTGTTACATTATGATTAGTCTATCTATAAAGTTTGTGAAGTTATTGTTGCTGCAATCTTGTTGGGTTTAATGCTTGTCACTAGGGCTCGAGTGGCATGATCTTAGATTTAAGCTCTATACTTATTTCTTAGATTGTATCTACAAGTTGTTTGCACGTGTCTATGTCCGGAACCCAAGGCCCGAGAGTGACAGGCAATCGGGATAAACTGGAGGGGAAGGCGTAGGTATGAGGATCACATGTTTTCACCAAGTGTTAATGCTTTGCTCCGGTGCTCTATTAAAAGGAGTACCTTAATTTCCAGTAGATTCCCTTGAGGCTCGGCTGCCACCGGCTGGTTGGACAAAAGATGTTGTGCAAGTTTCTCATTGCGAGCACGTACGACTAAATATGGAACACATGCCTATTGATTGATTAGTACTTGGATACCGTTTTATTACTATCTGCAAATGCCCTACCATGATTGTTACATGAGTTTCTCTCATCCATGCAACACCCGTTCATCCATCCCTGTGCCTACAGTATTTTAATCCTGCTGTTTACTATAATCACTACTGCTGTCTTTGTTACACTGCTGTTATTTCACTACTGCTACTGCTATACAACTGTTACTATCGATAAACTCTTGCGAGCAAGTCTGTTTCCAGTGCGAGCTGAATTGACAACTCCGCTGTTAAGGCTTACAAATATTCTTTGGCTCCCCTTGTGTCGAATCAATAAATTGGGTTTTACTTCCCTCGAAGACTGTTGCGATCCCCTATACTTGTGGGTCATCAATGTACATGGATTTGAAGGAGTTGTTCTGGTGGAACAACATGAAAAGAGAAATTGCCAAGTATGTGTCGGAATGTCATACTTGTCAACGAGTAAAAGCAGAACATCAGAGTCCTGCTGGTCCTTTACAACCATTAAAGATTCCAGAATGGAAATGGGAAGAGATTGGAATGGATTTTATCACAGGATTACCCATGACCTACAAGAAGAAGGATATGATCTGGGTAATAGTGGATCGATTGACTAAGAGTGCCCATTTCATAGCTGTAAATCAAATGGATAAAGGTGAGAAACTTATTGACATCTATATCAAGGAGATCGTAAGCAAACATGAAGTTCCAAAGAGAATAGTATCAGATCGAGGATCTGTGTTCACATCTGCCTTTTGGAAACAGTTACAGGAAGCTTTAGGATCCAAGTTGGACTACAGCACAGCATATCACCCTCAAACCGGAGGACAAACCGAAAGAACTAATCAAATTCTTGAAGATATGCTAAGAGCTTGCGCATTAGACTTTGGAGGATCCTGGGAAGAACATCTCGCCTTTGGCAGAATTCTCATATAATAATGAGTTATGAGAGTAGCATCAAGATGGCACCATTTGAAGCCACGTATGGAAGGAAGTGTAGTTCACCCATCTCGCTGGTATGAACCAGGATCAAGCAAATAATTTAATCCTGACTACATAAATGAGAAACAACAGGTAATCGATATCATCCGAGATAGGCTCAAGATAGCCCAGAGCCGACAAAAGAGCTATGCTGATCAAAAGAGAAGGACATGGGAACCAAAAGTAGGAGATATGGTATATCTGAAGGTAAGCCCAATGAAAGCTTCGGAGTAAAAGGAAAGTTGAGCCCGAGATATATTGGACCTTTCAAGATCTTAAGCCAGAATCGAGGGTTAGCATTTGAATTGGAATTGCCCGAGAGATTAGCGTTAGTACACAATATCTTCCAAGTATCACAGCTTAGACAATGTCTGAAAGCACCCGATGAACCTGTGTCACATGAAGAGTTAGATCTCCAATCAGATTTAACATATGTTGAAAGACCAGCTAAGATTATGGAAGAAAATTGGAAACAACTCCGAAACAGAGCAATAAAGTATTGCAAAATACAATGGAAACACCATCCCGAGAGAGAAGCCACTTGGGAAAAAGAAGAAGACCTGATAAAGGCATACCCAGAGCTATTCAGGTACATTAACCCCAACTTCGGGACAAAGTTTTCATTAAGGGGGAAAGGCTATAACATCCCAGGATTTCAGACAATTGCGGGGTAGAATTTAGAAAGGGATGTGCACTGCATCATAAAATCTGGGAAAAGTTTTGTGCTTATTTGCATATTATACATCATAGAGGGGTCAAGTTTCTCTCTCGACACAATTTAGGGTTTAGGGTTTCGAGAGTGCTATAACTGTGACATGACCTCTTTGCATTTAGAGTGCATATAAGTTGAGTATCACTTGTGTGATTCAAACATGAAACAAGAATTGAGTTTGAATTCAAATTCAAACTCACATAATTCAAATATGATTGAAATCATAAAATAATAATATTGGATAATCCACTTGACAATATAAAATAAAGATAAATAACATAACATAAAGCTCAACTGAGAAAAACCTTGAGCTTTATTGATTAACACACAAATTACAAGGTCATTTACAATATTCTTATGAATATTACAATACAACAAATAAAAGAAAAGGGAATAAATACAAAAAGGAAAATTAGATGATTATATAACTAGAGACCTAAGTACTAAAATTCATCTTAACCTTGATCAAGCCTTGAATGATTTGATCTTGTTCCAAACCTACAATCAAAGAAGCACAAATACACTACATTGAACCAAGCGGGAAAACCACTTGGCAGATTAGTAAAAAAATGGAATTTAGAGGGGATAAGCTTGCACATCCAAGTTGATCCACTTCATAGGCCCAAGTTCCAACCCAGTGAAGCACACAGCTCACAGGGATACATGCATGGCCAACAACACACAATAACCCTGGCAAGTCACCAAACTAGACAGCCTTGCTATCGACCAAGGAACAGAGCCAGAGAAGGTATAAAACCTTTTCAGCACCAAACCCTATCTGCTCGTCGACACAAGCAGCAGGAGGTAAGAAAAGCAAGCAAGAACACCACCATATCCAAAACCATCCAGCATCTATTCAACAAGATTGTGATCAAGAATGGAGTAGAGGCACAGTAGATCACAAACAAAGGAGGAGAAGGACAAGCACATCATCCATCTCACATATTGATACGTCTCAAACGTATCTATAATTTCTTATGTTCCATGCTAGTTTTATGATAATACTCACATGTTTTATACACACTTTACATCATTATTATGCATTTTCCGGCACTAACCTATTAACGAGATGCCGAAGCGCCGGCTCTCTGTTTTGTGCTGTTTTTGGTTTCGGAAATCCTACACAGAAATATTCTCGGAATTGGACGAAACGAACGCCCAGGGTCTTATTTTTCCACGGAGCTTCCAGAAGACCGAAGGAGATACGAAGTGGGGCCACGAGGTGGCGACACCACAAGGCGGCGCGGCCAAGGAGGGGCCCGCACCGCCCTATGGTGTGGGCCCCTCGTGAGCCTCCCGACTCTGCCCTTCCGCCTACTTAAACTCTCCGTCGCGAAAACCCTATTACCGAGAGCCACGATACGGAAAAAGTTCCAGAGACGCAGCCGCCGCCAATCCCATCTCGGGGGATTCAGGAGATCGCCTCCGGCATCCTGCCGGAGAGGGGAATCATCACCCGGAGGACTCTACATCACCATGATCGCCTCCGGACTGATGTGTGAGTAGTTCATCCTTGGACTATGGGTCCATAGCAGTAGCTAGATGGTTGTCTTCTCCTCTTGTGCTATCATGGTTAGATCTTGTGAGCTGCCTATCATTATTTGTAATGCTACATGTTGTGTTTGTTGGGATCCGATGAATATGGAATACTATGTCAAGATTGATTATTGATCTATCATATATATGTTGTTTATGTTCTTGCATGCTCTCTGTTGCTAGTAGAGGCTCTGGCCAAGTTGATACTTGTGACTCCAAGAGGGAGTATTTATGCTCGATAGTGGGTTCATGCCTCCATTGAATCTGGGACAGTGATAGAAAGTTCTAAGGTTGTGGATGTGCTGTTGCCACTAAGGATAAAACATCAATGCTTTGTCTAAGGATATTTGTGTTGATTACATTACGCACCATACTTAATGCAATTGTCTGTTGTTTGCAACTTAATACTGGAAGGGGTGCGGATGCTAACCCGAAGGTGGACTTTTTAGGCATAGATGCATGCTGGATAGCGGTCTATGTACTTTGTCGTAATGCCCTAATTAAATCTCATATTAGTCATCATGATATGTATGTGCATTGTTATGCCCTCTCTATTTGTCAATTGCCCAACTGTAATTTGTTCACCCAACATGCTATTTCTTATTGGAGAGACACCACTAGTGAACTGTGGACCCCGGTCCATTCTTTTACATCTGAAATACAATCTACTGCAATCTTTGTTCTCTGTTGTTCTTCGCAAACAAACATCATTCTCCACACCATACATTTAATCCTTTGTTTACAACAAGCCGGTGTTGTGTTGTGCAGGTTCCACGTTGGCGCCAGAATCCCTGGTGTTGCGCCGCACTACACTCCTCCGCCAACAACCTTCACGTGGCCTTCATCTCCTACTAGTTCGATAACCTTGGTTTCTTACTGAGGGAAAACTTGCTGATGTACGCATCACACCTTCCTCTTGGGGTTCCCAATAGACGTGTGTCTCACGCGCCATCAAGCAATTTTTCTGGCGCCGTTGCCGGGGAGATCAAGACACGCTGCAAGGGGAGTCTCCCACATCCAATCTCTTTACTTTGTTTTTGTCTTGCTTTAATTTACTTTATTTACTGTCTTGTTTGCGTTCTCTATATTAAAAACACCAAAAAAATTATTTACATGCATTTACTTTATTTACCTTTTGTTTATTTCATCATGCTTCCTCCTAAGTTCACTCTGAAAGATATACCGGTAGGGCAAGGGTCTATCATTGGAAAAGATAATATAGAAGAATTTTTCACTCATGTTAGTATGGTTGAAGATTTTGAAGATAGACACTTGGTAAAAGTTGTTCCTACTTATGAAAGTGCTACTGCCTCTTTAGTACACATGTTGGAAACTAGATTTGTTAATCTCAATCCTATAATGCAACATATGTTTCTTACACTCTCTGATATGGAAATGGGAGAAAAGAGAAATTTTGTTTTAGAGGTCCTTCTTAGAGAATTTGGTGATATAGCTAAAGAAGCTAGAAAAGTTTTTATTAAGCATAAGAGGCTTGGATTTTGTACCGATTTTGCAAAAACACTTGAAAAGATGGACATGGATAGATTAAAGTACACTAATAACGTCAATGGTGAGGGGGAGATTAAAGTACCGATACCTAGTAAGCTCCTAGGGATGCATGAAGCTCTAGAAAATAACTATGCTTGGCTTGTTCCTGAAAATTTGTTTGATGAGGATAGTAAGCCTAAAAGTAATGAAAGAGGAGCCTCTGAAACTTACATAGACAAGATACAATGCATTGTTGAGAAAACTCCTAATTATGATGTTAATGCTTCATCTCTTGATAATACTTGATTCACACTTTCTGCGCCTAGCTGAAAGGCGTTAAAAAAAAGCGCTTATGGGAGACAACCCATTATTTTACTTCTGCACTTTTGTTTTATATTTGAGTCTTGGAAGTTGTTAATACTTTAGCAACCTCTCCTTATCTTTATTTTATTGCATTGTTGTGCCAAGTAAAGTCTTTGATAGTAAGGTTAATACTAGATTTGGATTACTGCGCAGAAACAGATTTCTTGCTGTCACAAATTTGAGTAGATCTCTCTGTAGGTAACTCAGAAAAATCTGCCAATTTTCGTGTGTGATCCTCAGATATGTACACAACTTTCATTCAATTTGAGCTTTTTTATCTGAGCAAGTTAAGTGCCCCTGAAAAATTCGTTTTTACGGACTGTTCTGTTTTGACAGATTTTGCATTTTATTTCGCATTGCCTCTTTTGCTATGTTGAATGGATTTCTTTGTTCCATTAACTTTCAGTAGCTTTGTGCAATGTCCAGAAGTGTTAAGAATGACTATGTCACCTCTGAATATGTGAATTTTTGATTATGCACTAACCCTCTAATGAGTTTGTTTTGAGTTTGGTGTGGAGGAAGTTTTCAAGGATCAAGAGAGGAGGATGATACAATATGATCAAGAAGAGTGAAAAGTCTAAGCTTGGGGATGCCCCCGTAGTTCATCCCTGCATATTTCAAGAAGACTCAAGCATCTAAGCTTGGGGATGCCCAAGGCATCCCCTTCTTCATCGACAACTTATCAGGTCACCTCTAGTGAAACTATATTTTTATTCCGTCACATCTTATGTGCTTTAATTGAAGCGTATGTATGTTTTTATTTTTGTTTGTGTTTGAATAAAATTGGATCCTAGCATTCTTTGTGTGGGAGAGAGACACGCTCCGCTGTTTCATATGAACACTGGTGTTCTTAGCTTTACTTTTAATGTTCATGGCGAAGGTTGAAACCGCTTCGTTCATTGTTATTTGGTTGGAAACGAGAAAATGCTTCATGTGGTAATTGGTATATTGTCTTGAATAATTTGATACTTGGCAATTGTTTTGCTCAAATAGATCATGTTTAAGCTCTTGCATCATGTACTTTGCACCTATTAATGAAGAACTACCATAGAGCTTGTTGAAATTTGGTTTGCATGATTGGTCTCTCTAAAGTCTAGATATTTTCTGGTGAAGTGTTTGAACAACAAGGAGACAAGTGTAGAGTCTTATAATGCTTGCAATATGTTCTTATGTAAGTTTTGCTGTACCGGTTCATACTTGTGTTTGCTTCAAACAACCTTGCTAGCCAAAGCCTTGTACTGTGAGGGAATACTTCTCGTGCATCCAAATCCTTGAGCCAAAAACTATGCCATTTGTGTCCACCATACCTACCAACTATGTGGTATTTCTCTGCCATTCCAAAGTAAATTACTTGAGTGCTACCTTTAAAATTTCATTCTTTGCCTTTGCAATACATAGCTCATGGGAAAATAGCCTTAAAAACTATTGTGGTATTGAATATGTAGCTTATGTGTCTTATTTCTTATAAGTTGCTTGTTGAGCGGTAACCATGTTTCTGGGGACGCCATCAACTATTACACCTTTGTTGAATATCATGTGAGTTGCTATACATGTGCGTCTTGTCTGAAGTAAGGGTGATTTATCATGATCAAATGGTTTGAGTATGCATATTTTTAGAGAAGAACATTGGGCCGCTAACTAAAGCCATGAATCATGGTGGAAGTTTCAGTTTGGACATTAATCCTCAATCTCTTATGAGAATATTATCTGTTGTTGAATGCTTAAGAATTAAAGAGGAGTCCGTTATCTGTTTTCTATGTTGTCCCGGTATGGATGTCCTTAGTTGAGATCTATCAAGAACGAGAAATCAAATGTGATTTATCTCCTTGGACCTTTGTACAGGCGGCATAGAGGTACCCCTTTGTGACACTTGGTTGAAACATATGTTATGCAATGATAATCCATGGAAATCCAAGCTAATTAGGACAAGGTGCGAGCACTATTGGTATTCTATGCATGAGGATTGCAACTTATAGGATGTCTTATGCATAACACATATGAATTATTACTACCGTTGACAAAATTGTTTCTATGTTTTCAAAATGAAAAGCTATAGCACAAAAATAGTAATCCATGCTTCCTCTCGCGAAGGGCCCCATTCTTTTACTTTATGTTGAGTCAGTTTACCTACTTCCTTCTATCTTAGAAGCAAACACTTGTGTCAACTGTGTGCATTGATTCCTACATACTTGCTTATTTGCATTCACCATATTACTTTGTGTTGACAATCATCCAAGAGATATACATCCATGAGATAAACATGTTGAAGTTGAAAGCAATCGCTGAAACTTATATCTTCCTTTGTGTTACTTCAAAACTTTCTACTAAGAATCTATTGCTTTATGAGTTAACTCCTATGCAAGTCTTATTGATGCTTGTCTTGAAAGTACTATTCATGAAAAGTCTTTGCTATATGATTCAGCTGTTTAGTCATTGTCTTTACCATTGCTTCGAATCACTTCATTCATCTCATATGCTTTACAATAGTATTGATCAAGATTATGATAGCATGTCACTTCAGAAATTATCCTTGTTATCGTTTACCTACTCGAGGGCGAGTAGGAACTAAGCTTGGGGATGCTTGATACGTCTCAAACGTATCTATAATTTCTTATGTTCCATGCTAGTTTTATGATAATACTCACATGCTTTATACACACTTTACATCATTATTATGCATTTTCCGGCACTAACCTATTAACGAGATGCCGAAGCGCCAATTCCTGTTTTGTGCTGTTTTTGGTTTCAGAAATCCTACACGGAAATATTCTCGGAATTGGACGAAACGAACGCCCAGGGTCTTATTTTTCCACGGAGCTTCCGGAAGACCGAAGGAGATACGAAGTGGGGCCACGAGGTGGCGACACCACAAGGCGGCGCGGCCAAGGAGGGGCCGCGCCGCCTATGGTGTGGGCCTCTCGTGAGCCTCCCGACTTCTGCCCTTCCACCTACTTAAACTCTCCGTCGCGAAAACCCTATTACCGAGAGCCACGATACGGAAAAAGTTCCGGAGACGCCGCCGCCGCCAATCCCATCTCGGGGGATTCGGAGACGCCTCCGGCACCTCGCCGGAGGGGGATCATCACCCGGAGGACTCTACATCACCATGATCGCCTCCGGACTGATGTGTGAGTAGTTCATCCTTGGACTATGGGTCCATAGCAGTAGCTAGATGGTTGTCTTCTCCTCTTGTGCTATCATGGTTAGATCTTGTGAGCTGCCTATCATGATCAAGATCATCTATTTGTAATGCTACATGTTGTGTTTGTTGGGATCCGATGAATATGGAATACTATGTCAAGATTGATTATTGATCTATCATATATATGTTGTTTATGTTCTTGCATGCTCTCCGTTGCTAGTAGAGGCTCGGCCAAGTTGATACTTGTGACTCCAAGAGGGAGTATTTATGCTCGATAGTGGGTTCATGCCTCCATTGAATCCGGGACGAAGTGACGAAAGTTCTAAGATTATGGATGTGTTGTTGCCACTAGGGATAAAACATCAATGCTTTGTCTAAGGATATTTGTGTTGATTACATTACGCACCATACTTAATGCAATTGTCTGTTGTTTGCAACTTAATACTGGAAGGGGTGCGGATGCTAACCCGAAGGTGGACTTTTTAGGCATAGATGCATGCTGGATAGCGGTCTATGTACTTTGTTGTAATGCCCTAATTAAATCTCATAGTAGTCATCATGATATGTATGTGCATTGTTATGCCATCTCTATTTGTCAATTGCCCAACTGTAATTGGTTCACCCAACATGCTATTTCTTATTGGAGAGACACCACTAGTGAACTGTGGACCTCGGTCCATTCTTTTACATCTGAAATACAATCTACCGCAATCTTTGTTCTCTCGTTGTTCTTCGCAAACAAACATCATTCTCCACACCATACGTTTAATCCTTTGTTTACAGCAAGCTTCGGTGAGATTGACAACCTCACTCGTTAAGTTGGGGCAAAGTATTTTGATTGTGTTGTGCGGGTTCCACGTTGGCGCCGGAATCCTGGTGTTGCGCCGCACTACACTCCTCCGCCAACAACCTTCACGTGGCCTTCATCTCCTACTGGTTCGATAACCTTGGTTTCTTACTGAGGGAAAACTTGCTGTTGTACGCATCACACCTTCCTCTTGGGGTTCCCAACAGACGTGTGTCTCACGCGCCATCACATATCCAGAAGCAAACCTCTACATCAACAACTAATCTAGGAGTTGGAGTGAGGGATACCAAAGAATCATGAGCAAGCATTGTTTGCTCATAATAATCAAGCATATGCATAATCCACACAAGCCATAGGGTTAAGCTACCCTCGTTTGTATCATCATTTGGCACCCAGCCATATGGTGCAAGCAAAATAAGGGAGAGGCTAGTAGAAATTCATCCAAGGGAACACTGGTTAAGTCAATATAATCATCATTGAGTTAACCAAAGCATCCAACAAGGATTTGATCCCTAACTAACCAACACAGACTCACCTAGCACCCTATAGCTAGCTAAACCATCAGACTATAGACATTTATATGTCTATTTTCATTTCAACATCAATTATACTGAGATCACATGGATGACTACCAGTATTATTGCACAGAAGCATACAGAAGAGGTAGGAGCAATCATATCTAGCAAGCAAAACACTGCTAGGGTCACAATAGCTACCCAGCCATACATAAAATCCAATCAGAGAAGCATATCATCATTCCAAGGAGTTCAAAAACAACAGGAGGTGCCAACACATGTTGGTTTCCATCCAGATATTGCACAGATGCACAGGAATCACCACTGCATCAAGCAGTTCATGCCTGTTTGCCAGAAATAGGAATCAAAGCTTCACTGACAAGCACAAGTAATTGAAATAGCTCACACAGATGCAACTAGGTGCGTCAAATAGATCAACCAACCAACGAGTATTGCCTTCACGAGCAACAAGCAACCACCAGTACTTGGTGAGGAGCTTGATATACAAGCAACAACACCATACAAGATAATTCATACAAGTGTATAAGCATACAGGGAGCACATGATGATCACAGGATCATCGAAGGCCACAGAGACAAGCAGTAGCAACTGCAAGAAACTGCAGAAGATAATATAACATATATATCACTTTTTATAATTGTATCCAGAAGCACATCAAAGAAGAATTGATGCACTACTACAATAGGCAACACAAGGATGACATAGCAATGCATAGCATGTGATCAATAAGCACACTGGCATTTGCACAAGCAAGAATTGCTCACTGCAATTGGCCAGGGTCATCACATGGACATACACATGAGTGGATAGTAGCAGGATAGCAACTAGAACAACATGGCATTACCAGGAGCACCACGGCAGCAGCAGCACAGATATGAGCATAGATATAGCAGCAGTAGTAGAACAACATAGCATGTATGAGCATGGCAATACAAGCAGCAACCATAGCAGTAGCAAGGCAGGGCTAACCACACAGCAACAACCATAGCAATAGCATGGGCTAGCCATGAACACAGCACAACAACAGAGGAGCAACTGCTGGTGTACTGGCAAGGCTAGCACACCAAGGAGATGGATACCCTTGCATCCAAAGGAAGGAGATGAAGATAGAGCACGAGAGAGAGAGGGGGCAGTAGCACATACCTGGGAGCAGAAGCTTGCAGACGCATCCATGGCGGCCACGGCGGCACGGACAGGCCACGGCAGCACCAAGACACAGCCAGGCCAGGCCACGCCGAGCGCCACCGCACCCAGCACACCACTAGCACGTCTCTGAGCAGCACCAGGAAGGCCTGGAGCGCCTGCCGACGCGCATCACCGGCGAAGGCCGTAACCCTAGATGCAGCGAGGGTCGAGGAAGAGCGAACGAAGACGCGAGCGTCAGATCGACATGGATAGATCGACGCGCCGTCACGAGATGGGTTGAAAGCACCCCATGGCGGCGGCGGAGGCGATCGGAGTTGGCCGGAATCGACCGGCGACGACGGAGGCGACGCAAGCGTCACGGGAGCATTAGGGTTAGGGTTTCGGTTCGTGCGGGAGAGGAGGAGGTGAATGAGGCCGATTGGGCCGAACCAGGCGATCTGGTCCAACCTAACCCACTGGGTTTCACCGACAGGTGGGCCTAGGGGCAATATGGTCCTTTCACATTTATTTTAAAAACAGAAAATTTGACATAATTTAAAAAATCATAAATAACTCTAAAAATAGAATAAAATATGAAAACCACCTAGAATTTAATTCTCTATCATAATAAAATACCACTTGGAATTTTGGGACAAAATAAAAATTAATAATTATTACCCAAAGAAAAATGCATTAATAAAAACAATTAAATATTGATCTCATGTTTTTAATAATTAAATAAGTCCATTAAATTACTTGGACTCAATTTTATCTTGGAAAAACCTCAATACAACATTTTTACTCTTAAGGAGGAAAATTAAATTGTTCTTATCTCAAAAACTGCGAAAATTAAATCTAAAACACCAGCTGGGGGGGGGGGCGACTTAAATACACCAAAGCATGCATCATTTGAATATTTAACCATTGCCCTTATCGGACAATGATGCTATCTTTCGTAAAACCGAGGACAAGGGTCAGTCCACACCATCCAACTGCAATACCTTGCAGTCTTCAGGCAAGTTCATCGCTTGTTCATGTCATTTGAGTATTTTTACCAAACTACTTGCAAAGTACTATACTTATCACTCTTGCATAAAAAAAAGACTAGTTTCATAACTATGAATATGACTAAAATGGTTGGCAATGGAACCATGGTATGAGTCCGGTGGAGGTTCCATTGCAAAGGGTTTATAATCACATAGGATTAACAACAAATGTCGTTCAGTGGTTCTTGCGTCGTAATCATCGTGTTTACCATAAAGTATGGAGTGGGACAAAATAGTCAGTTGTTCTTTTCCCTCTCGCATATCAACGGGTACAACCGTAGGTGGCCAGCTGGGATATTAGGCAGGAAGGAAGCCTCGGAGGACAAAGCTCATTGCTTCTACTATGAGTTGTACCTATGATGGATTGTAACGGGCTGGCCCAGGGGTTGATCATATGAGTCAGCCGAGGCCAGTGGATTACAAAAGGGTGGGTATGCTGGGTCGCGGGAAGGCCCAGTGATTGGCTATGACTGATACCTGGCCTCACACCAAGGAAGTGTGAACGAGAACTAGACTCGGTTGGTAACAAGGTTAAGTTCTCTTATGGGTAAAGTAACACACCTCTGCAGAGTGTATCAAATTGTGACTTGTCACTCCCTATTCCGGGAATTGGAACTGCGAACACGGCTGGAAAGGAACTCCATGAAGTTCTATCAACCGGTGAAGGCTAGCGGACATAGCTCTTTAGAATAAAAGCAACCTTTTGAAGAAATGTTTATCAAAACCTGCATGGCCTTGGACTTTCTGGTTCATGGTCGTAGCTAGTGCATAAAACACCTCTTTCCTATAATGAACTTGTTGAGTACGCTCATACTCATACCTCTTTAAGTCCCATGCTTAGATTGCCAGAACAGCGTTGAGGGGAACCCTGAGGAGGCAAACTACGTAGATGACGTCTACTACGAGGAGCCAGATCTCTCTGGAGGCGTCGAAGGAGTGGACTACCTGATCGATTTTGGCACCAACGAAACTGTGGAGGAGGCATAAACTAGTAGGGTTCTATAGTGGTAGTTGGGCAGCACCAAACATTATAGAATAAAGTTGATCGAGTAGCCATGGTACTTAGTCTAGTCCTACCCATAATGCGTAGGCTTAGAGAAGTTCGACTGGAACTTTCGATTTATCCTCTGCGGACTCAAGAGGAGCTCCCTTGTGATGTACATTTCTGGCTTGTAATAATATTAAGTGAGTAAGTTTGGACCAGCTATGTTTCTGTTGTACCACTCTGTGGGATGTGATATTTGCGGATTGGTACTTCGCACATGTTATATCCACGGCCAGCATACTACAACATGCAGTGGTATGCAGGGTCACTACAGCGATCGAAGACGCTCTAAAAGAGTGTACTTCTACTCAATGTACTTTAAAGTAGCAAAAATTACTTCTCTCTCATCATATGGAAATCAAACCCCATAATACTTACTACATGTTATTTCCATTTTATGCATGCTCTTAGCTAGTTAAAAAAAGATATTGGTTTGCATCTTCTCAATACTATTGTCTTTTCACTTGATAATATATTTTAAAAACTCGCACATCCACTTATTCATGAACGAAGGAGTAACTAGAAACAGATGAAGTAAATTGATTACTCACCCTCGCCCCACCTTATCAGTCTCTCGGCCATGACGCTGAAGGCTCGCCTTCCTCCATAAAATTGCGTCCGTCTTTGATGTCTACGCACGCTTCTATTCCTATAGACAGTGTTGGGCCTCCAAGAGCAGAGGTTTGTAGAACAGCAGCAAGTTTCCCTTAAGTGAATCACCCAAGGTTTATCGAACTCAGGGAGGTAGAGGTCAAAGATATCCCTCTCAAGCAACCCTGCAATTACGATACAAGAAGTCTCTTGTGTCCCCAACACACCTAATACACTTGTCAGATGTATAGGTGCACTAGTTCGGCGAAGAGATAGTAAGATGCAAGTGATATGGATGAATATGGTGGTAATAACAATCTGAAATAAAGATGGCAGCAAGCAAACATGTAACAGAACTTGTTGGAAACAGTGTTTCAATGCTTAGAAACAAGGCCTAGGGATCATACTTTCACTAGTGGACTCTCTCAACAATGATCACATAATAAATAAATAACTTCTCCTCTCTTGTGCTACTTCAAACACTCTCTTGTTGGATAACAAACACCATTCATTGTGTAGGGCTACAAGAGCACCCTCAAGCCGGAGTAAACAAGCTCCACAACTTCATAAAGGAATCACACACGATGCGCACACTGTCACCGTCACATCGTGGAGAGTAATTCCGGAGTTCATATTAAAGTAACCTCTAGAGTGCATAGTAATAGTTAATTTCATAATCTACAAGAGATCACAATCATAACCTACGCCAAGTACTACATGATGCACACATTGTCAACATTACATCATGGAGGAGGAATAGACTACTTTAATAACATCACTAGAGTAGCACATAGATTAATAGTGATACAAAGCTCATGATCACATAAAGATCACACCATGGGAGAGAGAGATGAACCACATAGCTACCGGTAGAGCCCTCAGCCTGGGGAGAACTACTCCCTCCTCATCATGGGAGACAGCGATAGCGATGAAGATGGCGGTGGTGTCGATGGAGATGACTCCGGGGCAATTCCCCGTCCGGCAAGCAGTGCCGGAACGGAGACTTCGTCCCCGAAATGGAGTTTCGCGATGGCGGCGGCGTCCCTGGAGTCTTTCTGGAGTTTCGTCAATTGGTATCGAGTTTTTAGGTCACGAGGGGTTAAATAGGCGAAGAGGCGGAGTCGGAAGAGTCCCGAGGGGCCCACCCCATAGGGTGGGGCGGCCACCCCTCTGGCCGCGCCGGCCTATGGTGTGGAGGCCCTAGGCCTCCCCCTGGCTTGCCCTTCTGGCTCCGTGAGTCTTCCGGCGAAATAGAATTTCTGTGATTTTTCTATTTTTCCGAGCACTTTGGTTTTTGGGCCTTTTCTGCAATAAACAGACATAATAAATGTAAACCGGCACTCGTGGCATCTTGTTAATAGGTTAGTCCAATAAATGCCATAATATGATATAAAGTGCATATAAAACATGTGAGTATTGTTATAAAACTAGCATGGAACATCAGAAATTATAGATACGTTGGAGACGTATCAGTCTTCACCTGATCAATCAACGCTAGAGGGTGGCTATGCAAATTCGGTCACCTCCCGCTGATACTCCCCCCTATTTACACCGTCCCGCCTTACCGCCTAAAGGCACCATCATTTTTCCCCTTTCAAGCTCTCTGTCCATAGTTACTCGTCGACGACCAAGGTAAGTGACAGGTTCGTCTGCAGATGGTGGACCTCTGTTGCGGTTGATCTTCTTCCTCTGCCTGGTCAAGATGTCATCTTCTTCCTCCGCCGGGTCCAACTGTTAGATGACTGTGAGTACCACCCAACTCTGGCTTAGATCTACACCAAAGCTGTTGTGTGTACGAATAGAGTTCTTGGTTTGATCTACCTGTGTAGCTTACTTGGTGCTTCGATCTGTAAGACCTAAAGTAGTTTACCTTTGTTTCTTGCTTCGATCTATACTTTTAGTGTACTTTTGCTACGTTCATGCTAAGATCTGCAAGGCCTTGCTACGATCTGTAAAAATAGAGTAGGTTTGCACATGAGTTCTTGCTTTGATATGTAACTGTAGAGTTGTTATGCTTAGTTCTTGATTTGATATGTAAAGTGTCAAGTGCCCGTCATTTCGTCGAACACCTGTGTATGCGTTCTTCTAAATCCAGTCGTACACGTATAAGTGCGATAGTTGGTACAAGGACTGGTTTTACGATGTGTACAACTACTCGTTGTACCAGCTATGCACTTATACATGACAACATGCATAGAATATTATTAATGTGTTATGGTCTATCTGTGTGGGCACAACGTGTTTGGGACTTGACCTTTCTACCATGCTTGCACTTATACACTGCAACTTGTTACCATGCTTGCTTGCTTCCCATTGTTGCTTAACGTTCTCCTGGCAGCTTGGACGTGTGAAAGATCTAGCTTGCTTACCATTGTTCTTGCACTTTGATACTTGGATTGTATGTATAGGACGCGAGCCCCGTTGATCAGTCGCCCAAGTCTGTGTTGCATGATGTGCCAATCCGGTACATCCCGGTGTCTGATAAGTTCTACCCTATCAGGAAGAGGCCCAACATGATATGGCCTGCGGCTCTGTCCACCTTTGTGCTGAACATGGTGCGAGTTGGTTACGGAAGAGAAGGCCAGAGTGCCTCTATTCAAGAACCGTGACATGAAAGTGTTTTCTGCGGCTATTCTGAAGTACACTATCAGTGAGGTTTGTGTCGCTCAGGTTTACAACCATCTGAGACACTGAAGAGCATGGTGCGGTCATGTATGCAAGCCGAAGAAGATGGAGGGGGTGCGTTGTGTGGAGAATACATCTGCTATCATGATGGACGACGATGCATACTTTGCCTACACCAAGGTTAGCGCATTGCAACTTCTCTTGCACTTGATTCAGTAAGTCAAATATGATGTATGTTGTTAGCTTGCACATGAGGAAGAACTAAGTAACCTGATCATCACATAATCACCCTAGGGACGCGGAACTCCTCAACAAGCCCATAGAGAAGTATTACCTGTGAGGAGCCGGGGTATTGGATGCTTGTTGTCTTGTTGTTGTGCTGCTAATGATGAACACCACATCCATGATGTACATTTTTATTAATTAAGGATCCAGAAGAAGTAGTCTTTCTTTGATCCATGTATTATTTAATTCATAATCTTATTTAATTCATATATAGTATATGAATACTCTCTATACATATGAAATAATATCTACTGAAAATCAAATGAGTTGATTTATATTTTATACTATAACTTTTTTTATTTATATATTAAATATGAAGTTCTTATAAATATGGGAGTAGTTAGGGTTGATTTGCACTGATGACATGTCTGTATATTTTGCGGGGTGGTATTTATGAAATCCCTCGGTTGATGAACTGATGTTGCATCACGAAGCCCGTTCCCTCATGGTGCAACTAATATCTATATGCTAGGCTTACTGATTATATGATCTATGTGATCTATGGTTATTGTCATGTTATTTCCTATTTCGTCGAACACTTTCTAAGCATCGTCGGTGAACTGGGTAAGGTCAAGGTGATCGTATTCTGCACGCTAGACGTGACCAAACGGCCGTGATTTTGCTCAAAAACGATTTGTGGGCAACCAAACACCATAGAATTGAAAGAAGTGAGATTTTGCTCACTTGGTTAGGGAAGTGGATGTACAACCCAGCCACCCAGGTTCAAGTCCTCAAGGACCCGAATTTTGGCTCTCATTACTTAAAAACAAAATCACTGTAGGGGCTTCCCCTACCGTATTTCTTTTAAAAAAACACCAGAGAATTTGCTTCCCAACTGATGCGGAATAGAAACTGTTGGCAACCAAATAACTTGCACAACGTCCCTGTAGCCAACGGTGTACTAGTACGTCCCTGTAGCCGCCGCCTCTTGAGAAAAGCCCTAGCCGCCCCTACTCAGCCTCCTCCATAGATCGGTTCCCCCTCCTCCGGCCGGCTTCGCCGGCGTCGGGAGGAGTGGGGAACCCGATCTATGAGTGGAGTTTTCAATAAAAGTAGTCTTTTTAGTAGTCTATGTTAGGTTTTTGCTCGCCGTTTTCTTGTTGGTTTCCCCGCAATGGAGATGGCATCGTCTGCAATAAGTGATCTTCGGCCTTTCGTTCGACGACGAGATCTCTTTCCCGACGTCAATGGTGGTGCCGAAAGATTACAATTATCTAGGTATGGGTGTTCGGATCTTACTTCGCCGATCGATCTTGGATCTTTTCTCATGGTTGCCGCGAGGAGGATTATCCTCGCAGTTCTTGTCCCGGTTGCTACGTCCTCGACAATGGTGATTCGTATTCTCGGCTCTTCATCAACGTCGACAAGGCAGATCGGTTTTTATTACCTGACATACTGGTGTTGGTACTCTTGCCGATGTTGATTAACTACTTTAATGGTTGCGCGCGTGCACGCAGCCTTAGCATTGCGGCTCAAATTAAAATTATGGGAGAACCTTCGTTGGTATTTACAGGTTATGGTTTGTTATCCATCTTTGGCTGCCTTCAGAAAAGTACAAGATTATGTCTTGGAAGAAGAAAGAGTTTGAAGACCTCGAAGATTTGCTAGTATCTTTTAGACTTTATTTTGTAATCGCTGGAGACAGCTCGTGTATCTCTACCATGTACTATTTGTTATTATGAATATATGTGGTATTGATTGTCAAAAAAAAAAAAACTTGCACAACGTGGAATAAAGGTTGCATTAACCCGGACAGCATCCATGGAGCCATGTTTCATAGATGCAAGCAAAAGTTATGAGCAACCAATCAACCCATTGACGTTGCCGTGGCCCGTGGGGCATGGCGGAGCTGCTCTACCCGGTGCTGGATGCACGCCAAGCTGACCCTCCTCGACTTCATCCTGCCCAACACCCAACCGCACATTGGTCAAACTTTCCGTGTATACGTGGGGACGCACTCGTTCATACCCACACAACACGACTGCTACATCAGATTACAGAGTTTGCAATAGTTTCCCAGCTGTCGCTATGTCACTAGCACATATACACATCTTTTGGGTGAACACTAGTTTCGTTTATGCTATATGAATGGAACCGAGAGGATGTCTCTCTGAGAATCTAAAAAGAACATAAAGTAGACGTGACTAGAACTCTGGAAGTCTAGATTCACCCAATTTCCAGCAATGTAAAGTCACAATCTCGGGGGAAGTTCGTGGCTGGCGTGCGTCATTTTCCATGAACATACACCTGGCCTCTGTTGGACCATCTAAATATTCCTCCTTGGCATCGCGTCAAATGTCTTCAGATCGGCAACGACGTCTTCAGATTCTAGCTCCAGACCAGCAGCAGCCTCTGCTTTTTTTGCGACTGACTTGTGTGCGGCGCAAAATCAAGTCAAATTTAGGCCATCCCTGCGAGTTTCTGTAGGATTTTAATTCTTAGGACGTTCATAGTACCTTGTGGTTTGGTTTCCTGTGCCTTAAATTATGCAGGAATTTCAGAATCCACCGGGACCTCTTTTTTTCATACTAATGTACCGAATCACTTTGCCTTCGTTTTTTGCTTGCAGTCATCTGTTTGGTACTTCCAGTCCTGTAATCCGAAAAGCAAAATTCCTAAGATAAGTGACAAAATTCCTCAAGATAGATAAAACCTGTTTTGGAGAGTATTAGATTCTTACAGATAGCAGCAGGCATGCGTGTGAAGCAATTGGCTTAAGAATAATAGCATCAAACGAACTGCTCATTTTGACTGACAAACATGATTCAGGTACGCCTTTCATCATATTTTTCAACGAACAAAATATAAGGTACACAATGAAGTATACGACCCCTCACCAATAAGGTACAATCTCCCTTATGATTTCACCCCATTCTGGTACAAAGAACTAACGAAGTGCATCAGGTGGCAAACAAATGACAAATGGAAATGAATCCCACTTTGTGTTTCCTTTTTCCCCCTAACTAAGATGTTTATGAAGCTTTCATCTCACTAACTGAAAAAATCATCAGTCGACGCTTCTGCGACATCGTTTGTAAGAATATCTCGGGTCATCTAATGGCCTTCAAACCATTGGCAATTGGGTTAACTGGCTGTATCTTAAGACCCCTTGTTCGTCCTGGAGCGCCTCCTGTAAGAGAGGACAAGTCCAGCGCTAGCCTGTCGAAATAAAAATTCCGATATGCAAGAGTAAGAATCATATCATCCGTTAATAGCTTTGGCGTTACGTGAAAATAAAGAGCAAGATGACTTACAAATTTGCAGATCCTTTTTCTAATTCACCAATGTCAGATTGCAACAAAATTTCTGACTCTGTTTTGGATAGAATTGAATAACATGCAGTTGCTGCACCATCCTTGATGCCTGAGACACAGCAGGGTTTAACATTAAAACTGACACGCTGAAGCATTCGTAAATACATTGGAAACAAGAAGTTCATGCAACTTACAACAATCCTCTGAATCTTCATGTTCATCATCCAGGGAAAGCAACTTCTGCAGGTTGCAATAACGATTTATTAAAAGGAAAAGGGGGGCATGACATTGTCTTGCACTCAAATAACTCTGAAGGCAAGGAAAGCTTATGTAACCAGTGAGATATGTATGTACCTTCAAATTCTCGTAGCATGTTTCAAGGTCATCATTTACCAAAAGATGATCAAAAAGACCTGGAGAGTTGGACTGATCAAGCTCAGCACGAGCATTTTTCAGTCGTTTCTGAATTTGCTCCTCTGTTTCTGTACCCCTGTATAACCAATTGACCAGAATATAAATCAAACATCTCTTCTCGCTTTATAAGGTGTAACAGAATTATCATTCTCATGAGCTTAGCTATCAATGCATTTTATAATCTACAAATATACCGTGCGCGAAGGCGCTGCTCTAGTTCCTCAAATGACGGAGGGCATACAAAGATGAATATTGCTTCAAGAGAAGAAGCCCTCACAGATCGAGCTCCTTGGACATCAATATCGAGAATACACCTCTTCAATGAAAACAATGGGAAGATGAATAACTCACCTTTCAGAAACTAGAATAAAAAGTGATAGTAATTTTACCTTCCCCTCATCAGTAACAGATTCAACTGCTTCAATACTCGTGCCATAGAGATTTCCATGAACGTGAGCAAATTCAAGAAATTTTCCCTCACTTATATCTTGTTCCATCTTGCTTCGTTCGGCAAAATGGTAGTGAACTCCATCTATTTCCTTCACCCTTGGAGATCTTGTAGTGTGGCTAACAGAAAACCCAAACTTTGATGGGTACTCTTTCATCAATTTTGCTATTAATGTCCCTTTACCAACACCAGAAGGCCCACTAATCACAACAGGCTTGTGTGCAGTGCCAAGTACTCCCTTGCTCCAGGAAACAACTTCGGAACCCTTGATTTTCCGCTGTTGTTTAACGAAGGGGGTATCTATCTGAAATGTAAAGCAAAAAGAGGGTGGGCTCAGAAAGATGAATTACGGAGAAGGAAATAACAGGCAATTATACGCAAGAAGACATTAAACTATGGGACACTTCACACAAAAAAATATGGAACATCACTTCATGTGTTTGTGTGGGATCCTGCTTTTGCGGAACGACAAATGGGCTGAGTGGAAAATTCCAGTTACCATGGTGCCATTAATAAAATTCTCGGTTACCAGTAAGTTTAGAGGAAGAAGTAAATAATAAAAGTACAGAATGAACGCCGTTGCATGGTGAGAAAACACCAATAAAATTGACCTATTGTTCAGTCTAACTTTGTGATTCAGTTTCAATTTTAATTGGTACTTAGCAGGTCCACCTTGAAAATGGTGAATAAATCCAGCCACCATATTCTTTAAATATTGACACTAGAAAGGCCAACAAGGACAAGAAATTCTTTGTCAATTTAGTATTCTTTACCTCAAGGAACCAGATGGAATCATTCAATGAAACACCCTTCTCAACAACCAATATCTTCTCATCATTTACAAGAATTGCTGAGTGCGACCTAGATGGAGGCTGAGCCCCAAGTACTGTCGGCACAACCCTGCCATGAGACCAATAGTCAGAATGACTATGTACTAAGATGTAAGGAAATAACAAGCAGAGAGCAAAAAAATAAAATGGCAAAGTATAATACCAAGTCTGAGTCAGTTTGTCCAGAATTTTAATGTCAAAGTGTGACTTGGACTCCTCATCTGATCTGCCAATTACATACTGCAAAAAACAACAAACTTTTGTTAAATCTAGCTTTGTACTTTGAGTGCTCCTTACTACTATAAACACTGACAGCTACATTGGAAAAGTCCAGTTTACTGAGTCTACGCAAAGAGTAGGTATTAGTTGGTGCAACCAAGTCAAGTCAACCTGAGCTGTTTCCAGGTAAGTACAAGAAAAGGAGGCCATTCAGAATTGCATATTATAGCTATTTCCAGGTAAGTACTAAGGTGATCTTAATCAAGTAGTATAAGCAACATGACACAGGTGATAGCATCATTCAGTACTTACAAGCTCAGTTAAAAAATTAGAAATAAATAATGGTTGACAAGCATATCTAAAAATCAAACTGAAAGCATATGCATATAAATCAAATAATTGATTTGACTCACTGTCTTATTGCCAACTTGTACGGCATTCTGGTGGCGATCCTTGGGCTCCAAGGTGATGCTTTCAACACGAAACTCAGGAGCCTCTTCACCCTGTTTATCACATCAAATCAAGATTTGGACCTTGTTCAGAACGATACCGAATATGATACTTCTTGACACGATAAGCGAAGTAGCACATCACTCACAAAACACATACAGAGATATTGATGAACTCACCATAAAATAATCCGGGTGATCAGGAGCGGATGCTAGCTAGGAGCCTTGCGTCCTATTCAGAGGAGCGAACATGTATGAATTAATGATCAGGACAAAATACAGGTAAACACGTCCGGTAAGCGAACAAGACCCCAAGTGGAGGAGTTCATCGTCCCAATACCCACTGCTAAAACAAGAACCGAGCCATTTATTCCCTCTCGCATTTCAGGAATCGAGGTTTCCACAACACGGACGACAGCGTACGCGACCAGGGTGCACTAATCACGCGCCATTACCAATCCTAGGCTAGATCCAACAGAACGCAGCCACCACTAATAGGGAGCGGGGCCCTTCATGGACCAGGCAACCACCGTTACGACCATTCCAAAGGGCGATCAAGGGAAACCCTAAATCCGGCCGTACAGGGCCCAGAACCAGATTAGGAGGGGACAAACCTCGCTCGCCCCCGACGAGATCCCGCGATCCTCTGGCGCCGCCCCGAGCTGGAGCCCGGAAGGAGTCAGGAAACCGAATGCTGCCGCGGCGGCGGCTGGTGAGCGGCGGGGAGGAGGGGCGTCGGCGAGGGCTGTGCTGGCTGGGGGCGGCGGCGGGAGGGCGCAGTGGTGGAGGGGGATCGAATGAGGGCAGGGCAGGCAGGAGCTCGGGTTGGAATTTGGCAGGGAAGGAAGAAGCGACGACGAGGCTCCGGCGTTTTTATGCCACTTTTTTCTCTCTCGCTCGCTTTCCGCTTTATTATTTCGATCATTACTAATAATGAAGTGTTATATTTGCGTCGGATTCCGTGGATCTGGTCCTCAGGCTGCTTGACCCGCTTGGCCGCAAAGGGCACTAGCCCAAACTCCAAAGCATCTTGCCTTTTGTCCTTGTTTGGACATTTTCAATGCCGCCACAGCTTGTAAGATTCGGGGCTTGTCTAATCAAACAGATTTTTATTAAGATTTTTATAGGGTTCTAAATTATAAAAAATGAGTCGCTTGTAGGATTTAAATGTGTGTTTTTATTTTGTGAGAATTCTTTTGCATTTCATTTTAGAGAAAATTTTCCATCCACTCGAACATCTTTAATGCTACTAGTAGTATATTTTACTTTGTTCTTTCTGTGGTGTATCATCTTCGATGCTATTTTTAATAGTTTTGTAATTATACAAGATTCAAAGTGCACGCTAGTATAAATTCTTTGTTTTTTCTTCCCTTTTGTCCGTGTTTGGATAGTTTCGAAGCCACCATATCTTTTGTTTGCCCTTCCTCAAAGACATGGAGCTTCTTTATAATCAGATGAGGTTTTTTAGGGTTTTTAAAGCTTTCATATTTTTTTTGTGAGGCATTTGTACGATTCAAATTTGTAGTTTCTTCAGAACTCTTTTGCATTCAATTTTGAGGGAAATTTCCATCCACTCAAAATACCTTGATATTGTCTCCTTTGTTTTTCTTGTGCTGCCTCAAACATCTCTAATGCTGACTTTGTAGGTTTGCAATTGCATATGACTCTCCCTAAAAAAAAGCAATTGCATATGACTAGAATGTGCATGACACTCTAAATCCTCTTTCCCCAGTATATGTGCTCTTACATATCATGGTGATCAAAGAGACCTTTAAGATTGATTTAACACAAGGCAAAGTGAAACTTGAAGTCGGTTTGAAGCATTAGAGGAATGCAATCCAACTTCAACATTTAGGAGAAATGAAGGTATGCTACTCATTTCACTATAGTATATTCTTCTAAAATTCTGTAAAACAGGTCTTTCATGGTACCATTTCTTCGTGGCAAAGTTGTTTATTGGGGTCAGGAAATTGAGTATACTGAACTCGTATGTGATGCATTCTTGTTTAAAAAGTTGGGTTTGTTTTACAGAACATGGGATTTTAGAGTGTATAAATATTAACCATATATTACTTTTGGCCCAAGACTAGCCCGAGTTACACCGCCACACCCATTCAAGTTTGAGCCACACAATTTCATTCTAAAAAAAAATAGTAGAGCTACACACTTCTTCGTCTACTCGGCCGAGCACATCGATTGGATCCTCCCCTTCTGGCGACCCATCCCAGGGCGCCTACTCCCCGCTCTAACCTCTCAACCCAACCTCTTCAATCTCACGCCCATGGTTCGGCTCTCAGTCCCCTCCACCTTGCTCCCCCATTGGAGGAGCTCCAAATGTGGGGCAGCACTACAAGGAAAAGAGATGGAGAGAGCATCTATGCTGTTTAGCAGACATTGGAGGTGCTTTAGCGGCTGTAGCGCCAATCTGGAAGCTATAGCTGTGATATAGGGCAACTATTTTTTCCCTTGCAATTTTGAGGGAAATTTCCATCGACTCAATTTATCTTGATATTGTCTCATTTGTTTTTCCTGTGGTGTCTCAAACATCTCTAATGCGTATTTTGTAGGTTTGCAATTGCATATGACTCAAATGTGCATGACACTCTAAATCATTTTTTTCACTGTATTTGCGCTTACATATCATGGCGATCAAAGAGACCACACAAGGCAAAGTGAAACTAAAGGTCGATTTGAAGCATTAGAGGAAGACGGTCCAACTTCAACATTTAGGAGAAATGAAGGTATGTCACTCTTTTCACAGTAGTATCTTATAAAATTCGGTAAAACACGTCTTTCAATGTGGCATTTCTTTGTGGCTAAGTTGTTTAATGGGGTCAGTAAATTGAGCATATAGAACTCGTACGCAAAGCATTTTTGTTAAAAAAAAAGTTGGGTTTGTTTTTCGGAACATGGGGTTTTAAAGTGTATAAATATCAAAACATATATTACGTTTCTGCTACAAATAGAAAAACATGATTTGAATGTCAATTATGTCTTGGCAATCAAAAGTTACGGGAACTAAAATTACAAGAGCTATTGGAAAAAATCACGAGAACCAGAAAATTGTAGGATTTTGAGATGTCTACCTAATTAAGGAGAAAATAGAGATTTTTTTTTATAAAGAGGAGAAACAAGAGATAAGATACAATGATTTTTTCAAATAATTTGTTCCACGAGATACAATGTTCGGTTTTCTCCAATTTTTGTAGTGGAAAAATATTTTTCTAATAAATTCTTTCAAATAATCGTGCTTGATAAGGTAGGATCATATTTTTTATTTTGAAAATCACGAGCCTTTGATCAGCTAGCTACTCCTAGCTAGTAGCTTCCTCTACACGGGCATCGGGTGTACTCCTGATCTCCTACCGCTACAAACAAACAGCTCACTCAAAGTAGCATTGGTGCATGAATCCAAAGTCCAAACTCCAATAAGCACCACCGGCCGGCAGCGTGGGCGGGGCGGCTACTACTACTAGTGGTCAACTGGCCCCCGCGTCGGCGTCGAGCATGTTCCATCCCCTTCCTCGCAAGTGGGCGCTCGCAGCAAGTTGCAGGATGGCGCGCTTCCTGCCCGCCTGAAAGCCGTCTCCATCCATTCCCGCTTGCTACGACAGCGACGACCCCTCCTCCTCCATGGATGCCGACAGCCGGTGCGGCACCAACCTTTGACGGAGAAGATTAGAGCATCTCCAGTCGCGTCCCCCAAACCGTCCCCCAAACCGCGCCGGATTGAGCGTTTGCGGTGACGCGTTGCTCGCTCGCGCGTTGCGGGACGTCGCTCCCCGGTCGCGTCCGCCAAACAAAATTTCGCAAATTTTAAACTTGACTAGATTCGATTAGATTCGTCCAAACTTACATAGATTCGAACGAAATTTGACTAACTTTAAAACTAAACCTAATCTAGAACCACTTGCGGCGGCCGGAGGCGTCGTAGTACCGCCGGAAGTTGTACATCTCGTCGGTGACGACCTCCTGCTTGACGCGCTCGTCGACGGGCTCGTCCACGGGCTCGTCCTTCACGAAGCCGCTTGGTCCTGCCTCGCCGTCGTCGGTGAGGTCCACCAGCGGCTTGCCGGAGTCGCGGATGGACATGGCGATCGCCACGTCCAGTGTCGCCTCTCCGAGCGCCCTTGTCGTCCATGGACGCCAAGAACGCCGCCCGCAGCCCCGGGCAGTCCTCGGGGTCGTCCGCCGGGCGATGAGCTGGCCGCTCGCCGCTCGTACTCCGCCGCGCCGCCGCCGCGACGCTTCCTCCGCCTCCTCCTTCACCTCCGGCTCGGGATGAGGAGGCGCCGCCGCGCCTCCCTTGCTGCCGCCCGCTGCCGCTACCGCCACGCCTCGTGCTGACGGGCGTCGCCGGCTCCTCCTTGACCTCCCGTTTGGGAACGGTATACGGCGCCGACCGGTACGACGACGACGGCGTCGATCGCGCCGGCCCCGAGGAAGAAGAGTGCGAGGAGGACGAGTACGTCGTCCTCCTCGGCTGCCATTGAGGAGGAAGGCGGCGGCGACGACGGCATCTCCGGCCCGCGGAGCGCCGTTGCGGAGGCCGCGGATGACGTTCTCGAGGGCGCGCCCGAACGCCCCTGCACAGGGCGCGGCCTTCCTCGTTCCAGCCGTTGGGCCCGCCGATGAGCCCGTCGGTGCTGTGCAGCCTCGACGTCGTACTTGGCCTTGAAGTACGTCGTCCACCGCCGTCGTTGTCCTTGGCCGCCCATGTCGGATCCGCCCGCTCCTCGGCGGTGAGTTGAGCCCGACGGGCCTTGATGGCGTCCCCGCCATTGCTGCGTGTCCGGCTTCGGCGGCGGCGGGATGCCAATGCCGTTCACGGCCATCTTCCAGCCGCCGCCGCTGGCAGCCCGCACGTCCGGCGGGACCGGATACCGGCGTGGTGCAGCCGCCCACGCCTCCGCCACGGTGAGGCTGCCGCGGCCGGCCGTTGCCGCCGCGGCGATCTTGCGGGAGGACGACATTTTTTGAGCGGCGAGTAGAGGATCCGGGAAGCGGGAGGCGGCGGCGACGAGAAGGATTATGATGAGCGGCGATAACCGGAGGGCGTCTTAAAACAGCGGCGGCAGCGGGTGGTTGCACGCAATAACCTCGGCGCGGACGGCCACGCGGCCATGCACGACGAGACGCGTCCCTCGCGCCGCCTCGGGAAAACAGGGGCGCCATTAACGTCGCTTGACCAAAGGTAGGCGACGGGGTTTTAGCCTTCCGTGCCGCCGACGCGCCGGCCCCGCCACTCCCCGCCTCTCGCTGTGTCCGCGTCCCCGGAGCGTCCCCCTGGGACGGGGACGGGCTCGGGCGCCGGACACCGTATCGGGCCGCGCCGGACAAAAAAAGGCTTTGGGGGACGCGGCTGGAACGCTTTTTTTGTCCGGCGCGCCCCAAATCGCTTTGGGGGACGGTTTGGGGGACGCGACTGGAGATGCTCTTAGACCGCTAATCGGGCTAGATTCTACGGAAGAGAGCCAGGTTTCAATAGTGAGATCGACAAGGACGCACGGTGCCGTCCCAACCGATCCTGCATTTGCATATGCCCCTTTTGACAGATTCCTGCAAGTTACTGACTGATGGATAGATACGTGCGTTCTCCTTTCTTTTTGGCGAAGGCTTGGGTGTCTAGTTGAATTGAAACACTGGAAAAGAGAAACCGCGGGAATCGATCACACGCAAAGGAAGTGTTGCGGTTTGCACAATTGTGTCTGTATTTGATACCTTCGGTCCTTGTACTCCTTCGGTCCTTGCACTGTAGAATCGTTGTGTCAACCGCTAGAAGCAAGCAAAGTTGGTGCAGACATATACGCTCTGCATTGTTGGTGCATCTCCAGTCGCGTCATCCAAACCGCCCTAAAGAGATTTGGAGCGCACCGGATAAAAAAAACATTCCCAGCCACGTTTCTCAAAGCCTCTTTTTGTCCGGCGCGTCCCGATACGGTGTCCGGAGCCCCGAGTCCGTCCCCGCCCCACAGAGGACGCTCCAGGTACGCCGGACACAACGAAAAGCAAGGCAGGGAGTGGCGGGACTGACGCATCAGCGGCACATTCAAGTTTGGACCTAACCGTCGCCTACCTCGCGACGGAAGTTATTCGCACACAGTGACACACGACCGAAGCGTCGCAGCTTTGCCTTAATGGCGATGGAGGGGCAGGCAAGACGTCTCGTCGGTGCTGCGCAACCTCCACGTGTCGCCGGCGTTCGCACGCCACCGCGCGTTCCCGCGCTTTCTTCCCGCCGCTTCTGGCCTCTTCCCGCGCTTTCTTCCCGACGCCGATGTCTATAAAGGCCCCCCGGCTCAATCGTAGCCACCACAGCCG
>NC_061512.1:75463947-75482279 GCF_022539505.1 Lolium rigidum | reverse complement strand
GTGGAGCGGTACTACCGCTTGTGCAAAAAACAGAGCAAGCTGAAAACAGAGGGAGAGAAGAAGCAGTGCAGTGGCAGCAACGATGTGCATGCGGGCAGGATGCAGCGTGTGCAGCAGCTGCGCGCGGTAGGGCAGCGCATGCAATGATGGAGTGGAGCAGAGCAGCAGGCAGCAAGCGGGGCCAGGGAGAGCAGCGCGCATGCGGGCAGCAGCGAGCGGGAGCATGCGTGCGGGCGGGAAGCGGCGCCAGCATCGAAGCAGTCAACGCTTGGGCGTGTCCCGCGCGGGAGCGCGTGCGCGCGGATCGAGCGAGGGCGTGGCGAGGCAGGCGCGGGCGAGCGGCAGCGGGCTGAGCAGCGGTGGCGCGGTGGAGTGGGCTGGGGGCGGCTAGCTGGGCCAAGGAAGGAGGCGGGCCGGTACTACCGGTGATGGTACCGGGCTGGTACCGTAATTGGTTACGGTACTACCGGCCTGGTACCGGCCCGGTACCGCTTCAGATCCAGTAAAGAAAAAAGCACGTGCTGTAGTTGGGCCGGTACCGCTTGCGGTAGTACCGCCCGGCCCAATAAAGATTTTTCTTTTCTTTTTCAAATATGATGCAATGTAAAAATCATATCTTGAGCTAGGAGACTCGGAATGACATGAAACCAATTTTGTTGGAAAGAGGGCGACAAGGCTACCTTCTCACATGATGAAATCATGGAAAAGGGTGAGTGATGATTTTCTCATGGTCATAGAGGTGTAACCTCTCAATACGGTATATCGGGAAAATCATCACTCTCGCATATGCAACATGCGATGCAACCGAAATCCGTTTCATGCATAAGAACCAAGAAGAACCAAGAACGCGATGCAATGCATGCAAGGTTTGAGCTCTCTCCGTTGATACGACCCACTATCCTATCGAGCACAAACCTAGTCCTTCGCGTTCTTCTCAAGTCGGCAAGCTCCGTCTTCACCCTCTTCATCATTGTCCATGCCACCGTCTTCTTCCATCTTGTACGCACACCACCGTCTTCTTTCATCTTCAACGCCGTCTTCTCTCTTCATCTTCTACGCCGTCTTCTCTCTTAATCTTCAACATCATCTTTGTCTCTCTTCGACCCCATCTCCATCATGTACTCCGTCTTCTCCATCTTACAACCTTGAGTCCAACATGACTATGGACTTGACCTAAGATTGATTCTCAATGCAACCGTTAGTCCATAGGGATTGTCATCAATTACCAAAACCACACATGGGGTAAAGGACATGTTCTTACAACTATCTAGGTCCACCACCTCGAACTCAATGTTTTCAACTCGGCAGTTGTCACGTCCTCCGAACGACACATCCACCCGGACTTTTCCAACCGGTGCACAGGACAAACCCGGAACGATTCCATGGAACGTTGTACGAGTTGGCTGAAGCATGTTTTCTGTTATGCCCAGCGTATGCATGGTGTGCCGATACATTATGCTTATGCTGCTCCCATTGTCTATCAGCACTTTGCTGAACTTGACGCGAGTCGTTGGCCCTTTCATGATTGGGTCCACCACGAGAGCGTAACCACCCGGATTAGGCATTACCTTGGGGTGATCCTTGAGCGACCAGGAGATTTCCTGATCTGACCACTGCATGTATTTTGGTACTGCCGGCATCACCGCGTTCACTTCCATGGAACGGCGATGTAGGCTTTGTCTGTCTGTCGGCTCGGTGACGAACACAACACAGCACACATCCGGATCCTCATAAACATTCCGGCCCAAAGGTGCCGGTGGAGGTGGTTGGCCGTGGCCCTCTCCCACCTGATTGACTTGCTGGTACTGCTGCCTGTTTGGCTGAGGCTGTATCGGTAAAGCATTTGCTCCGGTAAGCGGTGGTGGTGGTGGTAGTTGATGCTGGTGCAGCATATCTTGAGATGGTGGTAACATTGTGGAGCACCCTTGTGCCTGCGCATCTTTTACTGCTCCCTTGAGCATCAAGTACTTGGTCCAAGAACAATCCTTCGTCACGTGGTTTGACGGGTGAGCCGGATTCGGCGTGTGCCACCGGCAAGGTTGATCCATGGCGGCTTCCATGGTGTATTTCACAGGTTCTTGCCAATTCTTTTTCTGGCCCCAGGGTTTCTTTTCGACCCATTGTTTCTTTGGACCCGCCCATGGCTGCGATCCGGTTTTCTGCCTCTGGCTGCCGCTGGCATCAGAGTTTTCTTGCACAACAACAACTTGCTGCGGACCGTACCTTCGTTCCGGGAATTCTTCCCTTCTCTTGTTGTTCCGGTTGTCCCGGTATTGCTCTTGGCACTGCTGAGGCGGGTTTGATTGTTCCGGCTCAGCTTGTACCGCCGGTTGCATTGGGTCTCCCAATGCGTAGTTTTCCGCCACACGTATCATCTCCGCCAACGTTACCGGCATGTTCCGCTGTAGCTTTTGACACAACGGCGAACCTCTGCGGCATCCATTGCAAAACCAAGCTATGGCTTGCGCTTCTATCAGCCCTTCGCAGGAGTTTCTGATGGAGTTCCACCGGGTCAGGTAATCCCGATCTGTTTCTTGCGGGCGTTGTACGCACAAAGCGAGCTGCTGAGGCCTGTTGGGCCTCCGGTATGTGCTGGTGAAGTTACTCACAAAAGCTTCCTCAAAGTCCAACCAACCGTTTATGCTTCCTGCCGGCAAGTTGTTCAGCCAGATTCTTGCCGGTCCCACCAGAAATGTTGGCACAATCCTCACGGCCCAACGCCGGTTTCCTCCTCCGGCTACGTTTCCTCCGCCGCCAGCGACGTATACCGCGGTCACGTAATCCGCGAGCCAATCTTCCGGCTTAGTGGTGCCATCATATGTTTTGGTGTCACGGGGCAACTGGAAGTTGCGAACTGGTGGTTCCTCTTTCATGATCCTTGGACCAAAGCACTTTGGACCCGGAGGACCCTCTGCCTCTATCATTTCAGACAAATACACTCTATCCAGACGGTGCCTCGCATCCCGTTCTGGCAGGTGTCTTTCTCCCACGCGCTCTCCCAATGGGTTCCGGTAAGCGGTGAGTCTTGTCGAGTCAGCTTCATCGTAACGTTCCGGTACCGTGGCCCTCGCCTGCCGGTACCTCGGGGGAGGCATTTCCTCCTCATCATACGCTGCCCTTGCAGCTCGATAGTTTTGCCCGGTTTCATATCTACCGGCATGATTGTTTCCGGCGTAGCCTCCTTTGGCGTAGCCTCTATCTGCCCCTTGGCTTTTTCTACCGGCATCGTGTTGCCCGACTTGTTGTTTTTCGGCAAGAACCGGATCGTACACAGTCATCTGCTGTGCGTTCATCTCTTTTTCTCTCCTTCTGTCCGGATGGGGGGACGAAGCCTGCCCATGGGACTTGCTTCCAGTGTTTTTTGTTGAACGCGCGGATTTTGAGGCCGCAACCTTGTTCAGCTTAGCCAGCTGCTCAGCATTTTGCTGCTCGATAGTTTCTAGCAGCTCTCCAACACGCTCTTGCTGTTTTGCCAAAGCATCTCCGGAAAGCGACTCACATAGCTCTACTGCAGCCTTAGCAGCTTTTATAGTTTTATC
Organism: Lolium rigidum; assembly: GCF_022539505.1. Taxonomy (NCBI): domain Eukaryota; kingdom Viridiplantae; phylum Streptophyta; class Magnoliopsida; order Poales; family Poaceae; genus Lolium; species Lolium rigidum. Next base: position 75,478,740 of record NC_061512.1, on the reverse strand, counting down.
CGGACTCATCGTACTTAGGTTTCTCTACGATGCTCACAGATGCGAGAGGTACTTTTGCTGAGCAAGAATTTCCTTACGCAAATCCCGATCTAGATTGCGAGCCTTAAGCCGGTTCTCCGGTATCCTAGCAGCATGAGCGCTAACGAAGCAAAGCCATTGGCAGCGTTGTACTCACGTAGGGTTAGGTTCAGCTCGCGCTGCGCCCGGACGATGTCGGCGCCGTTCGCGAGCAGCTTCTGGCGTTGTGCCTCCAGCTCCGCCTGAGCCGCTGCCGGGTCGATGTTCTGCGCGATGGGCGTCGCCAGCACGTTCATCGCCGCTTGGAGTGGTGTTTCCGGTGGTGCGGAAGATGTTCCCGCAGCGCCAGCGTCACGCTCCAGCGGTGGCTTGGCCGCACGGGTCGAAGCCGCACGGCCAACACCTTCTTCCACAGCCTCCTTGCCTGCGTCAACCGCGCCAGCCATCATCACCTCGACGCTGCCGGCGGCGCGGCCAGCACAGAGCCACCTTGGCGGATCCGGCGCCACCAGCACCGGCGAGAGGCGCTGGCACACAGGGACAGTGCCGAAGTAGACGCGGTGGCTGCCGAACTCGATGATGCGGCCGTTCTTGGGGAAGATGCCGCCGTTGGCGAAGCATCCCGCGTTGTCGTTGATGAAGTCCATGGAGTACATGCGCTGCACCAGCACAGACACGGTCCGCTGGCCGGCGACGTCGAGGATGCCCGCCCGAATGTGAACTCCAGCAAGCGCCACTTCATGCCCCACGGTGGGCGCCAACTGTCGTCGTGGGGAACAGACAGATGCCATAGGATGGCTTAAGTTGGGGCCGAATGGACGCTAGAGGATTCGGGGGAGGGTTTGTGATTAGATGGGACGAACTTCCGGATGCTTTCCTCAATAACTTAGCCAAGGCTAGAGGTAGAAGAAGAAAGACATAAGGAAGAACTCGCTCTAGATCTTCTTCTTCATTGATCTCAACAGGTTACAGGTTTCTGAATACAAGGACTCACATACCCGCGTACGGGGTGTGCCCCTCTCCTTATATAGGGGAGAGGGTGGCTTACAGAGGAAGAAACCCTAATGGCATCTTTGACTAGACAAACTACTTTACAAAGTTACTTTAATCATAGATGACACCGGGGTCTTCTTTAATCAGGGAGGCTGACGTCCTCCGGCTTCTTTCAACGTCATCCTCTTCTTTATCGTCGTGGCTTCGTTTAAAGCTACTTTGCTTAGCTCATCCTTGTCCTCTAGCTCTGAAGAGAATCTTTGACCAGTCCTGCCGACGTGCTACAGTGCACTTCTTGCCGGTAGCTCGGTGTCTTCTCTATCCGGTTCCGGTATACTCCTCCTGGGGATACCGGCTTAGCTTCACTTAGCCAAACTCTTTACTTCATGCTCCGGTATAAACATTAAACCGGTATCTTGATGGCCTAAACCATCCGGTTTTGGCATGCCTTTGGCATACCGGGGATCATCCCCCCAACATAACATAAGTATCATCCCTAAATATGAAATATATCAATGAATAACAGTAAATTATGATATAAAATAGTGATGCAAAATGGACGTATCAGTGGGTCACATTCATTGGGAACTGTCGCATGAACCGTCGCGCCCATTGAAACGACAACTAGCCTTCTCCATGCTGGCAGTTAATTCGGGACATGCGTCTACTCTCGCTGCCAAGACGCTGTGGTGACCCGGCATACCACTGCATGGTGTAGTATGCAAGTCTGACATAACACCAATGAAATACCGTTCCACTAGTATTACATCGCTCAGAGTGGTACAACAGAAACATATGCGGGTCCAATGTATGTCTATAGAATTACAACACTGGCATGTCTATAGATTTACATACAGACTCTGTTACAGAAGATCAACACAGCCTCCTACTTTACAATGAGGTAAATCTGCAAATAAACTCCAGAAGAACGACTCATGGTCTAATCTTATCATGAACTCTAATTATAGAGTATTTGACTAGCTATAGAGGCTATGACCAGATTCTAGCTAAATAGGAGCTAGGTTTAGGGAGCTAGTCCCCTTCTATTGCTAATATAGGTTTTGTCCTTGTCGGATGTGGTATTTGACTCTTCTGACATGGTCCTGTCCTTTGAAGTAGTTGTTGACTCCTCGGCCTTCTAGTTGCACTCTAGATCCTCCTTCGATGCCTCCATATCTAAGTAGGCGATTTAAGAGTGGGATGAGTACGAGCGTACTCAACAAGTTCATTATAGGAAAGAGGTGTTTAATGCACTAGCTACGGCATTAGACCAGAAAGTCTAATACCAATGCAAGTTTTCGTAACCATTTCTTCAAAAGGTTGCTTTTATTCAGAAGAACTATGTCCGTCAGCCTTCACCGGTTTACTAGAACTTCATGGAGTTCCTTTCCGTCAGCGTTCGCAGTTCCATAACCCGGAACAGGGAGTGACAGGTCACGATTCATTACACTCTGCAGAGGAGTGTTGCTTTACCCATAAGAGATCTTAACCTTGGTGCCAAGCGGGTGATCATTCCCGTCCACACTTCCGTTGGTGTGAGGCCCGGTATAAGGTCTTAGCCAATCATATTCCTCCGCTACCTTGCACACCCACCCTTTGTTGCAAATCCGACCTTGGGTCCTCGCCGGGCTATATCACTTGGATATCTTCCGACCTCGACAACTACCAGGTCGCAACCATGGTCCTTCGCCGGCCAATGCAACCCATCATAGACCGCATTACCGTGGGGAATTAGAAGGGGATCCCCACCCACCGGTTGTTCTCGCAAGACACAACTGCTACGGTAAGCGCATCCGTTGATGTACGAGAGGTGGAAATGTTGGAGATATGCCCAAGAGGCAATAATAAAGTGGTTATTATAATATCTTTGTGTTTATGATAAATGTTTGCATACCATGCTATAATTGTATTAACCGAAACATTGATACATGTGTGTTATGTAAACAACAAGGAGTCCCTAGTAAGCCTCTTATCTTTACTATTAGTTACCAATGGGTGGTGTCCGTACGTTAAAAAACCGGCCTTCTGTGTTTCGTACGTCTGAAAAAGCGGCCAGCAATCGCGGCCTCCTTCCGTCGAGTAAAAAAAACCAATCAAACCGGACGGCTTACACGCACGCACCTACGGTTCGTCCAAATCCCTTCTTCTCTCTCTACCTTATCCGATTTCCTCTAGCGCGAGTCCGCGGTGGCCAGATCGCAGATCGCCGCCGGACGCGATGCTCAGGTACGCACGTGACCAGTATCATCCGGCAGTCCACAACTTCGCCCCTTCTCAGCTTGGTCAGGAGGATACCGACGGCGTCCCTGCAGCACTTCCGGTGTCCTCCCATCGCTTCTCTCTGCTGAACAAGAACGGTAGTGGTGGCGACCTTCGGCTTGTGCGAAACTCGCAGCAGCCGGCGGAAGCGAGCCCGCTGCTGTCCGAATCGGCGCGCCGCAGTCACTGGATTCGAGCCCGACTCCGGGCGCTGCCACAACTCACGATATATCCGCGGCCAGGATGAGTACCTCACGCCCTTCACGACCTCCCCGCAGCAAGGGCCGCAACTTGGTGCTCGACTTCGCTGGCGAGGAGCTCGCCGCCAGGGTGGTGCCATGGGGGAGGTTGCAGAGGGAGGAACCTCGCCAGGGGGTTTGGGGCATGGTAGAGGCGGAGATCTAGGAGGGGCTAGGTGCGGGTGGAGGCCATGATGGAGCTCAAGGGATGGGGAAGGGGGGCTCTGTGAAGGAAGAGCTCGACCAGAGGGTGTGCAACTGTGCATTAGGGATCTCTCACACGCAGGAGATGAGGATGGACGAGGGTTGGAGAAGAAAGGAGAGATGAGTGCTACTGAATTTTATGCCTGCTCTGCTCTCGTTTCTGCACTTGTCCCAGTTGTATGCCTACATGTACTGAATTTTTATATATTGGGTTAATTAACTACAGCAGCAGAGGAACATCACGGTTAGGGATGGCACCCGCAGGGTATGGGTACGGGTATAGCCATCCCATACCCGTACCCATCACCTTCAATCTTACCCATCACCCGTACCCATACCCGTCAATGGGTATAAGTTTTTCCCATACCCGTGATCCGACAGGGTAAATGGGTACCCGTGGGTAAAAATACCCGCGCTTACAACACATCAAATTGATGAAAAAACATGATATGAGGTGAAGCGTTCCTAAATAGGGTAGTAATCCTCACTAACCTACCAGCAATTGTGAGACCGGAAAGCGTGAGGTTCAACCTAGCCATGTGAAGGCGTGATTAGGAGGAAAATTAAGTACTTTAGAATATTACAGCGACCTACTCGTGAAATTTAGATGGGTACATGGGTACGTGGGTATGGGTTCTACGATCCCATACCCGTACCCGCCCTACCCGATGGGTATGATATTTTCCCATTTACAAACCCATGGGTAATATTTTATCCCATACCCGTACTTCTATTGGGTTTTTACCCGGCGGGTACGCGGGTCATGGGTACCCATTGCCATCCCTAATCACGGTCTCATGAGAATAAATATATGATGATTTTTTTTGCTGGCTGCGGTAACTCATGCTGCATATGTAGGACTAGAGGCTCGTACCACGGAGCATGGAGTTCAGACAGCTAATGCATCTCAACATTTTGCTGACTAGCTGTTTTCTCTGGTACTTTTGAACCATTCATTTTGGTTGTTTCGGTCAAGCGATTTTGATCGATTACTAATCATAGGAACGTAATGTAGTATGCTATAAATTTCTACGGACACCTAAAATGATAGACAATTGTAGCACCCGTCTTCTCTGTTATATACAGATGGTGTGTAGGGCTACTGGACACAGCGTTTTAGGGCTGTATCCATGTATATGAAAAAATCGGACTGCTAACCACAACGGCCACTGAGCAATATGTGCGTCTTAACTCTGTTGTACACCAAGGTATGGTAGTAAGATGTTTAAGATACAATACCTCAAAAAAAAAAGATGTTTAAGATACAAAATGCTTATGTATATAAAAGTAAGGGCTTCAATCGGTAAGTAGCCTCCCTCCGATCGATACGGCAAGAAAAAACCAAAGGTCTACAGAAAACCAGCAACCACATGACGAGAAGTCCCGATCGATCCATCGAGCAGAGTTCTATCCAAATAAAAAAAACAGTCTAGATATATATGCATGGTAAGAAGCCTCCCTCCGATCCATACAGAAAACTAACAACCACACGACGAGAAGTCCTGATCAAACCATCGAGCAGAGTTCTATCCGAAACAAAACAGCCTAGATATAGATATACGGAGTATATGTTCTGCCTGCCCTGGTCAGCCTCTTTGTCGCATCGACCCAAGAGAGAGGCTCGATGAGTCGATCTCCAGCCCGAGACAGCTCTTGGAGGCGCACGCTGGAGAAACGGGCGGCGGCGTAGAGGCAACGATGGCTGCCCCCCGCCGGCAGTTCCCCGAGACTGCGTCCAGCTCGAGCTCTGCTAGAGATTGTTGTATGGTGGAGGGCGACGGGCGGGAGCTCCCACCAACAAGCCAGTCGATAATGCGAGCACGGGATGGAGGCTCGGTGAAGGAGGTCGGGGGTGCGCTGGATGTAGTCGAGCGTCGTCGGTGGAAGCGAGGTCGATATCTGCCCGTCGACTCCGTCGTCGACCATCTGTCTGTGGACTCCGTGGTCGAGCAAATGCCCGTGGACTCACCTCGCTCGCTGGCACGATGACACAGTCTCCTCGCCTGCACCGATGAAGGAGCCCAGGCGCAGACACGCACATACCGCGCGCGGCTGAGGTAGGCAAGGAGGACGAACCATCGCGCGGTCGGCTGCCTCACGCACGTCGCTCGCTGGCGACATGAACATCAGAACATGATGCCACCATTGCCACCGTTCCCTGGCATGCACGAGCGACGAGTACCATACTTGAACGGCCCTCGTAGGTTAGCCTCAGTATCAGCCGTCTCCGGGTCACGGGCAACGAGTCCGCTACTTGAACTGCGCTCGTACTGTGGCCTTTGTGTCTGACGTCTCCGGCTCGCCGTCCCGCTTGTAGTTGCAGTGCCTCTGCGCTATGGTCTGTCGCCTCTGTGGTGGACTGGTGGGCATCAATGGGAGAACGCAGATTAGGTTATTTCAAGTCAATTGTAGACGTTCCTGATGTTAAATTTTGGGAGCTGGCACAGCGGCACATGCTCTGTCAAAGCCATCTTGACACAGCAGTGGTATAAGAACTACTCGAATATAGGTATTTTCCGATTAATTTTTCATGATGTATGTCATCTTGGTTTGTGTACGTACAAACTTAATTCAAATAAAATATTGTAGATTTGCCGCATGAATTTTCAGTACAAGACATTCCTTTTGTTTGTACGTTTGATGGGTAGACCGAAACATGGAAATATTTATGAGTATATAAAAACAGAATATGCGTGCAAAACTAGATTGTTGACCTGGGGCAACGTACACTGAACACCAACCAGAAGCTCCTACACAAATTTGTCATTAAATATTTTCAATTATTAAATTTTGCCTTAGACACACTGTTCGCTTGAAAAAATAGTTCTTGAACTACATTTTATGTAAAATTGCACAATATTATACATTTGAAATGATGTTATGTAATTATCAGTCGTACACTGTAAAATAGAAATAGACATGTCAATAAAAGCCTCCATGCCTTTTGGTACATATACAAATTTAAACATATGAAAAAGAAATGTCTATTTAATTTAATGAAGCACCGTAGCAACGCACGGGTTTTGTGCTAGTATAACTAGCTTGTTGATTAATGGATGATCATGGTTTCGTGATCATGAACATTGGATGTTATTAATAACAAGGTTATGTCATTAGTTGAATGATATAATGGACACACACCCAAATAAGCGTAGCATAAGATCAGGTCATTAAGTTCAATTTGCTATAAGCTTTCGATACATAGTTGCCTAAGTCCTTCGACCATGAAATCATGTAAATCACTTACATCGGAAGAGTGCTTTGATTACATCAAACGCCATTGCGTAAATGGGTGGTTATAAAGATGGGATTAAGTATTCGGAAAGTGTGAGTTGAGGCATATGGATCAATAGTGGGATTTGTCCATCCTGATGACGGATAGATATACTCTGGGTCCTCTCGGTGGAATGTCGTCTAATTAGCTTGCAAGCATATGATTGGATCATAAGAGATGACATACCACGGTACGAGTAAAGAGTACTTGTCGGTAACGAGGTTGAACAAGGTATGAAGATACCGATGATCAAACCTCGGGCAAGTAAAATATCGTGTGACAAAGAGAATTGGCATCGTATGTAAATGGTTCAATCGATCACTAAAGTCATCGTTGAATATGTGGGAGGCATTATGGATCTCCAGATCCTGCTAGGTTATTGCTCGGAGAGGAGTCTCGACCATGCCTGCATAGTTCGCGAACCGTAGGGTGACGCGCTTAAGGTTCGATGTCGCATAAGTAGATTCGGAATATGAGATGGAGTCCGAAGTTTTTGTTCGGAGTCTCGGATGGGATCCAGGACATCACGAGGAGGTCCGGAATGGTCCGGAGAATAAGATTCATATAAGGGAAGTCATTTTCTGGCGTTCGTGAAAAAGTCCAGTGTTTTGACCGGAGCTTCTAGAAGGTTCTAGAGGGCCACCAGTGGGCCCACCACCCCGGGATAGGCCACATAGGCGCCACATGGCATGGTGGGTCCTGCCCACTATGACATGTGGGCCCAGGCCGGCCCCCCTCTTGGAGATAAGATCTATCACTAGTTTAAATGGTTTAAATCTAGAGATAGAATCTATCTCTAAAATTAAAGTGTTTAAAGTTAGAGATAAAGGGGAACACTTGGGGGAGGGGTTTGCCCCTCCCCATGCGCCGGCCAAGGGGGTGGGTGGGCCCTGTGGGAAACCCTAGGCCGACCCCCACCTATATAAAGAGGGGAGGGGGTGGCCGGCCAAGGCACCCCTCATCCAACCCTAGCCGCCCCACTCTCTTCCTCCTCCATACGTTGTGCAGGCTTAGGCGAAGCCCTGCAGGAACTCTTCTCCACCACCACCACCACCACGCCGTCGTGCTGCTGGGATTCCGTGGAGATCTACCACACCTCCGCTGCCCGCTGGAACGGGGAGAGGAAGGGGCTTCATCGACACCGTACGCGCGGCCGAGTACGGAAGTGCTGCCGGATTGCAGCACCGGGGACGATCGTCTACATTAACAACGAGATTAATCTCGTAGGCTTTGGAATCTTCGAGGGTTAGTCTCATCTCCATCTCGTTGTTCAGATCTCATAGATTAGATCTTGGCTTTTCCATAGATTAGATCTTGGATTTATTCGTCTTTGCGGTAGGAAATTTTTTGTTTTCTATGCAACGAACCCCATCAGTGGTATCAGAGCCATGTCTATGCATAGATCTGTTGCACGAGTAGAACACAATAGTTTTGTGGGCGGTGATGCTTTTGTTGCTTTAGTTTGTGTACTTTGCATCTAGCGGGATGGTGGGATGAAGCGGCCCGGGCTAACTTTACATGACCGCGTCTCATGAGACTTGCATCACGCTTGACATGCAACTTGTATTGCATAAGTGGCTTTGCGGGTGTCTGTCTCTCCCACCATAGTGAAGATTACAATTTGCACTTCTATTGTCAACACTAGTATCACCGTTGTGGTTCATGTTCGTAGGTAGATTGGATCTTACTCGAAAACCCTAAACCACGTAAAATATGCAAACCAAATTAGAGGCGTCTAACTTGTTTTTGCAGGGTTCGGTGATGTGATATGGCCATGATGTGATGATGATTATATTTGATGTATGAGATGTTCATTGTTGTATTATGGCAACCGGCAGGAGCCTAATGGTCGTCTTTAATTTTTGTTAAAGACCTGCGTGTCTATTCATCATGTAATAGCTTTATTTCAAGTAGTTGTTATAGTAGCTATAAGTGATGGACAACCATGAAGCGGCGCCACTGACCTTGACGCTGATGCGTGCAGTCGACACGTCCGTTGGGAACCCCAAGAGGAAGGTGTGATGCGTACGATGAGCAAGTTTTCCCTCAGAAAGAAACCAAGGTTTATCGAACCAATAGGAGCCAAGAAACACGTTGAAGGTTGATGGCGGAGGAGTGTAGTGCGGCGCAACACCAGGGATTCCGGCGCCAACGTGGAACCTGCACAACACAATCACAGAACTTTGCCCCAACGTAACAGCGAGGTTGTCAATCTCACCTGGCTTGCTCGTAAACAAAGGATTAGATGTATAGTGTGGATGATGATGTTTGTTTGCAAAGAACGAGTAAAGAACAATTGCGATAGATTGTATTTCGGATGTAAAGAATTGGACCGGGGTCCACGAGTGCACTAGTGGTGTCTCTCCCATAAGATAGCGAGATGTTGGGTGAACAAATTACAGTTGGGCAATTGACAAATAAAGAAGGCATAACAATGCACATACATATATCATGATGAGTACTATGAGATTTAATCGGGGCATTACGACAAAGTACATAGACCGCTATCCGAGCATGCATCTATGCCTAAAAAGTCCACCTTCGAGGTTATCATCCGAACCCCCTCCGGTATTAAGTTGTAAACAACGGACAATTGCATTAAGTATGGTGCGTAATGTAATCAACACAAATATCCTTAGACAAAGCATCGATGTTTTATCCCTAGTGGCAACAAGCACATCCACAACCTTAGAACTTTACGTCACTTGTCCCAGATTTAATGGAGGCATGAACCCACTATCGAGCATAAATACTCCCTCTTGGAGTCACAAGTATCAACTTGGCCAGAGCCTCTACTAGCAACGGAGAGCATGCAAGAACATAAATAACATATATGATAGATTGACAATCAACTTGACATAGTATTCAATATTCATCGGATCCCAACAAACACAACATGTAGGATTACAAATAGATGATCTTGATCATGATAGGCAGCTCACAAGATCTAACATGATAGCACAATGAGGAGAAGACAACCATCTAGCTACTGCTATGGACCCATAGTCCGGGGGTGGACGACTCACACATCGATCCGGAGGCGATCATGGCGATGAAGAGACCTCCGGGAGATGATTCCCCTCTCCGGCAGGGTGCCGGAGGCGATCTCCTGAATCCCCCGAGATGGGATTGGCGGCGGCGGCGTCTCCGGAAGGTTTTCCGTATCGTGGCTCTCGGTACTGGGGGTTTCGCGACGGAGGCTTTAAGTAGGCGGAAGGGCAGGTCAGGAGGCGCCACGGGGGCCCCACACAACAGGGCCGCGCGGGCCCCTTGCAGGCCGCGCCACCCTATTGTGGTGGCGCCTCGTGGCCCCACTTCGTCTCTCCCTCGGACTTCTGGAAGCTTCGTGCAAAAATAGGACCCTGGGCGTTGATTTCGTCCAATTCCGAGAATATTTCCTTACTAGGATTTCTGAAACCAAAAACAGCGAGAAAATAGCAACCGGCTCTTCGGCATCTCGTCAATAGGTTAGTGCCGGAAAATGCATAAATATGACATATAATGTGTATAAAACATGTGAGTATCATCATAAAAGTAGCATGGAACATAAGAAATTATAGATACGTTTGAGACGTATCAAGCATCCCCAAGCTTAGTTCCTACTCGCCCTCGAGTAGGTAAACGATAACAAAGATAATTTCTGAAGTGACATGCTATCATAATCTTGATCATACTAGTGTAAAGCATATGAGATGAATGGAGCGATTCGAAGCAATGATGAAGATAATGAGTAAACTAATGAATCATATAGCAAAGACTTTTCATGAATAATACTTTCAAGACAAGCATCAATAAGACTTGCATAAGAGTTAGTCATAAAGCAATAAATTCGAAGTAAAGATATTGAAGCAACACAAAGGAGATTAAGTTTCAGCGGTTGCTTTCAACTTCAACATGTATATCTCATGGATAATTGTCAACACAAAGTAATATAACAAGTGCAATAAGTAAACATGTAAGAATCAATGCACACAGTTGATACAAGTGTTTGCTTCTAAGATAGAAAGAATATGCAAACTGACTCAACAATAAAGTAGAAGATAGGCCCTTCGCAGAGGGAAGCATTGATTACTATATTTGTGCTAGAGCTTTTCATTTTGAAAACAAGAAACAATTTTGTCAACGGTAGTAATAAAGCATATGCGTTATGTATAAGATGTCCTATAAGTTGCAAGCCTCATGCATAGTATACTAATAGTGCTCGCACCTTGTCCTAATTAGCTTGGATTAACACGGATTATCATTGCATAGCATATGTTTCAACCAAGTGTCACAAAGGGGTACCTCTATGCCGCCTGTACAAAGGTCTAAGGAGAAAGCTCGCATTGGATTTCTCGCTTTTGATTATTCTCAACTTAGACATCCATATCGGGACAACATAGACAGCAGATAATGGACTCCTCTTTAATGCATAAGCATTCAACAACAATTAATATTCTCATAAGAGATTGAGGATTGATTGTCCACACTGAAACTTCCACCATGAATCATGGCTTTAGTTAGCGGCCCAATGTTCTTCTCTAACAGTATGCATACTCAAACCATTTGATCATGAAAATCGCTCTTACTTCAGACAAGACGAACATGCATAGCAACTCACATGATATTCAACAAAGGTAAAGAGTTGATGGCGTCCCCAGAAACATGGTTACCGCTCAACAAGCAACTTATTAAGAAATAAGACACATAAGTACATATTCTTCACCACTAGTTTTTAAGCTATTTGTCCCATGAGCTATATATTGCAAAGGCAAAGAATGGAAATTTTAAAGGTAGCACTCAAGTAATTTACTTTGGAATGGCGGAGAAATACCATGTAGTAGGTAGGTATGGTGGACACAAATGGCATGGTTATTGGCTCAAGGATTTGGATGCATGAGAAGAATTCCTCTCAATACAAGGCTAGGCTAGCAAGGTTGTTTGAAGCAAACTCAAGTATATAAAAGGTGCAGCAAAGCTCACATATGAACATATTGTAGCTATTATAAGACTTTACATTGTCTCCATGTTGTTCAAACACCTCAACCAGAAAATATCTAGACTCTAGAGATCAATCATGCAAACCAAATTTTAACAAGCTCTATGTAGTTATTCATTAATGAGTACAAGGTACATGATGCAAGAGCTTAAACAAGATCTATATGAGCACAACAATTGCCAAGTATCACATTATTCAAGACATTAAACCATTTACCACATGCGGCATTTTCCGTTTCCAACCATATAGCAATGAATGAAGTAGTTCAAATTTCGCAATGAACATTAAAGATGAAGCTAAGAACACATGTGTTCATACGAAACAACGGAGCGTGTCTCTCTCCCAAACAAAGAATGCTAGTATCCGATTTATTCAAACAAAAACAAAAATAAAAACAAACGAGACGCTCCAAGTAAAGCATATAAGATGTGACGGAATAAAAATATAGTTTCACTAGAGGAATCGATAAGTTGTCGATGAAGAAGGGATGCCTTGGGCATCCCCAAGCTTAGACGCTTGAGTCTTCTTAAAATATGCAGGGATGAACCACGGGGGCATCCCCAAGCTTTGACTTTTCACTCTTCTTGATCATATTGTATCATCCTCCTCTCTTGACCGTTGAAAAACTTCCTCCACACCAAACTCGAAACAAACTCATTAGAGGGTCAGTGCATAATTCATATATTCAGAGGTGACATAATCATTCTTAACACTTCTGGACATTGCACAAAGCTACTAAAAGTTAATGGAACAAAGAAATCCATCAAACATAGCAAAACAGGCAATGCGAAATAAAAGGCAGAATCTGTCAAAACGGAACAGTTCGTAAAGACGAATTTTAAAGTGGCACCGGACTTGCTCAGATGAAAATGCCCAAATCGAATGAAAGTTGCGTACATATCCGAGGATCACGCACGTAAATTGGCAGATTTTTTTGATTTTTCTACAGGGACTACTTGCTCAAATTCGTGACGAGCAAGAAATCTGTTCCTGCGCAAGCAATCCAAATCTAGTATTGGCTTTACTATCAAAGACTTTACTTGGCACAACAATGCAATAAAATAAAGATAAGGAGAGGTTGCTACAGTAGTAAACAACTTCCAAGACTCAAATATAAAATAAAGTGCAGAAGTAAAATAATGGGTTGTCTCCCATAAGCGCTTTTCTTTAACGCCTTTCAGCTAGGCGCAGAAAGTGTGTATCAAGTAACGTCAAGAGATGAAGCATCAACATCATAATTTATTCTAATAATAGAATCATAAGGTAACTTCATTCTGTTTCTAGGGAAGTGTTCCATACCTTTCTTGAGAGTAAATTGATATTTAATATTACCATCCTTCATATCAATGGTGGCACCAACAGTTCGAAGAAAAGGTCTTCCCAATATAATGGGACAAGATGCATTGCATTCAATATCCAAGACAACAAAATCAACGGGGACAAGGTTATTGTTAACCATAATACGAACATTATCAATCCTCCCCAAAAGTTTCTTTATAGCATTATCAACAAGATTAACATCCAAATAACAATTCTTCAATGGTGGCAAGTCAAGCATATCATAAATTTTCTTAGGCATAACAGAAATACTTGCACCAAGATCACATAAAGCATTACAATCAAAATCATTGACCCTCATCTTAATGATGGGCTCCCAACCATCTTCTAACTTCCTAGGAATAGAAGTTTCAAGTTTTAGTTTATCTTCTCTAGCTTTTATGAGAGCATTTGTAATATGTTTTGTAAAGGCCAAATTTATAGCACTAGCATTGGGACTTTTAGCAAGCTTTTGTAAGAACTTTATAACTTCAGAGATGTGACAATCAGCAAAGTCTAAACCATTATGATCTACAGCAATGGGATCATTATCCCCAATATTTTGAAAAATTTCAGCAATTTTATCAATTTCAGCAGTTTCAGGCAATTTTGCACGCTTTGAACTAGGAGTAGTAACATTGCCAACACCAATTATTTTACCATTGATAGTAGGAGGTGTAGCAACATGTGAATCATTAACATTAATAGTGGTGGTAATGGTCCAAACTTTAGCTATATTATTCTCTTTAGCTAGTTTTTCATTTTCTTCTCTTTCCCACCTAGCATGCAATTCAGTCACACAACTTAGTATTCTCAACAGTACCCATTTTAGCAGTAGTAAATAAAGCAAACTAAATAAAGTAAATGCAAGTAACTATTTTTTTTTGTTTTTAATATGGAGATCAAGACAGTAAATAAAGTAAAACTAGCAACTAATTTTTTTGTGTTTTGATATAATGCAGCAAACAAAGCAGTAAATAAAGTAAAACAAAGCAAGACAAAAACAAAGTAAAGAGATTGGATGTGGGAGACTCCCCTTGCAGCGTGTCTTGATCTCTGATGCGTGCAATCGACACGTCCGTTGGGAACCCCAAGAGGAAGGTGTGATGCGTACAGTAGCAAGTTTTCCCTCAGAAAGAAACCAAGGTTTATCGAACCGGTAGGAGCCAAGAAGCACGTTGAAGGTTGATGGCGGAGGAGTGTAGTGCGGCGCAACACCAGGGATTCCGGCGCCAACGTGGAACCTGCACAACACAATCACAGAACTTTGCCCCAACGTAACAACGAGGTTGTCAATCTCACCGGCTTGCTGTAAACAAAGAATTAGATGTATAGTGTGGATGATGATGTTTGTTTGCAAAGAACGAGTAAAGAACAATTGCGATGGATTGTATTTCGGATGTAAAGAATAGGACCGGGGTCCACAGTTCACTAGTGGTGTCCCTCCCATAAGATAGCGAGATGTTGGGTGAACAAATTATAGTTGGGCAATTGACAAATAAAGAAGGCAT
>NC_061512.1:75420328-75463847 GCF_022539505.1 Lolium rigidum | reverse complement strand
TCATTGATACGTCTCAAACGTATCTATAATTTCTTATGTTTCATGCTACTTTTATGATGATACTCACATGTTTTATACACATTATATGTCATTATTATGCATTTTCCGGCACTAACCTATTGACGAGATGCCGAAGAGCCAGTTGTTGTTTTCTGGTTGTTTTTGGTTTCAGTAAATCCTAGTAAGGAAATATTCTCGGAATTGGACGAAATCAACGCCCGGGGCCTATTTTTCCACGAAGCTTCCAGTAAGATCGGAGGACTTACGAAGTGGGGCCATGAGGTGGCGCGACACTAGGGCGGCGCGGCCCAAGCCTTGGCCGCGCCGGCCTGTGGTGTGGGGCCCTCGTGTGCCCCCCTGACCAGCCCTTCCGCCTACATATAGTCTTCGTCGCGAAACCCCCAGTACCGAGAGCCACGATACGGAAAACCTTATAGAGACGCCGCCGCCGCCAATCCCATCTCGGGGGATTCAGGAGATCGCCTCCGGCACAATGCCGGAGAGGGGAATCACCTCCCGGAGGTCTCTTCATCGCCATGATCGCCTCCGGATCGATGTGTGAGTAGTTCACCCCTGGACTATGGGTCCATAGCAGTAGCTAGATGGTCGTCTTCTCCCCATTGTGCTATCATGTTAGATCTTGTGAGCTGCCTATCATGATCAAGATCATCTATTTGTAATCCTTCATGTTGTGTTTGTTGGGATCCGATGAATATTGAATACTATGTCAAGTTGATTATCAATCTATCATATATGTTATTTATGTTCTTGCATGCTCTCCGTTGCTAGTAGAGGCTCGGCCAAGTTGATACTTGTGACTCCAAGAGGGAGTATTTATGCTCAATAGTGGGTTCATGCCTCCATTAAATCCGGGACAATGACAGTAAAGTTCTAAGGTTGTGGATGTGCTATTGCCACTAGGGATAAAACATCGATGCTTTGTCTAAGGATATTTGTGTTGATTACATTACGCACCATACTTAATGCAATTGTCCGTTGTTTACAACTTAATACCGGAGGGGTTCGGATGATAACCTCGAAGGTGGACTTTTTAGGCATAGATGCATGCTCGGATAGCGGTCTATGTACTTTGTCGTAATGCCCCGATTAAATCTCATAGTACTCATCATGATATATGTATGTGCATTGTTATGCCTTCTTTATTTGTCAATTGCCCAATCGTAATTTGTTCACCCAACATCTGCTATCTTATGGGAGAGACACCGCTAGTGAACTGTGGACCCCGGTCCTATTCTTTACATCTGAAATACAAACTGCTGCAATTGTTCTTTACTGTTCTTCGCAAACAACCATCATCATCCAGACTATACATCTAATCCTTTGTTTACAGCAAGCTGGTGAGATTGACAACCTCACTGTTACGTTGGGGCAAAGTTCTGTGATTGTGTTGTGCAGGTTCCACGTTGCCGCCGGAATCCCTGGTGTTGCGCCACACTACACTCCTCCGCCATCAACCTTCAACGTGCTTCTTGGCTCCTACTGGTTCGATAACCTTGGTTTCTTACTGAGGGAAAACTTGCTGCCGTGCGCATCATACCTTCCTCTTGGGGTTCCCAACGGACGTGTTAACTACGCGCAATCGGTTATCATCCGAACCCCTTCCAGTATTAAGTTGTAAACAACGGACAATTGCATTAAGTATGGTGCGTAATGTAATCAACACAAATATCCTTAGACAAAGCATCGATGTTTTATCCCTAGTGGCAACAAGACATCCACAACCTTAGAACTTTCGTCGCATCGTACTGCATTTAATGGAGGCATGAACCCACTATCGAGCATAAATACCCCTCTTGGAGTTACAAGTATCAACTTGGCCAGAGCCTCTAGTAGCAACGGAGAGCATGCAAGAACATAATAACATATATGATAGATTGATAATCAACTTGACATAGTATTTAATATTCATCGGATCCCAACAAACACAACATGAAGAATTACAAATGGATGATCTTGATCATGATAGGCAGCTCACAAGATCTAACATGATAGCACAATGAGGAGAAGACAACCATCTAGCTACTGCTATGGACCCATAGTCCAGGGGTGGACTACTCACACATCAATCCGGAGGCGATCATGGCGATGAAGAGACCTCCGGGAGATGATTCCCCTCTCCGGCAGAGGTGCCGGAGGCGATCTCTGAATCCCCCGAGATGAGATTGGCGGCGGCGGCGTCTCTGGAAGGTTTTCCGTATCGTGGCTCTCGGTACTGGGGGTTTCGCGACGAAGACCTTAAGTAGGCGGAAGGGCAGGTCAAGGGGCGTCACGAGGGGCCCACACAACAGGGCCGCGCGGCCAGGGCTTGGGCCGCGCCGCCCTGGTGTGTCGCCACCTCGTGGCCCCACTTCGTTTCCTCTCCGGTCTTCTGGAAGCTTCGTGCAAAAATAGGACCCTGGGCGTTGATTTCGTCCAATTCCGAGAATATTTCCTTACTAGGATTTCTGAAACCAAAAACAGAGAAAACAAGCAATCGGCTCTTCGGCATCTCGTCAATAGGTTAGTGCCGGAAAATGCATAATAATGACATATAATGTGTATAAAACATGTGAGTATCATCATAAAAGTAGCATGGAACATAAGAATTATAGATACGTTTGAGACGTATCAAGCATCCCTAAGCTTAGTTCCTACTCGCCCTTGAGTAGGTAAATGATAACAAAGATAATTTCCGAAGTGACATGCTATCATAATCTTGATCATACTATTGTAAAGCATATGAGATGAATGCAGCGATTCGAAGCAATGATGAAGATAATGAGTAAACAGATGAATCATATAGCAAAGACTTTTCATGAATAATACTTTCAAGACAAGCATCAATAAGACTTGCATAAGAGTTACTCATAAAGCAATAAATTCAAAGTAAAGGCATTGAAGCAACACAAAGGAAGATATAAGTTTCAGCGGTTGCTTTCAACTTCAACATATTTATCTCATGGATAATTGTCAACACAAAGCAATATAACAAGTGCAATAAGTAAACATGTAAGAATCAATGCACACAGTTGATACAAGTGTTTGCTTCGGGATAGAAAGAATAGGCAAACCGACTCAACAATAAAGTAGAAGATAGGCCCTTCGCAGAGGGAAGCATTGATTACTATATTTGTGCTAGAGCTTTTCATTTTGAAAACAAGAAACAATTTTGTCAACGGTAGTAATAAAGCATATGTGTTATGTATAAGATATCCTATAAGTTGCAAGCCTCATGCATAGTATACTAATAGTGCTCGCACCTTGTCCTAATTAGCTTGGATTAACATGGATTATCATTGCATAGCATATGTTTCAACCAAGTGTCACAAAGGGGTACCTCTATGCCGCCTGTACAAAGGTCTAAGGAGAAAACTCGCATTGGATTTCTCGCTTTTGATTATTCTCAACTTAGACATCCATACCGGGACAACATAGACAACGGATAATGGACTCCTCTTTAATGCATAAGCATTCAACAACAATTAATATTCTCATAAGAGATTGAGGATTGATTGTCCACACTGAAACTTCCACCATGAATCATGGCTTTAGTTAGCGGCTCAATGTTCTTCTCTAATAGTATGCATACTCAAACCATATGATCATGAAAGTTCTAAGGTTGTGGATGTGCTGTTGCCACTAGGGATAAAACATTGATGCTTTGTCTAAGGATATTTGTGTTGATTACATTACGCACCATACTTAATGCAATTGTTTGTTGTTTACAACTTAATACTGGAGGGGGTTCGGATGATAACTCTGAAGGTGGACTTTTTAGGCATAGATGCATGCTCGGATAGCGGTCTATGTACTTTGTCGTAATGCCCCGATTAAAGCTCATAGTACTCATCATGATATATGTATGTGCATTGTTATGCCTTCTTTATTTGTCAATTGCCCAACCGTAATTTGTTCACCCAACATCCGCTATCTTATGGGAGAGACACCGCTAGTGAACTGTGGACCCCGGTCCTATTCTTTACATCCGAAATACAAACCGCTGAAATTGTTCTTTACTCGTTCTTCGCAAACAACCATCATCATCCACACTATACATCTAATCCTTTGTTTACGAGCAAGCCGGTGAGATTGACAACCTCATCTGTTACGTTGGGGCAAAGTTCTCGTGATTGTGTTGTGCAGGTTCCACGTTGGCGCCGGAATCCCTGGTGTTGCGCCGCACTACACTCCTCCGCCATCAACCTTCAACGTGCTTCTTGGCTCCTACTCGGTTCGATAACCTTGGTTTCTTACCGAGGGAAAACTTGCTGCCGTGCGCATCATACCTTCCTCTTGGGGTTCCCAACGGACGTGTTAACTACGCGCAATCAAGCTCTTTTTCTGGCGCCGTTGCCGGGGAGATCAAGACAAGCTGCAAGGGGAGTCTCCACTTCCAATCTCTTTACTTTGTTTTTGTCTTGCTTTATTTTATTTACTACTTTGTTTGCTGCACTAAAACAAAACACAAAAAAAAATTAGTTGTTTTACTTTACTTAGTATCATGCATGTTTTTATTTCACTAGTTAAGCATAATGGAAAGTAACAGTGAGCTTTTGAAGCTATTTCCCGAGTTAAGACATGGATTGTTTGATGCGAAAATTAAAAAACCTATTGAACCTTATTTGCATGCTAGTAGCAATGTTATTAGTATGAACACTATTATTTCTAAAGCTATGGAAGAATCTAAGCTTGGGGAAGCTGGTTTTGATGAGCATGATATTTTTAGTCCCCCAAGCATAGAGGATAAAATTTTCTTTGATGATACTTTGCCTCCTATTTATGATGATTATAATGATAGTGGTCTTTTGGTGCCACCTACTATGGAGAGTAAATTTTATTATGATTGTACTATTCCTCCTACACTTGATGAGAATAATAATGATAGCTACTTTGTTGAATTTGCCCCCACTACAACTAATAAAATTGATTATGCTTATGTGGAGAGTAATAATTTTATGCATGAGACTCATGATAAGAATGTTTCATTTGATAGTTATATTGTTGAGTTTGCTCATGATGCTACTGTATATTATTATGAGAGAACAAAATATGGTTGTAGAAGTTTTCATGTTACTAAAACACCTCTCTATATGCTGAAATTTTTGAAGTTACACTTGTTTTATCTTTCTATGCTTGTTGCATTATGCCTACATGACTTGTTTATTTACAAGATTCCTTTTCATAGGAAGTGGGTTAGGCTTAAATTTGTTTTGAATTTGCTTCTTGCTGCTCTCTTTTGCTTCAACTCTTATTTCTTAGGAGTGCATCATTAAAACTCATCGAGCCCATCTTAATGGCTATAAAGAAAAGCGCTTATGGGAGACAACCCATTATTTTACTTCGCACTTTATTTTATATTTGAGTCTTGGAAGTTGTTTACTACTGTAGAAACCTCTCCTTATCTTTATTTTATTGCATTGTTGTGCCAAGTAAAGTCTTTGATAGTAAAGCCAATACTAGATTTGGATTGTCGCGCAGAAACAGCATTTCTTGCTCGTCACGAATTTGGACAGTAGTGCTCCGTAGAAAAATCAAAAAAATCTTCCCATTTACGTGCGTGATCCTCGGATATGTACGAAACTTTTATTCAATTTGGGAATTTTCATCCGAGCAAGTCTGGTGCCACTTTAAAATTCGTCTTTACGAACCGTTCTGTTTTGACAGATTCCGCCTTTTATTTCGCATTGCCTCGTTTTGCTATGTTAGATGGATTTCTTTGTTCCATTAACTTTCAGTAGCTTTGTGCAATGTCCAGAAGTGTTAAGAATGATTATGCCACCTCTGAATATATGAATTATGCACCGACCCTCTAATGAGTTTGTTTCGAGTTTGGTGTGGAGGAAGTTTTCAAGGGTCAAGAGAGGGGGATGATACAATATGATCAAGAAGAGTGAAAAGTCAAAGCTTGGGGATGCCCCCGTGGTTCATCCCCGCATATTTTAAGAAGACTCAAGCGTCTAAG
Organism: Lolium rigidum; assembly: GCF_022539505.1. Lineage (NCBI taxonomy): Eukaryota > Viridiplantae > Streptophyta > Magnoliopsida > Poales > Poaceae > Lolium > Lolium rigidum. The sequence goes on along the minus strand of NC_061512.1, from coordinate 75,457,885 downwards.
CTTGGGGATGCCCAAGGCATCCCTTCTTCATCGACAACTTATCGAGTTCCTCTAGTGAAACTATATTTTTATTCCGTCACATCTTATGTGCTTTACTTGGAGCGTCTGTTTGTTTTTATTTTTGTTTTTGTTTGAATAAATCGGATCCTAGCATTCTTTGATTGGGAGAGAGACACGCTCCGCTGTTTCGTATGAACACATATGTTCTTAGCTTTATCTTTAATGTTCATTGCGAAATTTGAACTACTTCATTCATTGTTATATGGTTGGAAACGGAAAATGCCGCATGTGGTAAATGGTTTAATGTCTTGAATAATGTGATACTTGGCAATTGTTGTGCTCATATAGATCTTGTTTAAGCTCTTGCATCATGTACCTTGTACTCATTAATGAATAACTACATAGAGCTTGTTAAAATTTGGTTTGCATGATTGATCTCTAGAGTCTAGATATTTTCCGGTTGAGGTGTTTGAACAACAAGGAGACAATGTAAAGTCTTATAATAGCTACAATATGTTCATATCTGAGCTTTGCTGCACCTTTTATACTTGAGTTTGCTTCAAACAACCTTGCTAGCCTAGCCTTGTATTGAGAGGAATTCTTCTCGTGCATCCAAATCCTTGAGCCAATAACCATGCCATTTGTGTCCACCATACCTACCTACCACATGGTATTTCTCCGCCATTCCAAAGTAAATTACTTGAGTGCTACCTTTAAAATTTCTATTCTTTACCTTTGCAATATATAGCTCATGGGATAAAATAGCTTAAAAACTATCGTGGTGAAGAATATGTACTTATGTATCTTATTTCTTAGTAAGTTGCTTGTTGAGCGGTAACCATGTTTTCTGGGGACGCCATCAACTCTTTTACCTTTGTTGAATATCATGTGAGTTGCTACGCATGTTCGTCTTGTCTGAAGTAAGGGAGGTTTTCACAATCAAATGGTTTGAGTATGCATACTCGTTAGAGAAGAACATTGGGCCGCTAACTAAAGCCATGATTCATGGTGGAAGTTTCAGTATGGACAGCTAATCCTCAATCTCTTATGAGAATAATAACCGTTGTTGAATGCTTATGCATTAAAGAGGAGTCCATTATCTCGTTGTCTATGTTGTCCCGGTATGGATGTCTAAGTTGAGAATAATCAAAAGCGAGAAATCCAATGCGAGCTTTCTCCTTAGACCTTTGTACGAGCGGCATAGAGGTACCCCTTTGTGACACTTGGTTGAAACATATGCTATGCAATGATAATCCGTGTTAACCCAAGCTAATTAGGACAAGGTGCGAGCACTATTAGTATACTATGCATGAGGCTTGCAACTTATAAGATGTCTTATACATAACTCATATGCTTTATTACTACCGTTGACAAAATTGTTTCTTGTTTTCGAAATAAAAAGCTCTAGCACAAATATAGTAATCAATGCTTCCTCTCGCGAAGGGCCTATCTTTTACTTTATTGTTGAGTCAGTTTGCCTATTCTTTCTATCCTGAAGCAAACACTTGTATCAATCGTGTGCATTGATTCTTACATGTTTACCTATTGCACTTGTTATATTACTTTGTGTTGACAATTATCCATGAGATATACATGTTGAAGTTGAAAGCAACCGCTGAAACTTTATCTTCCTTTATGTTGCTTCAATGCTTTTACTTTGAATTTATTGCTTTATGAGTAACTCTTGAAAGTATTATTCATGAAAAGTCTTTGTTATATGATTCATTAGTTTACTCATTATCTTCATCATTGCTTCGAATCGCTGCATTCATCTCATATGCTTTACAATAGTATGATCAAGATTATGATAGCATGTCACTTCGAAATTATCTTTGTTATCGTTTACCTACTCGAGGGCGAGTAGGAACTAAGCTTGGGGATGCTTGATACGTCTCAAACGTATCTATAATTTCTTATGTTCCATGCTACTTTTATGATGATACTCACATGTTTTATACACATTATATGTCATTATTATGCATTTTCCGGCACTAACCTATTGACGAGATGCCGAAGAGCCGGTTGCTGTTTTCTGCTGTTTTTGGTTTCAGAAATCCTAGTAAGGAAATATTCTCGGAATTGGACGAAATCAACGCCCGTGGGCCTATTTTTCCACGAAGCTTCCGAAGACCGAAAACTTACGAAGTGGGGCCACGAGGTGGCGCCACACCAGGGCGGCGCGGCCCAAGCCTTGGCCGCGCCGGCCCGTTGTGTGGGGCCTCGTGTGGCCCCCCGACCTGCCCTTCCGCCTACATATACTCTTCGTCGCGAAACCCCGCAGTCCGAGAGCCACGATACGGAAAACCTTACGCAGACGCCGCCGCCGCCAATCCCATCTCGGGGGATTCAGGAGATCGCCTCCGGCCCCCTGCCGGAGAGGGGAATCACCTCCCGGAGGTCTCTTCATCGCCATGATCGCCTCCGGATCGATGTGTGAGTAGTTCACCCCTGGACTATGGGTCCATAGCAGTAGCTAGATGGTCGTCTTCTCCCCATTGTGCTATCATGTTAGATCTTGTGAGCTGCCTATCATGATCAAGATCATCTATTTGTAATCCTTCATGTTGTGTTTGTTGGGATCCGATGAATATTGAATACTATGTCAATTTGATTATCAATCTATCATATATGTTATTTATGTTCTTACATGCTCTCCGTTGCTAGGAGAGGCTCTGGCCAAGTTGATACTTGTGACTCCAAGAGGGAGTATTTATGCTCGATAGTGGGTTCATGCCTCCATTAAATCTGGGACAGAGGATGTAAAGTTCTAAGGTTGTGGATGTGCTTGTTGCCACTAGGGATAAAACATTGATGCTTTGTCTAAGGATATTTGTGTTGATTACATTACGCACCATACTTAATGCAATTGTCTCGTTGTTTACAACTTAATACTCGGAGGGGGTTCGGATGATAACCTCGAAGGTGGACTTTTTAGGCATAGATGCATGCTAGATAGCGGTCTATGTACTTTATCGTAATGCCCTCATTAAATCTCATAGTACTCATCATGATATATGTATGTGCATTGTTATGCCTTCTTTATTTGTCAATTGCCCAATCGTAATTTGTTCACCCAACATCTCGCTATCTTATGGGAGAGACACCGCTAGTGAACTGTGGACCCCGGTCCTATTCTTTACATCCGAAATACAAACCGCCGCAATTGTTCTTTACTCGTTCTTCGCAAACAACCATCATCATCCACACTATACATCTAATCCTTTGTTTACGAAGAAGCCGGTGAGATTGACAACCTCACTGTTACGTTGGGGCAAAGTTCTGTGATTGTGTTGTGCAGGTTCCACGTTGGCGCCGGAATCCCCGGTGTTGCGCCGCACTACACTCCTCCGCCATCAACCTTCAACGTGCTTCTTGGCTCCTACTGGTTCGATAACCTTGGTTTCTTACTGAGGGAAAACTTGCTGCTGTGCGCATCATACCTTCCTCTTGGGGTTCCCAACAGACGTGTTAACTACGCGCAATCAGTTATCATCCGAACCCCTTCCAGTATTAAGTTGTAAACAACAGACAGTTGCATTAAGTATGGTGCGTAATGTAATCAACACAAATATCCTTAGACAAAGCATCGATGTTTTATCCCTAGTGGTAACAGCACATCCACAACCTTAGAACTTGTTGACGTCAGAAACCCCCTGGCGGGCAGAGACGGGCAACACGGTAGAGCCGGGAACAACTAGGGCTGCGGCTGGCCCGGCCCCTCGTAGCGACGGCCCGCAAAGCCTCCCGGTCGCACGTCCGATGTTTATCACAAGGCGTGCCACCCGACCTATACCCTGGTCGGGAAGGTGTGAATGATGCCTCGCTTAGTTTCCTGCAGGGCACACACGTAAACGTTAAATACGAGCCTCGCTTGATCATAGTTTAGTAGATCTGATCTGCTATGGTTGCTCTGTTTCATCAAGGATTAGTTTAACATCCGCTACTAGTTAGGCCTACAAAGGGTTGGAGGATCTGCCGCGCGGTAGGGTGGCGTTTGCTAGCCCTAGAAAGTGATGTTGGTCCGGACAACCTTCGTGTTGGTCATTTTAGGCTCGTCCAGGATCGTGCTACGGTCACCGTGCGCTGAGCGCGAGGCCCAACGCGTGAGTAGGATGATCCGGATTATGCGGTGAAAACCCTAAACTCGTCGTGGATCCCATTACTCTACCTTGATCAAGCAGACCACCATATATTCGGACACCCCGTCCGGATCATGGGTGGATCGGCTTTGAGCCGATTCACAGATAACCCTGAGAGCCAATCGAGGCTCGTATTTAACGCTCTACGTGTGTGCCCCGCGCAGAAACTAAGCGAGGCATCATCCACACCTTCCCGACCGTGCATAGGTCGTGGCACGCCCTTGTGATAAACATCGGACGTGCGACCAGGAGGCTTTGCGGCCGTCGCTCCGAGGGATCGGGGCCAGCCGCAGCCCTAGTTGTTCCTGGCTCTACCGTGTTGCCCGTCTCTCGCCCGCCAGGGGTTTCGACGTCAACAGAGCGACGGCCCGCAAAGCCTCCCGGTCGCACGTCCGATGTTTATCACAAGGGCGTGCCACCCGACCTATACCCGGTCGTGAAGGTGTGGATGATGCCTCGCTTAGTTTCCTCGCAGGCACACACGTAAACGTTAAATACGAGCCTCGATCGTTCTCGAAGTTATCTCGTGAATCGGCTCAAAGAGCCGATCCACCCATGATCCGACGGGGTGTCCGAATATATGGTGGTCCCGCTTGATCAAGGTAAAGCTAATGAGATCTACGACGATTTAGGGTTTTCACCGCATAATCGGATCATCCTACTCACGATTGGGCCTCGCGCTCGCGCACGGTGACCGTAAGCCGATCCTAGACAGGCCTAAAAACCAACACGAGGTTGATCCCCGAACATCCTTTCTAGGGCTAGCAAACGCCACCCTACACGCCGCCGGATCCTCCAACCCTTTGTAAGGCCTAACTATTGCGGATGTTAAACTAATCCTTGATGAAACAAGGAGCAACCGTAACGGATCAGATCTACTAAACTATGATCAAGCGGGTGTCGCCCCTACACCTAAGATAGGTGTAGGGCGGCTAGACATGCAAGGGTTGCACTACGATAGCATGTAATATGAAGAACAATGCTAACCCTAACATGTCTAAGATAACTACGTTGCTCGCCATCAAAAAGGCTTCGCGACGAGCAACGCATGAACAACGTGGGCAAGCTAGGCCGCCTAGATCGCAAGATGCGATCTAGGCAGCATGATGCTTACCGTAGAAACCCTCGAGACGAAGGAGTTGGCGATGCGCCGAGATTTGTTTGTGGTTGAACGTTGGTTGTTGTTTATTCCATAAACCCTAGATACATATTTATAGTCCAAATGGACTTTCTAATGTGGGCGTGCACTAAACCGTGCACGAGATAAACTCTAACTTTTAATCTAGATACAATCTACTATAATTAAAGATACATGGGCAATCTAGCCCAAATTCCCGTGCAAGGCCGCTCGTGAGATCTTCCACGTGTAATCTTCCAAGCCCATCCCGATCGCGGCCCACCTCCCGATTTGGCCAAAATCCGGTGATAACACATGCCCCCCGGTTTTGGTAATGATAATTTCAAAACCACTCGCTTTTCCTTCGAAGGGTCATGTCGTGGCGGAGCGGAACCGTCGCAGTATGTTTCATCATGACGACTTGCCTTCCCAACTTCTCTCGCACGATTTGACAGCTTTGGCACCATGTCCTCGAAAACCGTTCGAAAATTAAATCCCCATCCCCTTTATCTAACTGCATCGAACAGTTCTCCTCTTCGTCCTCTTCACATTAGCACTCCCAAAAGCCCTTCTGTGCACCATGTCTTCCTCTTCCTCCACCTCATCGGAACTCTCCCTCGGGTCCTCCTCCTCCCGTGAGACGCCGCCGGACATTCGCGCACCGGAAGAATGGGACTCGGAAGACCACGCCTCCTCCATCCGGGTCCGAGGAAGACAAATCCTTGACCGAGTGGGAGAGCGACCTCCGCTTCCTCGCCGACGGGGAATCGGAGGAGGAGAGCGATGACGATCGCTTCTCCCGGGATGACTTCACCTCCTCCGAGGAGGCGAAGGAGGAGGAGGAGGAGGAGGACGAAGACAGCTCCTCCGACGAGCCGCCGGCCAAACGCCGCCACCTCCGGCCCGGGAACCTCGGCGACGTCGACCGGCCGACGACGACGCCGACGAAGAGGACGAAGACAACGAGGGTCCTCGTCGGCCGCCGCCGGGAGCAGCGATGACGAGCCGGTAGGGAGTAGCGCCGACAGGTGGCGATGACGGCGACGACGACGACGAGGGCAGCAGCGGCCCCTAGATAGGATCTTAGCATAGGGCCAGCAGTAGTAGACGGGGCAATGTATCCCCTAGTACTTCCTTTTGAGAGCAATCAGCTCTTCTATGTAAGAAATCTGGTTTATCAATGAAGAAATTCCCCAATTTGATTTCGCCGATTCCCTTTATGATAATTTAGCCGATTGTCCTTCGTATCGATTCTCGCCGATTGCCAATCCGGTCAATGCCCAACAAGCCGATGGCATCGCATCGGTCTCTCACGATAAATTTCGAGATAGATACATCCGGACCCAAACTCCCGGTCAAACAAGGTCAAGCCATAATCGCGCAAACCCTAGGCCTTTCGCACATTCTTCCGCCACATCCTTCCCTTCCGCATCCTCATTGCCTTCGAAGAGCCCTAGGACCGTTGTCGGATCAATTCAAACGCCGAAGCTGCCACTTCGCAGGACGTGCATCACTTCGGCAAGTGACGTTTTATAATCCTCGCTCCGTTCTCTTTCAGCAACCATTGCTCCAAATCAAACCGAGATGCAGAGCCAACCGATTTTAGCAAAATCGGCTTTCTTATAGCAAAGGACCTCTCGTGGCAAGTTGCCCCCGAGCCTCAGCCGGGGTGGAAACAATGATGAGGACCCGTAATTCGTGCAAACAGGCCCGGGCTCGACCATGTCCGAGAGTGCTATCGTGCGGGGCCAACCAATTGATCACCTTTCATCCGTTGACAGCCTATACAACCGATCCAAAGCAGGCTAGTAATCTGGTGTTGAGTAGGTGCCCTCAACATAGTTCTGGGCTTGTCGCTGAATCGTCTTGCATACTGAAACTGATAATTTTGCAACATTAGCACCATTCTTCAGGGAAGTTGTGATGCAGAGTTAGCCGATCCCAACGAAATCGGCTCCCCAGTAGAGAACCTTCAAGGTGAGCTGCCCCCCCCCCCCCCGAGCCTCAGTCGGGGCGAGAATAGCAGTGAGCCGACCACGTCGATCACCCTCGGTTTCCAACTCGTAATGCAGTATCAGCCGATTCAACAAAATCGACTCTTTAGAGTGAGGAGATTTCAGGGCGAACCGCCCTCCCCCGAGCTTCTTCAGTTCAACCCTTGCGCCTTGCTGATCAGATCGGCTCATTACCTTCGGCAGGCTGCAGCAACTTCCGGTGAAGATGTCCTCTTCTAGAAGATGTCACGTTCCTCGCTGCTAACGCCCTTAAGTCGATGTCTGCACATCGGGTATGCATGAAATTTTTTGAATTTTTGACCGATTTGTGTATCGGCCCCCATACTCCAATACCCATCATCAAAGGATGAGACGCTTCCACTGCATATCCTCGTGTTTCACCCACCTGAGTGCCCCCCGGAGCCGATTCTGTCAAGAGAATTGATGGTATCGGCTCCGTTGGATAACATGTTGAACCCGTGCAGTAATGGATGGTGAGGATAATTTTGGCCGATTGCTGGAATCGGCCTCCCGTTGCTTTCTCGGTGAAGGTTTTGTGATGTCCCTTCACAAATCTTCTGGGGCCGATCACAAGGGTCGGTCTCGCCACGTTTCTCCATCGACATTTGCTTTTGTTACACGGTCAGGTCGGTGGATAAAACCAGCCTAACCCCGTTCTTTGTCACGTCGATGCGCTCACGGCCGTCCAAATTGATACCCGAGAGCGGCTCTTGGCCTCGATGTCTCCCAAATGTCCATGCCTGGCTGTTGAAACCTCGACCGAATCATCTCGCATGGACGACTTCTACTTCATCTCCATCCCATCGTATCGTGCATTGGTGCATCGTGGATGGAATGCAACAGATTGGCGTGGATCCAATCTCTCCCTAGTAGGACAAGCATAGGTACTCTTGCCGTCGACGATAAAGAACGTCGTAGGGACAGCTTTTTCTTCCTACGGTCGGATCCACATTCAGAACACCTTGTGCGTCAGATGCTTGGCTGTTGAAATCACTCAGTGTCACATTGGTCTTGATCAAATCTGAGCTCGAGCGTCCCAACCGACGTAGCATGGAGTATGGCATAATGTTGACTGCCGCTCTGGTGTCCACCAACATCTTGTTGACACTCAGGTAGGAATTGGTAGTCACTAGGATCACCACCAATCTTGTAGACGACGTATGCCGATGAGTTCGGCAGTTCCGGTGCTGCCCATGCGAACGGCTGGGGCTGGAGCGGCATCTCTCCCTTGAAAGTCCCCACAGCCGGTCCCGATGGAGAATACCGGTGGCTCATGATTTCCTTGACGACGCGTAGAGCGACACGCTCCAAGGTGTTCACCGAGGCTCTCGTAGTGGCGGTGCAGCCGAATGAGCCACCATGTAGTTGATCTCCTGCCGCAGCGACCTGGTGCGTTCTTCCGACGGGGCGGACAGGTCCACTCCATCGAGCGCGCCTTCGGGTGTGAAACCCTTCCACCCGACGCCATGGGAGCGGGTTCGGTGGAAGGAGCCGATGAGTTCGGCTTCGAGGGTTGCCTTGATCTCGTCATGTTTCTTCTTGAGCTCATCAGGCAGATCCTCGTACGTGACCGGAGTGTCTTCCGCAATCTCGGATGTAGATGGCGATGTTGTGGATGTCGAAGGCGGTCCCACCGGGCGTGCTAGAATGTGTTGACGTCAGAAACCCCCTGGCGGGCAGAGACGGGCAACACGGTAGAGCCGGGAACAACTAGGGCCGCGGCTGGCCCCAGTCCCTCAGAGCGACGGCCCGCAAAGCCTCCCTGGTCGCACGTCCGATGTTTATCACAAGGGCGTGCCACCCGACCTATACCCGGTCGGGAAGGTGTGGATGATGCCTCGCTTAGTTTCCTGCAGGGCACACACGTAAACGTTAAATACGAGCCTCGATCGGCTCTAAGGTTATCCTGTGAATCGGCTCAAAGAGCCGATCCACCCATGATCCGGACGGGTTGTCCGAATATATGGTGGTCCTGCTTGATCAAGGTAAAGCTAATGAGATCTACGACGATTTAGGGTTTTCACCGCATAATCGGATCATCCTACTCACGATTGGGCCTCGCGCTCGCGCACGGTGACCGTAAGCCGATCCTAGACAGGGCCTAAAAACCAACACGAGGTTGATCCCCGGAACATCCTTTCTAGGGCTAGCAAACGCCACCCTACACGCCGCTGGATCCTCCAACCCTTTGTAAGGCCTAACTATTGCGGATGTTAAACTAATCCTTGATGAAACAAGGAGCAACCGTAACGGATCAGATCTACTAAACTATGATCAAGCGGGTGCCGCCCCTACACCTAAGATAGGTGTAAGGGCGGCTAGACATGCAAGGGTTGCACTACGATAGCATGTAATATGAAGAACAATGCTAACCCTAACATGTCTAAGATAACTACGTTGCTCGCCATCAAAAAGGCTTCAAGTACGAGCAACGCATGAACAACGTGGGCAAGCTAGTGCTGCCTAGATCGCAAGATGCGATCTAGGCAGCATGATGCTTACCGGTAGAAACCCTCGAGACGAAGGAGTTGGCGATGCGCCGAGATTTGTTTGTGGTTGAACGTTGGTTGTTGTTTATTCCATAAACCCTAGATATTTATAGTCCAAACGGACTTTCTAATGTGGGCGTGCACTAAACCGTGCACGAGATAAACTCTAACTTTTAATCTAGATACAATCTACTATAATTAAAGATACATGGGCAATCTAGCCCAAATTCCCCGTGCAAGGCCGCTTCAGAGATCTTCCACGTGTAATCTTCCAAGCTCATCCTGATCGCGGCCCACCTCCTGATTTGGCCAAAATCTGGTGATAACAGACGTCAACAGGTACGAGGGGCCAGCGCGCCCGTTAGGCACCTCACATGAAGGGGTCGGCACGGGGTTGTCGGAGATTGGGGCTCCAAAAATGGCCGGCTACTTATTAGGCGCGTCGATGTGGCCCAAAAAACACGCCCAACCCCTAAATCGTATTGGAGTCGTTGTGGGATGCGCCGGTGGAGATGCTATTAGGCGTGCTGCTATTTCGATGCTTGGGCTCAACTTAGTGACGAGCACACTATATATGCCGAGCTTTTACGAATAGTGTGTTTGGTACATGAGCAGCGGTGCTCCTTGTTTTTAAAAATTTATATTTTCTGGATTCTAAAAGAATTAAAATTAAATACCTATATACATATAACATTCCAAAGGTACGGTAGAAATTTTGGAGAAAATATATTATATTTTATAAAAAAGGCAAACTTCTGACAAATATGTACTCCTATAGACAACTATAATGCAATTTCTACCGAAACTTCACACAAACATTCAGAACATGTATATGTATTCATAAAATAAATATGATAACTTTTTAATACAAATATATATGATTTTAAATATTTTAAAAACTAGAAACACTGGTGCTCAGGTGCACCAAACGTGCTTCGGAGCTTTTGCCTTGGTTTAAAATGGAGAAATAATCGATTGAAGATGCCGCGTACGTCTAGAAATTATTTGACAGGTTCGACCTACACGCCTACACGAACTCACGTATTGACTCGTTGTTGCACTTATATATTGACCATGCGTCTAGGTCTCTAGGACAACTCACAATCATTGGTAGGAAGTGGTAGACACATGGAGAGATACTACGCTTACGGGCAATTAGTTACGTAAAAAGCTTACGGGTTGATGTGGTGGATCCTAATTTATTCAAAAACAACCGTATAGGACTATTGAGACACATGGATCGGTTCCTCATCCTTTAGACGGCTTCGCCGACGTTAGGAGGAGCGAGGAACCGATCTATGGTTTTGTTAGTTATCTTTTTTGGACTTTTCAATAAATGTAGTGTTTTTAGTAGATTATGTTAGAGTTTTGTTAGTTATTTTCTTGTTGGTTTCCCCTCAATGAAGATGACATCGTCGGCAATAAATGATCTTAGACTTTCGTTCGACGACGAGATCTCCTTCTAGACATCAATGGTGGTGTTGAAAGATTACAATCCTCTAGGTATGGGTCTTCAGATCTTACTTCGCCAGATCGATTTTGGATTTTTTCTCGTTGTTGCCGCAAGGAGGATTATCCTCGCAGTTTTTATCACGGCTGTTACGTCATCGACAATGGTGATTCGTACTCTCGGTTCTTCATCGATATCGACAAGGCTAGTCGGTTGTTATTTCTGACATACTGATGTTGGTACTCTTACCGATGTTGAATGCCTGCTTTAATGATTGCACGTGTGCACGCAACCTTGGCATTGCCAGTTAAATTAAAATTATGGGAAAACCTTCGTTGGTATTTACAGGTCTATGGTTTCTTATCTATCTTTGGCTGCTTTCAGAAGGGTACAAAATTATGTTCTGGAAGAAAAAAGAATTTGAAGGAGTTGTTGATATCTTTTAGATTTTATTTATTCGTATTTAGGAAAAAGTGAGATCTTTATTTTTAGACAAAGGTAGTATTTTTTTAAGAAGAGGTGCACCAAATTTTTCCAAGCGATCTGGACCCAGCCTAGGCTATAGAAGGCCCTTTGCATCTGAAAAAAAATAGAAGGCCCTTTGGCCACCCACACCTCAACTCGAAAGGAAACCCTCGTCCAGGCGGCGGCGCAGCATCTCCACGCGACCACCGCGCAATCGCAGCAGCAGCTTCCGCATCCTCGGCCGCACGCACCGACTGGAGGATCTGCGGCGTTGGGAATGGCGGGGATGTAGGCTTAGGGTTTGTCAGCATCCGCACAGGTGTGTGATGTCCCAGTAATTTTCCTCGTTTCATGCTCCTATCATGATCTAAATCGAGATTTCGTTTAGTTTTGTTAGAGGTTCCACTGAACTGTTTCATCTGCAAAAGGAGGGATAATTGGATTTATATATTCTCGTTTCAACCGAATTCGCTCCTATCGCAACACTCTGCAAGAACATAAAAAATGAAAAAACCCTTCTGGTCAAGTTCCGTGGAAGAAAGAGCAGATACATTCAACATAGCTTGCATGATGATGATGTAGATACCAGCATTTTGCATTTAGAGTTTGCTTTATCTTTTCTTGAATAAGCCTGCTTCTGTTCAGTTAAATTGCCTTCGGAATCGTTTATTATGCTTTAGTTGGAACACGGAATTGATTTTAACTGTTCGTGTCGCTGTTGCTTCCAAAATGCTTAATGCTAGTGGTTATAGTACTGTATTGTTTTCAATAACGAAACCATGATCAAATCCATTTTGTCTACGAAAGAGTGTGCAGTGGAACATTACATCTGCCTACAAACACAGAATGCTCACAAACTTATCTTTACCAGCAGGTATATATATGAGTCAACAATCGAAGTAGGTTCAAATGCAGCAAACCAGGTACTCGGCAGACGCCTCCTGCAAGCAGAAGCGCGCAGACCTTGCTGATGACAGGCTGAGTGCCCTGCCAGATGTTCTTCTCCACGCAATTATGTCCTTTCTGAAGGCCCGGCAAGTGGTGCAGACATGTGTGCTGTCCACGAGGTGGAGGCACCTCTGGTGCTCTGTGCCATGCCTCGACCTTGATCTGGAGGAATTCGACGATGGGGACATGGAAAAGTCCCTTGATTACTGTGAGCGGCAGCAGCAGGTGTGGCCTAATTTTGAGGATTTCACCGACAACCTGCTGTACCACAAGAACATTGACATTGCTCTCTTGGACACGTTCAGAATGTGCTGTCCTTCCAGATATTATGTGAGAGACAACTCTGATAGATGGATCCGCCGTGGCATAAAGCATAGTCCATCTTGGCGCATCAAGACGTTGCATCTTTCAGGCATATCTTTGGTCCATCATTTCGCAAGGCATATTAGTTCTGGGTGTCCCTTTCTAGAGGATTTAGAGCTGAAGTATTACAGAGGAACACTTGATGAGATCACCTCCCTCTCACTGAAGAAATTGGTTATTGTTGGCTATTACAAATTTTTTTGCAGTCCCTGGACCATTACCACTCCTGCGCTCGCCTCCCTGTGCTTGTCAGGTATTGATTGTTCTGGGGTACTCAATATGCCAGCTCTTGTCAATGCATCGATTCATCTGTCCACATTCTTCGAGGATGACGATGACGCCTCACTTGTGAACCAAGTGGAGTTTCTTTACGGATTATCCAATGTGACAAGTTTGGAGTTGTCTGACTTCCGGTCGATTGTATGTAATCATCCTTTCTTATTTTTAAATAACTGTAGGAGAGGATCCGACAGAAATATATATCATCATCATCCTTGATGTCCCTTTTGTCCATTATCTCTTGTCTAACCATTTAAGTACCGTGTTTTTCAGGTCGTTGGTGACAGGTCTCTGAAATTCCCATCATTCAAGAATCTAAGGACCTTATGTCTCCGCAACTGTGATCTCAGTGACGACTTCAGGACATTGCAGCTCATTTTGGAGAACTCACTTAATCTCGAGAGGCTCACCTTGAGACATTGCGAGGTGCTGCTACTTTACCGTATCCTTCATTTTCTTGTGTGTAACTCAATTTAGTTTTTATAATTTTATTTCCTTTATGGCAACAATAGTTCTCGAAAGACTCTAACAGAGGGGAAAGGGAGGCTCCTAAGTTGAAGAAGACGTCCTCCTTGGATGTTCGGTGTGAGAACCTCAAGCTTACAGAGATCTTATATGAAGATGATGATGTCCGCCTGCTGGTTGAGTTCTTGTTTGACATCTCAGAGAATCTGCCAAATAACACTATGAAAATCACCAAAATTGAGGATGCTTAGACTCGAGCCGCTTTGCTGTCTATATTTCTCTCCGGCCCTGTATTCCGATGTATTATTTTCTTTGTTCTTAGTTACGGTACAAGAATGTTCAGCCGGCTCGTCTGGCAGTTTTAAATGTTGTGCCCTATGGACCATGGAAGTAACTTTTGAGCTGTATTCGAGGCTTACTCTTGCAAACAATGATTAGTGAATGCAATGGAAACAAACTCTAGCGAGAAGAATTTGTGACTGAAAATACCTAGCAACAGACTGTTAAAAAATGACCTGATCTACATTCCTGATCTGCTCTCTGCTTAGCTATCAAAAAAAGAGGTTGGAATGTATATATGGAAGGCGACGCACCTGATTCTATATTCCTGTGTCTGCAATCCTGCCTGCCAAAACTCTTGACTATTTTTTGTTCTTGCAAAAAGTTAATTTTCAACAGCATGCAAGATCCTAGCACATCTCGGGAGTCGAACAGTACACACCAAGTATGCAGCCGATAAAAAATGCAGGAGTACACAGATTTACTATTTGTTTTTTCTTCGAAATTTAATGAATTACGCTACATACATGACATTAAACTTGAAGCTAAGCAGATTTACAAGTCACAAAAGAAGTGCAAACACAGCATCTTATTCATCTCTTCTGAATTCAGAATACAAGTGTACTAAAATGGTTCTGAATTCATATACAAAGATCAACGAACGCCATAAAGATGATGCATACGGTACACCTGAAGCAACAGCGTCTGTAAAAGCTTTTTTTTTGTCCTTTGTGGGTCGAAATAGAACAATGCAGGAGACCGACAGAACAAAGCGATGAGGGATAAGCACACGGTATCTCAGTCATTGCGGATGATCACCGAGCACTGACGAGGAGTGGTGACTGCCACATACCACATTCTATTGTCCCAGAACCAAATGTTGAAACCTGCACCTGTATGGGAGGTCAAATTTGGGTTAACTTCTGTTTTCAGACTTCAATACTAAACAAATTGAAAATACTCAGTACAAATTTAAAATATGCATCCTTGGAATTGGAAGCAACACGTTTTACCCGAGAGGAGAGTGTGTGTCGACATATCCAACTCAATGTCTCAGCCTTGATCTGGTGAATGGATGTCTCGCCCCTAAAGCGCCATGGATTGAATGTATGCTAGCTCGGTACTCGACTCATGTTCCGTGCAAGCCAAAGCTCACACACAAACCAACGACGGGGCCAGTGCGGCTCCAGCTGATCAACAAGAGCGGTGAAATCAATCCTCTTGGATTGAAACCAATAATCTAGGGTGAAACGATGAAGGGGATCTTGTTGTGCTCCATGAATTTTTGTACAAGGTTAATTATGAATCGAAGATTTCGTATTGTGAAATGTAAAAAGGATGGCACATTTTGGCTGAATTATTGTCAACAAAGGTTGTTGAGTATAGTAGCTAACAGTTCCAAATTTTGATTTTTTGGAAGTTGTAATCCTTTGGGAAAATCGTTTTTTTAATGAGAGGGAAAATGGTTTTTTTATGGAGTACTACCACAATGCTTAGAGTTTTTGTATTCGGCTTAAAAAAATAGGGTGGGTCTAATGCTTAGTCGTCTGAGACTTAATTTATGTTTCACTCGAATTACATCAGCGTGTTTTGATGCGGAGCTAAACAAAATACAAACAACAACAAACACGAATATTTAAGCAGAAACAAAATCCGATGATGGTGCACGGGACTGAGACTTTTTTTTCGATAAAGGGAATATATTAATATTAGAAGATACCAATTACATCGAGCCTCTGCAACAACGCAATACCCTAATGGCAGTACGGATGTGTGGTGACCCAGCATACCACTGCATGTTGTAGTATGCCAGTCGTTGATATAACATTCACGAAGTACCAATCCGCAAATATTACATCCCTCAGAGTAGTACAACAGAACATAGCAGGTCCATAACTCATTCATTTATTATTACAAGCATAATGTACATATCATCTCGGAGCTCCTCTTGGGTCCTAAGAGGAATACTCCTGGGTTCGAGGCGATCCCATCTTAGTTTACAATATAACACTCTTACTAGGTGATACATTTATTCCCTCGAGCAGTTAAGTACTAAGAGTTCGTACTGCTCGGATACTACTACTACTTGGTAGGTCTACACGTGCTCTCCTCCGGAACCCTCCCCGGTTCCGTAGACTATGAGGTAGTCTACACCTTCAACACCTCCAGAGAGGTCTGGTTCTTCATAGCCGATGATGTCGGCTCCTTCAGGGTTGTCGTTGTCCTCCTCCAGATGGTTCAGACAATCTAAGCGAGGATTTAAGAGTGGTATGAGTACGAGCGTACTCAACAAGTTCATTATAGAAAAGAGGTGTTTAATGCACTAGCTACGATATTAGACCAGAAAGTCTAATACTAATGCAGGTTTTGATAAACATTTCTTCAAGAGGTTGCTTTTATTTCAAAGAACTATGTCCGTCAGCCTTCACCGGTTCACTAGAACTTCATGGAGTTCCTTTCCGGCAGCGTTCGCAGTTCCAAATCCCGGAACAGGGAGTGACAGGTCACGATTCATTACACTCTGCAGAGGTGTGTTGCTTTACCCATAAGAGATCTTAACCTTGGTGCCAACCGGGCAGCTTCCCGTCCACACTTCCTTCGGTGTGAGGCCCGGTATAAGGTCTAGCCAATTATGTTCCTCCGCTACCTCGAACACCCACCCTTTGTTGCATGCCCCGACCCTGGGTCCTCGCCGGTCCTCTTATACCAATTAAGGATGGACCCCGACCACGACGACAGTCTGGGATCGAACCAAACTCCTTCGCCGGTAGCTGCAACCCATCATAGATCGCAATACCGTGGGGACTTAGGACTCCCCAGCCTCACCGCTTGCTCCTTCGGGCGACAAGTGTACTACGGACAATGCCGTGGGGACTTAGGACTCCCCGACCTCACCGCTTGCCCCCTTGGATTACAAGTGTACTACGGTAAAGCGCATCCGTTGATGAACGAGAGGTGGAAACACTTTTGACTACTCCGTCCCACTCCGGATCTTATGGTTAACACGGGTATTACGGCACAAGAATCACTCGGACGACATTTGTTGTTTAATCCTAGATGGATATAAACCCTTGCAATGGAACCTCCACCATATCAACACAATCCATGGTTCCATTGCCCACCACTTAGTCATATTTATAGTTATGAAAATAGTGGTTTTGCTTTTCATGCGATAGTGATAAACATAGTACTTTGCAAGTAATTTGGTAAAAATACTCAATTGACATGAGCAAGTGACGAACTTGCCTGAACACTGCAAAGTGTTGCAGTTGGATGGTGTGGACAGACCCTTGTCATCTGTTGCTGAAAAATAGCATCATTGTCCGATAAGGGCAATGGTTAAAGAAGCAATTATGTATGATTCCATTTTTAGGGTTGTCCCCCCCTTCCGGTGTTTTTATCATTTCATGTGAGATGTTGATACTAAGAATGATTTAGAGATACTCTTTTTAGGTAAAATACAACCTTGAAATGTTGTCAAGGTGTTTTTAAAATCCAAAAGAATTTATGGACTTATTTTCATTATTGAAAATATAATGTGTGATTTTGAATGATTATTCTAATCATCAAATTTGGATTTAATCTTGTTTGTCTTCAAAAATTCCCTTTCATATTTTATTATGATAGAGAATTTTATGCTGAGTGATTTTCATATTTGTATTTATTTTTAGAGCTATATTTATTTTATAAAAATCCTGGAAAGATTCAATTCAATGGGCATTTTTGAAAAGACAGAAATGCCCCTGGGCCCACCTGTCAGTGGAGCCCAGTGGGTTGGGTTAGACCAGCTCAGGTCCAACCGACCCGTGCGGTCGCTCACACCTCTCCTCCCCCGCGCCGCCTCGACGAACCCTAATCCCCTCGTGCTCCCGCGACGCCCGTGTCGCCTGCGTCGTCGCCGATTTATTCCGGCCATCTCCGGCCATTGATACGTCTCCGACGTATCGATAATTTCTTATGTTCCATGCCACATTATTGATGATATCTACATGTTTTATGCATACTTTATGTCATATTTATGCGTTTTCCGGAACTAACCTATTGACGAGATGCCGAAGGGCCGATTCGTTGTTCTCGCTGTTTTTGGTTCCAGAAATCCTAGTAAGGAAATATTCTCGGAATTGGACGAAATCAACGCCCAGAGTCTTATAATTGGACGAAGCTTCCAGAACACCCGAGAGCCGCCAGAGGGGAGCCCCACACAACACCCTGGCGCGGCCAGAGGGGGGCCGCGCCCCCCTAGTGTGTGGGCCCACCAGGCCCCCTCCGAGGCTGCCCTTCCGCCTACTTAAGGTCTCCGTCGCGAAAACCCTATTACGTTCGACGAAACCAGAGAAAACCTTCCGAGCCGCCGCCATCGCGAAGCCAAGATCCGGGGGACAGGAGTCTCCGTTCCGGCACGCCGCCGGGACGGGGAAGTGCCCCCGGAAGGCTCCTCCATCGACACCGCCGCCATCTCCATCAACGCTCGCTTGTCTCCCATGAGGAGGGAGTAGTTCTCCATCGAGGCTCGGGGCTGTACCGGTAGCTATGTGGTTAATCTCTCTCCTATGTGCTTCAATACAATAATCTCATGAGCTGCCTTACATGATTGAGATTCATATGATGATGCTTGTAATCTAGATGTCATTATGCTAGTCAAGTGGATTTTACTTATGTGATCTCCGGAGACTCCTTGTCCCACGTGTGTAAAGGTGACGAGTGTGTGCACCGTGTGGGTCTCTTAGGCTATATTTCACGGATACTTATTCACTCGTTATGAATGGCATAGTGAAGTGCTTATTTATATCTCTTTATGATTGCAATGTGTTTTGTATCACAATATATCCGTGTGCTACTCTAGTGATGTTATTAAAGTAGTTTATTCCTCCTGCACGGTGTAATGGTGACAGTGTGTGCATCGTGTAGTACTTGGCGTAGGCTATGATTGTGATCTCTTGTAGATTATGAAGTTAACTATTGCTATGATGGTATTGATGTAATCTATACCTCCTTTCGTAGTGTGAAGGTGACAGTGTGCATGCTATGTTAGTACTTGGTTTGGTTATGTTGATCTGTCATGCACTCTAAGGTTATTTAAACATGAACATCGAATATTGTGGAGCTTGTTAACTCCGGCATTGAGGGTTCGTGTAATCCTACACAGTTAGTGGTGTTCATCATCCAACAAGAGAGTGTAGAGTCTAACATTTATCTATTTTATTCTGTTATGTGATCAATGATTGAGAGTGTCCACTAGTGAAAGTATGATCCCTATGCCTTGTTCCTAAATACTGCTATCGCTGCTTGTTTACTGTTTTACTGCATCTCTACTGTCCGCAATATTACCACCACCAACCACACGCCAGTCCTGGGCAAAGCACTTTTCTGGTGCCTTTGCTACTGCTTATATTTATTCATACCACCTGTATTTCACTATCTCTTCGCCGAACTAGTGCACCTATTAGGTGTGTTGGGGACACAAGAGACTTCTTGCTTTGTGGTTGCAGGGTTGCTTGAGAGGGATATCTTTGACCTCTTCCTCCCCGAGTTCGATAAACCTTGGGTGATCCACTTAAGGGAAACTTGTCTGCTGTTCTACAAACCTCTCGCTCTTGGAGGCCCAACACTTGTCTACAAGAATAGAAGCACCCGTAGACATCAAGCACTTTTCTCGGCGCCGTTGCCGGGGAGGAAAGGTAAAAGGCACTCATACTCCGGTCCCGGGTAAAAGTACTCTTCCGGCGCCATTGTGTGAGTGTTCGAAGCTATTTCCTTTAGATCCTGCAATTGCATCTTTTTGTTTCTTGTTTACACTAGTTTGGCATAATGGACAACAATGAGCTTCTTATTCTATTTCCTGATTTAAGACATGGATGGTTTGATGCGAAAATTAAAAAACCCATGGAACATATTAGTATGAACACTTTGAATACCATTGTTGATAATGATATAGAAAGTTCTAAGCTTGGGGAAGCTGGTTTTCATGATCTTTTTAGTCCCCCAAGCATTGAGGAGAAAATTTTCTTTGGTGATACTTTGCCTCCTATTTATGATGATTATAATGATAGTGGTCTTTTGGTGCCGCCTACTATGGAGAGTAAATTTTGTTGTGATTATACTATGCCTCCTACACTTGATGAGAATAATAATGATAGCTACTTTGTTGAATTTGCTCCTACTGCAACTAATAAAATTGATTATGCTTATGTGGAGAGTAATAATTTTATGCATGAGACTCATGATAAGAATGTTTCATTTGATAGTTATATTGTTGAGTTTGCTCATGATGCTATTGGATATTATTATGAAAGAGGAAAATATGGTTGTAGAAATTTTCATGTTACTAAAACACCTCTCTTTTTGCTGAAAATCTTGAAGGTGCACTTGTTTTATCTTTCTATGCTTGTTGCATTATGCTTCATGAATTTGTTTATTTACAAGATTCCTATGCATAGGAAGCATGTTAGACTTAAATATGTTTTGGATTTGCTTCTTGATGCTCTCTTTTGCTTCAAATACTATTTCTTGCGAGTGCATCATTAAAACTGCTGAGCCCATCTTAATGGCTATAAAGAAAGAACTTCTTGGGAGATAACCCATGTGTTTATTTTGCTACGAGTACCTCTATTTTATATTTGTGTCTTGGAAGTTGTTACTACTGTAGCAACCTATCCTTATCTTAGTTTTGTGCCTAGTTGTGCCAAGTAAAGTCGTTGATAGTAAGGTTCATACTAGATTTGGATTACTGCGCAGAAACAGATTTCTTTGCTGTCACGAATATGAGCCTAATTATCTGTAGGTAACTCAGAAAATTATGCCAATTTACGTGAGTGATCCTCAGATATGTACGCAACTTTCATTCAATTTGGGCATTTTCATCTGAGTAAGTCTGGTGCCTCAATAAAATTTGTCTTTACGGACTGTTCTGTTTTGACAGATTCTGCCTTTTATTTCGCATTGCTTCTTTTGCTATGTTGGATGGATTTCTTTGTTCCATTAACTTCCAGTAGCTTTGGGCAATGTCCAGAAGTGTCAAGAATGATTGTGTCACCTCTGAACATCTGAATTTTGATTATGCACTAACCCTCTAATGAGTTTGTTTCGAGTTTGGCGTGGAGGAAGTTTTCAAGGGTCAAGAGAGGAGGATGATATACTATGATCAAGAAGAGTGAAAAGTCTAAGCTTGGGGATGCCCCGGTGGTTCACCCCTGCATATTTCAAGAAGACTCAAGCATATAAGCTTGGGGATGCCCAAGGCATCCCCTTCTTCATCGACAAATTATCATGTTCCTTCTCTTGAAACTATATTTTTATTCGGCCACATCTTATGTACTTTACTTGGAGCTTCTGTGTGCTTTTGTTTTTGTTTTTGTTTGAATAAATGCTTGTTTGGGAGAGAGACACGCTCCGCTGGTTCATATGAACACATGTGTTCTTAGCTCATAATGTTCATGGCGAAGGTTGAACTGCTTCGTTAATTGTTATATGGATGGAAACGGGAAATGCTACATGTGGTAATTGATAAAATGTCGTGGATAATTTGATACTTGGCAATTGTTGTGCTCATGTTTAAGCTCTTGCATCATATACTTTGCACCCATTAATGAAGAAATACATAGAGCTTGCTAAAATTTGGTTTGCATAATTGGTCTCTCTAAGGTCTAGGTAATTTCTAGTAAAGAGTTTAAACAACAAGGAAGACGGTGTAGAGTCTTATAATGTTTACAATATGTCTTTTATGTGAGTTTTGCTGCACCGGTTCATCCTTGTGTTTGTTTCAAATAACTTTGCTAGCCTAAGCCTTGTATCGAGAGGGAATACTTCTCATGCATCCAAAATCCTTGAGCCAACCACTATGCCATTTGTGTCCACCATACCTACCTACTACATGGTATTTCTCCGCCATTCCAAAATAAATTGCTTGAGTGCTACCTTTAAATAATTCAAAATATATCACCTCTGATTTGTGTCAATGTTTTATAGCTCATGAGGAAGTATGTGGTGTTTATCTTTCATTCTTGTTGGACAACTTTCACCAATGGACTAGTGACTTCATCCGCTTATCCAATAATTTTGCAAAAAGAGTCGGCAATGGGATTCCCAGGTCCCAAATTAATTAACCTAAATAGACACTCCTCCATGGTATGTGATTGTTGGACGGCACCCAAAGGATTCGGTTAGCCATGGCTTGAGAAAGCAAAGGTGGGGAGGAGTGTCATCATAATAAAACTAAAATAAAAAGGCACTCCTTCATGGTATGAGATTGTTGGCGGGCACCCGAGGATTCGGTTAGCCATGGTTTGTGAAAGAAAGGTTGGAAGGAGTGCCACCCAAAAATAAAAATAATTCATGGGAGCCGCTCTTTGAAGGTTTGTCTGGCAAGGGGGTTAGAGTGCCCACTACCATTAGTTGACAACAACAAACACCTCTCAAAACTTTACTTTTATGCTCTCTTTATGTTTTCAAAAACCAAAGCTCTAGCACAAATATAGCAATCAATGCTTCCCTCTGCGAAGGGCCCTTCTTTTACTTTTATTGTTGAGTTAGTTCACCTATCTCTCTCCACCTCAAGAAGCAAACACTTGTGTGAACTGTGCATTGATTCCTACATACTTGCATATTGCACTTGTTATATTGCTTTGCATTGACAAACTATCATTGAGATATACATGTTACAAGTTGAAAGCAACCGCTGAAACTTAATCTTCCATTGTGTTGCTTCAATGCCTTTACTATGAATTTATTGCTTTATGAGTTAACTCTTATGCAAGACTTATTGATGCTTGTCTTGAAAGTACTATTTATGAAAAGTCTTTGCTTTATGATTCAGTTGTCTACTCATGTCATTACCATTGTTTTGATCGCTGCATTCATTACATATGCTTACAATAGTATGATCAAGGTTATGATGGCATGTCACTCCAGAAATTATCTTTGTTATCGTTTACCCGCTCGGGACGAGCAGGAACTAAGCTTGGGGATGCTGATACGTCTCCGACGTATCGATAATTTCTTATGTTCCATGCCACATTATTGATGATATCTACATGTTTTATGCATACTTTATGTCATATTTATGCGTTTTCCGGAACTAACCTATTGACGAGATGTCGAAGGGCCAGTTGTTATTTTCTGCTGTTTTTGGTTCCGTAAATCCTAGTAAGGAAATATTCTCGGAATTGGACGAAATCAACGCCCGAGTCTTATAATTGAACGAAGCTTCCGTAACACCCGAGAGCCGCCGGAGCGGAGCCCTCGGGGGCCCCACACAACACCCCGGCGCGGCCGCAGGGGGGCCGCCCCCTAGTGTGTGGGCCCACCAGGCCCCCTCCGAGGCTGCCCTTCCGCCTACTTAAGGTCTCCGTCGCGAAAACCCTATTACGTTCGACGAAACCGGAGAAAACCTTCCGAGCTGCCGCCATCGCGAAGCCAAGATTTGGGGGACAGGAGTCTCCGTTCCGGCACGCCGCCGGGACGGGGAAGTGCCCCCGGAAGGCTCCTCCATCGACACCACCGCCATCTCCATCAACGCTGCTTGTCTCCCATGAGGAGGGAGTAGTTCTCCATCGAGGCTCGGGGCTGTACCGGTAGCTATGTGGTTAATCTCTCTCCTATGTGCTTCAATACAATAATCTCATGAGCTGCCTTACATGATTGAGATTCATATGATGATGCTTGTAATCTAGATCTCATTATGCTAGTCAAGTGGATTTTACTTATGTGATCTCCGGAGACTCCTTGTCCCACGTGTGTAAAGGTGACAGTGTGTGCACCGTGTGGGTCTCTTAGGCTATATTTCACGGAATACTTATTCACCGTTATGAATGGCATAGTGAAGTGCTTATTTATATCTCTTTATGATTGCAATGTGTTTTGTATCACAATATATCCGTGTGCTACTCTAGTGATGTTATTAAAGTAGTTTATTCCTCCCGCACGGTGTAATGGTGACAAGTGTGTGCATCGTGTAGTACTTGGCATAGGCTATGATTGTGATCTCTTGTAGATTATGAAGTTAACTATTGCTATGATGGTATTGATGTGATCTATGCCTCCTTTCGTAGTGTGAAGGTGACAAGTGTGCATGCTATGTTAGTACTTGGTTTGGTTATGTTGATCTGTCATGCACTCTAAGGTTATTTAAACATGAACATCGAATATTGTGGAGCTTGTTAACTCCGGCATTGAGGGTTCGTGTAATCCTACCACGTTAGTGGTGTTCATCATCCAACAAGAGAGTGTAGAGTCTAGCATTTATCTATTTTATTCTGTTACGTGATCAATGATTGAGAGTGTCCACTAGTGAAAGTATGATCCCTAGGCCTTGTTCCTAAATACTGCTATCACTGCTTGTTTACTGTTTTACTGCATCTCTACTGTCCGCAATATTACCACCATCAACCACACGCCAGTCCTGGGCAAAGCACTTTTCTGGCGCCGTTGCTACTGCTTATATTTATTCATACCACCTGTATTTCACTATCTCTTCGCCGAACTAGTGCACCTATTAGGTGTGTTGGGGAGACAAGAGACTTCTTGCTTTGTGGTTCCAGGGTTGCTTGAGAGGGATATCTTTGACCTCTTCCTCCCTGAGTTCGATAAACCTTGGGTGATCCACTTAAGGGAAACTTGCTGCTGTTCTACAAACCTCTGCTCTTGGAGGCCCAACACTGTCTACAAGAATAGAAGCACCCGTAGACATCAGCCATCGCCGGCGGAGATGGGTGCCAATCGAACTGCCGTTCGACGGCGCACCGTCTGGTCCGCGTCGATCTGGCTTTCGCCGCCGTTCCTGCTCGCCCCCAACCTTGCTGCACCTCGGCCGCATGGATCCGTGAAGATCCGCCGTTCACCGGCGTCCCTGGCGCCTGGCGTGGAGTGCCGTGGCGATCTCATCGCCGCCGACGATCCAGATGACGTGGCGTCGCCGTGCCCTGCCGTGGTGGTGCCGGGCACTGCGGTGCCACCGTGGCCCGGCTCGGTCCGCGCCGCCGCGCCCGGCGTGTGCCGCCGTGGCCGCCATGGCCGCGCTCATCGCCTCACGCCACCTGTAAGTGCTCCGTCGCCTCCTTCTCTCCCTCTCTTCTCTACTCCCTTCTCTCCTCCTCCTCTGCGTCTTGCTCGGTCACTGGCTCGCATCTCCATGTTGAGATGCTTGCCGTGACGATGCGCCGTCTGCTGCGCCTTGCTAGCTTGCGCATGTGCTGTCGTGCTGTTTGTTGTGCTTCGTCGTTGCGCTCCACCGGCCTTGCTACTGCCATGGTTACTACCGCTGTGTCTGCTCTACCATGCTATACATGATTCTCGTGCAAGATTCCTAGGCTATGTGCTTGCTTATGCTTGCATTTCTTGCCTAATTCTCTCCCCGTGACTATGTCCTTGATGCTACCGCTCGCTAGTTCATCATGTGTATTCAATTATTTGCCCCGGCTTGATTATCGTGTGTATTCCTTGCAAAATTTGCAAGTGCCGGTGCCCCGGTGTGCTACATCTTGTGTTTAATTTCATGATCATGCTCAATTGGGCATTGTTGTTGGCTTAACAAGACTATCCAGATGATGAGTGTTGTGTGCAATCCTTGTGTAACTTGATCCAGTGGTTCATCATGCCTTTGATGTGCTTCTGGATACAATTATAAAGTCATTATTTCTGTATCTGTTTATTCAGTTATGGCTTGGGTGTAATTCTTCAGTAGCTGGCTCATTACTGATGCTATGCTTGGCTATAGCCACCTGTAACAAGTGTTAGCAAGCTCTGGTGATCATATGATCATCAATTGCTTGATGATTAATTGTTGTGCTTCTGTCTGTGCCTATCTGGTGCTCACCCTGTGTTGTGTGTGCATCACACAGGCTTGGCCTGGTGTGTGATGATGCTTGCTCAAGCATCAGTTGATGCTTGCAATGATCCATTGGATCATCTGCAAGGCTCTGGTGCATCAATTGCTTGTGTAATTCATTTATCTGTTTATCTTGCTTTAATAAGTGGATGAATGATGTGAACTGTGATTCAGTGATGATCATTTCAATGAAGTTGTTAGGGCTAGCTGGATGCCAACCACTGGTTGGTACCCTAGCCCACTACTGAACCCTATTGGGTGATGATGTGGTGGCTTAAAGTGTTGGCTGTGGGTTGAGGTGGCCCTGGCAGCTCTATGATGCTGTCATGGGTAGCTCCCCCTCTCTGTGGCTTTCTGTGGCTTTGTGGATGCATCTCTGGCCATTCCTTGTTGGATTTCCAGTGAGCTTTACTGTTGACAAACAAAAATAGGCACACGTTGCCTATCTGTCTGATGGTGTAGCTAAACTGTTAGGTGCTTGGTGACTTTGGATGGCTAACTAGGATTAAATCCTTGATGGATTTCTCTGGTTCTGTCACTGTGTTGACACAACCAGTGTTCCCTTGGTTGTTTTCCTTCTAGCCTTTGTTTTATTTGCTGGCACCAAATGGTTTTGCAACCAAGTGATGATACATCCAGGGTTTCATACCCTTTTTGCTTCTGTGACATATGCACATGCTTAATTATGAGCAAAACCATGGTTTGCTCATGTTTATCCGGTATACCTCATTCCAGCCTCCTAGAAATGGGTGTTGGTGTAGAGGATTGCTTCTGTGCTATTTGATTTGCTTGCCCTGCTCCTCCTTGCAAGCTGGTGGTGCTTGATTCAATTCGGTGGCTGTTTGAGCAGGTTGAACAGCTGTGGCTGTTCTTCCTGTTCTTGTGTTCTTGTGTTCTTGGTGAACTTACCCTGGTGAGTTGCTGCGGATGAACTGCTGGTTTCTGGCGGTGGAAAAGGTTTTATATGAACCTCTCATGGCTCTCTTGGTCGACAGCAGTGCCTGTCACTACTTGGTGACTCTCCCTGCATGTGTGTTGCTGTTGTGCATGCACACTAGCTGTGTGAGCAGCTAGTGTGTGTGTGTCATGTTGCTTGGGACTTGGGTTGTGAGAGGATCAGCTCGGCAGCCTGTGGTCATATCCTCTCCAATTACCATTTTCTTGCTAACCTGCCAAGTGGCCCACTTGGCATAACATTTGCTTTGCTTTGTTTGTGTGCAGGGGACTTGGAGATGATCAAGATGAGACTCAAGTTCATCTTGGTCAAAGAATTCATGAAGATCAACTTGTAGTTTAGGAATTTCATTAATTGTAATCTTCTTTCTTTTTCTTTTTCTATTTTGCCAATTCTTGTAATGTGTTGTAATATTCTATATTTCATATCTCGAATATTGTAAAGACAATGTATCTTGTGTGATTATCAATAAAGCTCAAATTTTCTCTAATGAGCTTTACTTAATATTTGCATTGTTCATATTCTTTATTATTTACTATTTGTTTCAAGAATTACCTCAATATTGAATTATGAGATATTCATATGTTGTTTGAATTTGAAATTCAAATTCAACTTGTGTTTGAATTCAATCATGCAACTTAAGTTGTGATGCAATATCTCTCCTCTCTTCTCAAAACCCTAACTTAGTTGAATGAGAAGCAAGTTTGTCGCACTCTCGAAACCCTAACCCTGTAAGGTGTCAAGAGAGAAACTTGTCCCCCTTCGATCAGTTTTGTTTTAAAAGCGCGAAATTTCCCCAGAATTTACGATGCAATGCACATCCCTTTCTAAAATCTACCCCTCGATTGTCTCTAAACCTGGGACATTACAGGATGCACACAGCCAAAAAAAGAAAAAAGAAAACTAAGAAACAAAAATCCCGCTACAGCATTCTAGGCCTAGCAACAGCAATACATCCACCACCGAGATAACACCTGAAATACAGACTCTCCAAAAGCGACACCTCCAAGAAGGAAACAGTGCACCAGCACCGTCGTCGTCCGACCAAAGATCTTAGGTTTTCACCGTGAAGATAGTCCCCGCTCTCAAAACAATGCCTCCAACAAGATCATTGCCAGTTAAGGCCAGACCTTGGATTTTCACCCTGAAAGGTAGGACTCTAAACTTCACCTGTGTTGCCCCCCCCCACTTTCATACCACTGCTGCGAAGCCCGGAACACCAAGCAAGTGCGTGCAGACTTAAATCTCCATTAGCTAGACCTCCGATCCGGCCTTCATGATAATCTCTTCTTCTGACTTCACCATGGACCAAAATGTCACTTGATGTTAACACATAACAGAGCTTCGCGCCGCTCCCTCCAGAACCAAACGGATGGAATAAAAACATGGGTGCGCACGACCGAATACCACCCGATCCAGCAAACTCCAGGAAAAAGATGCACTGTTACATTCTCCGGCGGTGACTTTCGGAACTCAACACTCCGGCCAGATCAAGAAGGACAGACCTCAGGAAGGTCTCCGTCTCGAGGCAAGAGAAACCCTAGGACCACCACCTTCAAACTGCGAAACAGACGAACAGGCCCCCTCGCCGCCATCTGCTAGCGAGCGAAAACGAAGGAGGAATCGGTGGACGCACCATCCGAGACCCAGGCGACCCAGATCGAAGATCGGACCTGCCATGCCACGCGGTCTTGGACGCCGGTACCACACCATCCACACCTCGCAAAGTCGCTACCTCCTCCTCGCGCCGTCAGCTGGACCGACGACAGGTCTGTGTGGGAACCAGACCCGCAGCCACCACCACCACCCATCGCCGGAAGGCCATGGAAGGAGCAGCTGCTGCCGGACATCAGGGGATCTCCGCCCCGGACGCCGTCCTCGCCTTCCCGCAGCAGCCGCCCCAGCCGCCACATCAGGTCGTCGCCACGACCACCCCCGACCCCCTTTGGCGCCGGGGTCCACCGCCACCGTGGCCGGCGCCGACAGCAGCGGCGGAGGGAGGGATACAAAGGGGGGACGGTGGCTGGCGGCGTTAGGGTTCGCCATGGCGTCGCCCAGGGGGACGACGCGAGGACGCGTCGCGCTTTATGTACCTTGTGCTCATCTACCAGTTTCAAGGATCCACGGGACTGAGACATAAGCTACGTCTCAGCTAGCTGAAACTTAGCAATTCCGTACAAAATAATATAATACGAAAAGGAAGAACCAAACTTGGGCTTAGATGGTTGGATCGGACGGGATGTGGGCTTGAGTTTTTACCACTTCTAAGTCATTTTAAGGCCTTGTTTACTTCTGATGTATTTATGGAGATGGAAGGAGATTATTTCGTATTCCGGAAAAAATCTCCATTGTCTGTTACTTTTCTAGTTTTGAAGGAAATAATTCCGAGATATCCCCTACCATAACCATCATTTTCCATCCCTACATTTTTTTACCTTAAATTAAAAAATCTCCATCGTACTAGTATCCCCTACCCACTGGGAAGGAAATACGAGAGATGTTATGCAATCAGGCAATCAGCAACCCTAGGCCGCAGCCATCATCGTCCCCCACCCAGCTCTGCCGAGGCGGGCCGCCGGCGAGTGAAGGAGCGGCGATCGGTCACTTCTTCGGTCCTCGCACCAATACGTCCCTGCCTCCAGCCTTTTCTGCTGACGTCGTCGCGCAGCAGCATGGACGCACGGGACGTGCTCGGCGTAACGCCGCCCTCGCCTAAGCGCCCCAGGAACGAGGAGACGCCGCCGCCCGCGGACAGCAGCGTGGCGGACCGCCTCAGCGACCTCCCGGAGGGCGTGCTCCACCACCTGCTTTCGCTCCTGCCGGCGCACGAGGCCGTGCGCACGTGCGTCCTCGCCCGGCGCTGGCGCCACCTCTGGATGTCCGCGCCAGGCCTTGTCGTCACCGAAATCAATGGGTTCCGGAGCGCTGAGAAGCTCGACCGCTTCGTCACCCGCTTGCTGCTCCTGCACCGCAGCGGCGACGGCGGCGACGCGCGCCTCGAGTCCTGCGAGTTCGCCCTCTGCGGCTTCTACTTCGATTTCGACGGGTTCTTGCCTGCCAGCGCGCCGCACTTGACCCGCTGGATTCTGACTGCTCTGCAGCGCCAGGTCAAGGCGCTCCGGGTCTCTCTCGGGGATTTCGAGGGGCACTTCGAGCTCCCTCATCAGCCTCTCTCGTCGCACAACCTCACCACGCTGGACCTCGACAACGTGGATACCAACGACAGCGTCCTTGATTTTTCGGGCTGCCCGGCGCTCCTGAATCTTAAGATGAGTGGCCATGTTAATGCTCACAGGATAGCTTCTCAATCCGTCAAGCATCTGAGCATGAAATACTGCGGCTTCTATGCCGAGGAACGCACCCGGATATCTTTACCCAGTCTCGTTTCTCTGGAGCTAATTGATCCCATGGGCAGGGCTCCATTGCTTGAGACCATGCCGGCGCTGCAAACGGCAACATTTGTATTTGATTACGACTGCACCGATATATGTTCTGATCGTATTGGCCGGTTTGACGCTTGTGGCAGATCTATGTGCGAGGGTTGTTACTATAACTATGAACCTGTTGATGATCACAATGATTCCTTGCTTCTGAAAGGTTTGTCCGAAGCTACAGAGTTGAACTTGGAAGCGATTCCTGATGTGGTATGCACCCAAGCATATCCCTTTAACCCCTAATAATTTTGCTCTTGGCCCACTGTTTCCTGTGCACCAAGTAATTGCGTATAGTTGCCATGTTTCTTATTTGATCCCCTCCTTTGAACTTTGCTAGTATGTTTTCATGAGGGACTTAAAGTGGTGCCCGACATTTAGCAAGTTAAAGACTCTTGTACTTGGCGAATGGTGTCTTGCTGCTGACCTTGACGCGTTAATTTTATTTCTCCGACACTCCCCATTTCTGGAGAAACTTACTCTTCATCTGCCACCGCTAGAGGAGGTATTTCTTTGTTCCATAGCAGTGTGCAGTTGACTTTGAAATTCCAAAGTATTAAGTAATATATCTGTTTTGCTGCAGGCACGCAAAGAATCAATGAAGGCAGAAAAAATCTACAATCCACTGGAACAGTTAGTTGCTTCTAGCCTTCTTCAGATGGTTACAATCAAATGCCAAGAGGTTGATGGGATGGTTCTTCGACTTTTCAAGATGTTAAAGGCCTCAAACGTGACATTTGACAAAATCATTATCCAGTGTCTTAATAGACGTTCATGTTATGGCTGTAAGTTCACTATTGGCAATGATCACGCTTCTATTTCTGCAGTCTGTTAATATTTGTCTGAAAACCAAGCCTTGTCCATAAACATTTCTGTTCAACCACAAAGGCTGCATAGTCATAGTATTGCCAAGTATAGCTTTGAGCCTCAAAAGTGCATATGTAATTAACTTGTTCTATCTTTTATTTTCTATGTGAATGCTAGCTTTGTAGTTTCAACTTGCACAAACAACCTTCATCTTTTATGTTGCTCATTCTGATTGATTTTTTTCTTTATCTATATCACGCTCATGCCAACTAATATGTGCTATCTGATTATTCAGTGAATCGTCTTGGGTGATTATGTCCTTCTCTTTGATTCACATCTAGCATGTGTATATATGCCACATTTATATTTATGTGACTTTAATTCTAATGCGAAATGCACTACATCTTGAGTTTAATCATGGCTACTCTAATTTTTCCGATTAAGGACACTTTATTACTTAAAAGGTATAGCCACTCTTATGTCTTCGAATCTATCAGCCAAAGAACAAAAATATCTTATCATCTTGTTTTACCAAAAACTTGCATGGTCACCCAAGAGATGTTCTTATCCAGCCATGAAAGACACTGCCCTACATTTCAAGGTTTTCTGAGGGGAGCATATTTTTGGATTGATGAACAAGTTAACGTTTTTTTTTTATTTACCTCTGAAAGCTCTTCTCGGAGTGTATGATGCATTTTTCTATTTTTCTTACAGGTTTCACTTTTGTGTGCACGGATCTGAGCTTGGAATAGAGGTCTTCAGTTTTTTACGCACGGATTCCTATTTTGCCTCCGAAAAGTATGCAGGAAGTTTGCAGTTGAATTTAGATGTCCTCTCTGTGTGCAAGATTCTTCTGTTGCACTGCCCTTAAAACGTTTTGCCATATTACTGTTGTCTTGTCTCTAAAAGGACAAAATTTGACAATTATTGAGTTCCTTCTTTCTCGTTTGTTTTATATTTAATATTGGAGTTCATCTCAGAAGAAAATGGAGTTCATCTTGATATTAGTTTTGCTAAAGCTTGAACATGGTGTACGATTGGTGTCCGGCATCCTCTGTCAATTTAGTTGGGTGTTACAAACTTTTGAACACCGGGTTAATGAGAGGAAATGTTATTTTCAGCCTAGTTTGACTGCAATGACAATTGCCATTTCGTATAGTTAGAAGCTAGTAACTTGTTTCTCTGTTACACACAAAATATTCCCATCGGTTGCAACGCTGCAGGAATTTGATGCCTAAAAAGGTGTAGTAAAAATAAATTCAAAGAAAACCTGTTTAGTCGAATCTATGGATGGATATTTAATGGCCGTAAAGAGTGCGTGGACAAAACACTTGTCCTACAATCTATGTGGATGGATCTGACCAGAAGTAAATTTAAAAACATTGACAGAGGAGGCCTGAACCCATATTGTTTCACTTAGTGACAAAATACTTGGCCAGCCTTTTTTCCGCATAGGTTGTTGCACATGTTTATCAAGGCATTTTTTTTCTAGAAAATTGGTACACGCAAGGAAGATATTTTGTCTGGAAAATCCATGCGGCAAGGTAAATACAACTATTTGTTCAGTATGATAATAGCATATTTGGTCATCTGTGTTCGATGCCTGTTAATCGTCGGTTAGTTCCTCTGTTGTATTGTCATTTGTCTTTTTCATCATGTCTCAACGTAGGATCTGGTTTTACTTTCAGATTTTAGTGATGTGATTTGCTCCAATATAATGCAGTGGTGAACTTCAGTTCCTGACACCTTGTTCAGTTAATCTGAAATAGATATAAAGAGGCGTTCATCCTTTTAGAATGCACACGTACGCAAACATGGATCTGTCGCCTGATTGTTGTCCCAATCCCAATTCCTTCCTCTCCTTGTTTAACTAGAAGCTGACACTCCAAGCACGAGCTTGTGGGAGCTTAACAAATGCAGTTGGTAAAAGCAACCAAAAGCATTTTGTAGTATTACTTCCTCTATTTTAAAATACAGTGCATGCATATTAGTTTTTTCATATGCAATATACTCCCTTCGTCCCATGAAGATTGTCTAAGATTTGTCTAAATTTAGATGTACCTAGACACTAAATAGTACACCTTATGTTCCTAGATATAAGCCATATAGTTTTTGGCACGAATATTAAAAAACACACATTGAGAAAAAAACATACACCATGTTTAGGTGGGATTAGCCCTAGAAAACTAACATGAGCATAGAGGACCTTGCATAAGA
Source organism: Lolium rigidum (assembly GCF_022539505.1). Lineage (NCBI taxonomy): Eukaryota > Viridiplantae > Streptophyta > Magnoliopsida > Poales > Poaceae > Lolium > Lolium rigidum. Next base: position 75,424,645 of record NC_061512.1, on the reverse strand, counting down.
GAATAAAATTATTGCTTCTATTTAGGAACGAAAGGAGTAGTAGATATATTCAAATTTTGACAAACCTCCGATATTCTTTGTGGGACGGAGAGAGTACAACTGTTCTCAAAAAAGGTATAACTTTTCATTTTCCATTAGATTTTACAGGTGAAACAATGGGAGTATGCAACGTTTGCTTGTCTTCAAAACTAAAGCACGCCATGCTGATCAAATTTATTCACAACACACCGTTGTAAAGTGAAATTTTATCCTTCCACCATGCTAGGAAGACGATTTCTTAAATTAATTATGTTCGACCAAGTTTTGCACATCGGAGCAACAATCGATAGTTCATCAACAAATAATAATTAATTCCAAGCAACTCGACAGATGCTTTTGTGTGTTTTGGTGTACCGATAACTTTGACTTTATTAAAAATTCATCATGAAGACAAATATAAATCAAATTCTTGCTTCCTTGATTATTCGGCACGGTCACATCATGAATATCATAGTCTTGCTAACTAAAATTTTAATTTTAGGTTACCAAATCATGGCAGTTCTGTTTGCAAACAGATACCCATAAGCATTGGCATTTGGAGCAGAAGGATTATGGGAGTTCAATGGTATGATTGCCTACATGATAAATACCAAAAGAACGTAGCTAAGCGTTAGCACATCAATGAACTACCACTACCACATCCACGTCCTTAATCATTATCACATAAATGTACTACCACTACCACATCCTTAATTTTAGCATATCAATAAACTAGCACTACCACATCCTTAAGGTTTACCACATCAATGAACTACTAGAAAAGAAAGAGCGGTCTTACAGTCAGAGGAGCCACACGCAACATCGATGTCGGGGAAGCAGGAGCAGATGGAACATCGATAACCGCCCCGGTGATAGAGTCAGAAGCAACCTCGACAACCGTCCATGTGGTAGAGTCAGATCCAACCACGACCAGCGACAAATGAATGGCCTACAATGGATTCTATCAGATCCCCAGTGTACCCAAAAGATCTAGATCTAAGGTTAGGATTTGCTGAAGCTTATAACAACTGGACTGATCAACGAAGAGGAAGAAGACGACAAGCTGTGCCATAGCCAACGTCACCGCCGTCAACCTCGCCGACCGTGCGGGTGAGGAAGAGCTAGCCATGTCGCTAGATCGGGAAGGGTGGATGAGCTCGAAATAGAGGGAATGTGGGATTTGGATTTGGCGGTGAGAGAGTCTCCCCTATATAGTGTGGCGAAATTTAGAGCATGGTGACCGAATTCATCCTGCCTATTTTTCGCTGTTCCGCGTGAGCTCGCGCCATCTCCCCTCGGTGGCTCCGCGAAAACGCGGCATTATTGCTTTTTCTGGAGATGAGGGGTGGCTCAGCGGAAACAGCCATCCAGGCGTTCCTCGAGGACTGGCCCAAGAGTACTTTAACAACCGTGTGATGGGATAACACGGAGGAACCCAGAAACCAAATGGACCAAAAAAAGTGCACCTCTCAGACGAGCCGAGCCAAGGGGGGCCAGGGTACAAACGGGCCCTAAAAGCTGGGAGATCGACTCTAGGGTTGTGACTTGTGAGGCAATGAGGCAACCCTATATAGTCCCTAGCCATAATCTCGCGTCCCCCGTCTCTGCCGCGCCGGCGAACGAAGGCTCGGCGAGCATGGACGCACGGGATGTGTTTGGCGTAACGCCACCTTCGCCTAAGCGCCCCAAGATCGAGGAAACGCCGCCGCCCACGGACAGCAACGTGCCGGACCGCCTCAGCGACCTCCCGGAGGGCCTACTCCACCACCTGCTGTCGCTCCTGCCGGCGCACGAAGCCGTGCGCACGTGCGTCCTCGCCCGGCGCTGGCGCCACCTCTGGATGTCTGCGCCAGGCCTTCTCGTCATCGCCGCCAAGGAGTTCCAGAGCACTGGTAGGTTCGAGCACTTTGTCAACCGCTTGCTGCTCCTGCGCGGTGCGGCGCCTCTCGAGTCGTGCCAGTTCTCCCTCTGCCGGTTCTACTACGATTCCAAATTCACCTTAAACGGGTTCTTGACTGCCAGCGCGCCGCACTTGGGCGGCTGGATTCTGACTGCTCTGGAGCGCCAGGTCAAGGTGCTCCGGGTCTATATCGGAGAATTCGACTTCCATCTCCCTCGCCAGCCTCTCTCGTCGCACCACCTCACCACGCTGGACCTTAACCATGTGGTTACCAACGACAGCGTCCTTGATTTTTCGGGCTGCCCGGCGCTCCTGAATCTTACAATGGCCTACTGTGATGCTCGTGCTCGCAGGATATCGTCTCAATCCTTGAAACACCTGAGCATGACAAGCTGTGTCTTCTATAGGGAGGAACGCACCCGGATGTATTTACCCAGTCTCGTCTCGCTCGAGCTAATTCATCATTTGGGCAGGGCTCCAGTGCTCGAGAGCATGCCGGCGCTGGAAACGGCAACACTTACATTTGTTTGCAGCTGCCCCGACAGTTGTATTCGTCGTAGGGGTCGGTTTGACGCTTGTGGCAGTGCTATATGCGAGGGTTGTTATCATTACTACAACCATGAACCTCTTGATGATCACAACGATTCTTTGCTTCTGAATGGTTTGTCCGAAGCTACACAGTTGAACTTGGAAGCGGCTCCTGACATGGTATGCTTCCAAACGTCTCTCTTTCAACTCCTAATAATTTTGTTCTTGGCCCACTGTTCCGTATCCACCAAGTAATTACCTATATATAATTGCGATGTTCCTTATTTGATCCGTTCCTTTGAACTTTGCTAGTATGTTTTCATGAGGGACTTAAAGTGGTGCCCGACATTTACCAAGTTAAAGACTCTCGAACTCGGTGAATGGTGCCTTGCTGCTGATCTTGATGCGTTAATTTTGTTTCTCCGACACTCCCCGATTCTGGAGAAACTTACTCTTCATCTGCCGCCGCTAGAGGAGGTATTTCTTAGTTCCATAGCAGTGTGGGCTATTAACTTTGAAATTCAAAAGAATTCAGTAAAATATTTTTTTGCTGCAGGTACGCAAAAATTCAATGGAGGTAGAAAAAGTCTACAATCCATTGGAACAGTTAGTTGCTTCTAGCCTTCTTCAGTTGGTTACAATAAAATGCCAAGAGGTTGATGGGATGGTTCTCCGACTATTGAAGATGTTAAAGGCCTCAGGCGTACCGTTTGGCAAAATCCTTATCCAGTGTCAAAATAGACGTTCATGTTATGGCTGTAAGTTCAATATTGGCAATGGTCATGCTTCTATTTCTGCATTTCTTTAATATTTGTCTGAAAACCCAGCCTTGTCCATAAACATTTCTGTTCAATCACAAAGGGTGGTAGTCATAGTATTGCCAAGTAGCTTTGAGCCTAAAAAGTGACTATGTTATTAATGCATGACTTGGCAACGATGATGCAATGCAACTTATCCAAATTAAGAGGAATCGGAATCCCATCAAATAAATATTAGATTCGAGTTGTCTTTCTACCGGTAACATTTCTGTTCAATCACAAATGGTGCATAGTCATACTATTGCAAGTAGCTTTGAGCCTCAGAAGTGCCTATGTTATTTAAGTTGCTTTGTCTTTTATTTTCTATGTGAATGCTAGATTTGTAGTTTCAAATTGCACAAACAACCTTCAATTTTACGTTTCTCATTTGATTGCTTTTTTCTTCACCCATATCATGCTCATGCAAACTAACATGTGATATCGGATTATTCAGTGAATCCTCTTGGGTGATTATGTCCTTCTCTTGAGTTGACATGTAGCATGTGGATATGTGCCACATTTATATTTATGTGACTTTTATTCTAACGTGAAATGCACTACATCTTGAGTTTGCTCATAGCTACTCTTATTTTTTTCGATTATTAAGGACGCTTTATATTACTTAAAAGGTATAGCTACTCTTATGTAACTTTGAATCTATCAGCCAAAGAACAAAAATATCTTATCATCTTGTTTTACCAAAAACTTGATTGGTCACCCAAGAGATGTTCTTCTCCAGCCATGAAAGACACTGTCCTACATTTCAGGGTTTTCTGAGGGGAGCATATTTTAGGATTGATGAGGAAGTTAATGATTTTTTTTTATTCGAAAGACCCTCTCCGAGTGTATGATGCATTTTTCTATTTTGTTACAGGTTTCAGTTTTGTGTGCACGGATTTGAGCTTGGAATAGAGGTCTTCAGTTTTGTGTGCACGGATTTGCATTTTACCTCTGAAATGTATGCCGGAAGTTTGCAACTAGATGCAGATATCTTCTCTGTGTGCAAGATTCTTCTATTACACTTCCCCCTAAACGTTTTTTCATATTACTGTTGTCTTGTCTCTAAAAGGACAA
>NC_061512.1:75409021-75420228 GCF_022539505.1 Lolium rigidum | reverse complement strand
GACAAATGATGCAGTTCCTTCTTTCTCGTTTCTCTGAGTTCATCTCAGAAAAAAAAAATATATTGGAGTTCATCTTAATATTATCACTAGTAAAAAAAGGTCTATCATCCTGGTTGATAAGGACCTTTAGTCCCAGTTTTGGAACCGGAACTAATCATTCGGGACTAAAGACCCTCCCCTTTAGTCTCGATTGTAAAACAAACCGGGATTAAAGGTCCCGCCACGTGGGCCCACTGCTCCAGCACTAACACGCTTAACTTCCAAGTTCCTTTCCGTCCCGCTTCCAAGTGCTTCGCGTGCATGTTGCTCATTGTAGTATCATATGACCACTGCAGTATGTAATAAGAATTACTATTTTTCCCTCCCCCCTGGTGTCGCACCCCGGGCGACACCGGGGGCGAAAATCCCACGCCGCCCCCTCCTCCTCCCCGGCGACCCTCCGCCGCCGCTGCTGCCGGCCTCCGCCACCGCGGTGGCGGTGCCCCCCCGCTGCCAAATGGTGCCGGGGGTGGCTCCTTCTTCGTCGCGTCGCGGACGGCCTCCGGATCTGGCTGGGGCGGGAATGGCGGCTCTCCGGCGTTAGGACGCCGGTGCGGCAGCTCTGGGACCGTGGGGTGGCGGATCCGGGGCAAGCACGCCCCGATCTGGTGGTGAGGCGGGCTGTGGCGGCGGCCCGGCGGATTCGGCGGCGTTCGGGCCGTGTGGGCGGCAGAGCGGCGACGAGCGCGGCCCCCCGACCGGCGTGCGGTGCGGGCTTGGCTGGGGCGCCAGCGTGCGGCGCGGGGGTGGCCGGGGTGCGCGGTGTGCTGCCCTATGGGCAGCGGCGCGGGATGTTGCTGCGGAGGTGGTCTGCGGAGTGGCGGCCCGGTGTGTGCTCCGGCTGGTTTGGCGGCCGCTGTGGCCGCGAGGGCGGCATGTCGGCTAGACCGGGGAGCTCGCGCTGCTGCAGCCGACGGCTCGGCCTTGGACCCCTGTGTTGGCGTCCGTCGAAGCTCCCTCTCTGTTGCGGTTGGCGGCGCCCGCGGAACTCTTCTCGGTGAGCTTGGTAGGCAGCGTTGGTGTGGCTCGGCTCTTCAGCCGCGCCCGTGGGTGGTGGCAGCGAGGCTTGCGGGATCCTTGGTCTGGTTGTGGTGGCGGTGGTGGCTTGTGTGCGGCGGTGGCGCCGCTTCTGCGCATGAGGTGTGTCTGCGGAGTGCGGGCTGGCAGCGGTTTCGGTCTTCGTCTCGCTGTCCGGCCGCGTGAGGCCGTGGTGGCACGTTTGCTCCGGGCGAAAGCCTGACCGCGCGGCGTCTGCGGATGTCGCCATCCTTCTTGGAGGGCGGTCGTGGAGCTTTACGACCTTCGCTGCCTCGGGTTCACATCTTCGGGCGAAAGCCTAGATCCCGCGGGATCGAACGACGGCGTCGATCCTTCGTCGTGCCCCCTCTTGAGGGCGTCGTCTTGAAATTGATGATCCCCTTCGCGCCCTCCTGCGCCTCGACACACAGGGCATCTGGGTTGGCAGGAGGTTAACCGGAGATGCGGGTCTTCTGGGTGGAGACTTGAGAGGCAACGACGATGGTGGTGACCAAGGTCTGGTTGCGGCAAGGTCATGTTAGTCGGCTCCCTTCCGGCGTGTTCGAATGACTTCGCGGTGGTCTCTTCTTGATGTGAAGTCGAAGCCACCCTCGGGCGGTGTACGATGACCTTCGAGGGGCGGTCCGGTGAAGGTCCTATTCGACGCTTGTCCTGCGCATCTCCTCTCCGAGGCTCATTGCCAGAAGCGAAGCTGCCGGTCTCTCTTCGAGGAGTCATCTGTTTGGCATAGGCCGGCTTGAGCTTCTTAGCTTTTATGGGTAGCCAGGATGGCTGGGTGTGCCCTTGTGGCCGGGTGCGTGGTCTTGGGTGTGCTTTGGCACTGTTGTTGTTGGTTTTTGCCCGGTTTTCTCCTAAAAATCGGGCACCTTCTTCTTAATGAATGAATGAGGCAAAGCTTTTGCCTCCGTTTCAAAAAAAAAAAAATTGTAATATCATATCAATCCTATTAACATGTTGGTCGATGTCACACTTTTATATTGTTTGAATTCCAAATAATTGTTTTAACAAACAAAAGTAATGATATAATAATAATCTTATAATTTCAAAATCTTTTAAATATTAACTTTTTATTTGTATTATAATTGTTTTTTTAATTTCGAATTTTTAATAATTTTTTTTGCCAAACCTGAAAATTTGAAAATCTTCAACTTCGCTAACTTTATGGTTGAGTAATAGTAATCTTTATGCAGGATGCAATTATTTAATTTAAAATTAAAAAAAATACTAAATTTCTGGCAAAAACTAAAATCTTCGTGCTTTCATATTTTCATTTGAAATTTTTAGAATCTAAAAATTAGCTAACCGGGTATAACCCGGTGAATACGGATGTAACTTTTTCCCACGATCATTTTGATATATTATACGCTTTTTTCCGACGTCGTATGCAAAAGTTAATGCCATTTTACCTTTTTCTAAACTTTTTATGCAAAAAATCGAAATTCAAATTTGTTAATTTTTCCTAATAGTAGGTTGTGTAGCATACATGAATCTCAAAAGATTTTATTTTTTTAAATTTTCTATTATTTTTCTTTTATATATTACTGTGCTAAAAAAGGTGATGGGGGTGGTGCGTGGGGAGCCAAAAAACCTAAAAATCCTTTAGTCCCGGTTCGTAAAACAAACCGGGACTAAAGGGTAGACCTTTAGTCCCTGGTTGGTAATACCAACCGGAACTAAATGTTTTTGCCCCGAAGATAGCATGTCGTCACCCTTTTAGTAATACCAACCGGGACTAAAAGGTTTCAAACGAACCAGGACTAAAGGTTTTGGAGGATGAACCAGAACCAATACCCTCTATTAATTTCAGTTCGTTTTTAAATCGAGATTATAGCTCCCACGGGTGCTGGAAAAAAAACTTGTTTTCTACTAGTGAACTGTGAATCGGGAGTCCCAAGTTTGAAAATGAATGTTTAAACAACAACTTGAGCCTCAGAACGGACACGGACAAGCTACGGGATAAGAGAAAACACATGCGGGCAGCTCAACTTGCCCATGTGGGAGCCCGAGTAAACGATTCAGCCGACTACAGAAAAACAGTTCGATGATTACAACACCCTTTATGTTAGTCGACTGAGATCTAATAGATCTAAGTTAACTGAGCTCTAGGTGTCCCCTTCTACAAACTAAGACACATTTAGATACATTTGTACTTTAACAAGCTTGAGACACCCTTTTGTGGATGAAAAGAGTACGTACTATTCATCTGATACGAGCTAAGAATTAGTTTAAGAAAAACGAGTTCCCGTATACTCCACTTATCCAAACAACCCCTATTGGCAGCGATTAGACGTCAGCAAGCGTACGTGAGCGAGCGTGTGAAGAGGGAGCTGGTCAACGATCGACGAGGCATTGGTCAAGTCCGCGGTACACGCATTGGTTAAAGTCCAGTTTGGTTGGTATGAAAGTCCAACATGGCCGAAGCCCATTCCAGACATAAAATAATAATTATTAACTAAAGGCTACAGTTGGATGTATGCATACGTTTACGCCAATTGGATGTTTGTCATCTCTTCTTCATGTGCATAGTAGGTTTGAATTTTCGTAGAATCTTCCTAGTGAGAAAGTAACATGATACATATACGGTCACATTTCTTGATACACATCCAGAAACCCATCGAGGTGTCTGATGACGCCAACTCATTGTAACTGCAATTGCGCGTGCGACTAGTCACCGATGCCACTTGGCCACATGGGCCATGTGAATGCACGAGGTATGACTGGTCTGCATTGCAACCTAATTACATTAATTAAGACGGTGATTGATTAGTTATTTTATAGAGATGGTAGTGTTATCTAGGTACATGTAATTACCCATAGTGGTAGTATTATTCAGAAGCATCCACTGAAGAGAACAAATAAGCACATAATATGTACCCCATAAATGATGCTTTTATATGAGAAGTAGGAAATCGTACGCCGCCGTTGGGATCTTGAGTCGTCTGGCGTCGAGTGGGGAACCCCCTCCCCCCTCCCCGAGGGCGGGTGCGCCCAGCCGCCGGCCGGCACCGAGACCCTCCTCAACCCCCTTCCCCCGTCCGTTGGCAGGGGTCGTCGGGCAAAGCTCGGGCAACAGCGGCGGCTTTTCCTTCCCCTTCCCCCGTCTGGAGGCCGGTCGGTGTCATCCCCTCCTTAGCGATGGTGCACTTCGGGAGGTCATGGCCTAGTGCGGCCGGGTGATGCAGGTGGCGGCGATGTCTCGTGGCGGAGCACCACGACCATAGTTCATTGGCGGCCGACTCAGCCCTGGTTTGGGCAGCTTGGGCCCCAGATGGGCTAGGGCGGGTCAAGATAGGCTCGAGCGGTCATGTCGTTCTGCAACTGCGGAGCTTTTTGCAGGTGGTGCCGGTGACATGTCCTAGCCAGTGATGGCAGCGCTGCGGCCTGCTATTGCAGCAGGGTGGTCGGAGCTTTACAGGGCAATCTAGGCCCGACCGGGCCTGCCGGGGCCTGGTGTGGCCTCGCTGATCTGTCCAGTTGATGACTGCCTCTCAGCGCTGGAGGTGGGTCCCTTCCGCGTGGCTACGGGGCTGTTGTTTCTCGTCCCAACGAGGTCATCTGCTTCCATCTTGCAGGCCGCTTGCAAGCATCACGAAGCGGCAGATGATGGTGAATACAAGATCGTGCTGCCGCATGTTGGTGGACAGCGGAGATGGGTGGTGACATAGCATGTCTCTAGGACTTTTTTGTGAAGGGGGTCGGGGGAAATCGCAGTCAGCCCGTCTGACCCTAGCGTGGTGCCGCCCTCGAGTGGCACCGTTCCTTCTTGCATGGCGTCGTGGGAATACCCTGCGTGCCGGGGGAAACCATATGACCTTCTGTCCGGGCAGCTGCACTGTGTCATCGGTTCTTCCCTCCTCGCAGGGGCTGCTTTGCACGGGGCGCATTGGGGTGCTTGGAGCGTGGCAGATCAAATAAAGAAGGCGCAACGATTGCGGGTCATCATCGTTTTGTCACTTCGCCATTACCTTTATTTCGTTTTGTTTTGGTCATGTTTGTGTTGTTGCCCCAACATTTTCTTTATTTTAAACTCGTGTATCAGTGTGGTTGCTATATTAATATAGCGGGGCAAAAACCTATTTCAAGAAAACAATATTTATATATATTGTACTTATATATATTATGGCCTCTAGTAAGAAAAGGAAAAAATCATATTGCTACTCTCTCTAATCAAGATGGAGTTCAAGTTACTGATCATAATGACAAGGCAAGGATCTTGTTGCAAGCTTATAAGGAGAGACTTGGCCAGAATAATTCCACCGCCTCCATTGCCCCCATAGCTCACTTGTTGCATATTGACATAGATCTAACTATCCTGGAAGCACCTTTCACACATGATGAAATTGATGCAGTGGTTAAAGAGTTCCCTCATAATAAATCTCCAGGCCCTGATGGTTTCAATGCAGAGTTCCTGAAAAATGCTGGCCAATCATTAAAGCAGTCTTTTATGAATTATGTGATCAATTTCATCAAGGAAATCTCTGTCTTCAGATTATCAATGGATGTTTTATAAAACTTGTTCCAAAATAAAGATCATGTTGATACTGTAAATGATTTCAGGCCTATCTCCCTACTGAATTGCACCTTGAAGTATATAACTAAATTGTTGGCTAATCGCCTCCAAACTATCATTCAAGGACTCATTCATGAGAATCAGTATGGGTTCATCAAATCCAGAACTATACAAGATTTCCAGGCCTGGGCGTATGAATACCTCCATTTCTGCCAAATCCAAAAAAGAGGTGGTTTCCCTCAAGTTGAACTTTGACAAAGCTTTTGATAAGATGGATCACTCTTTCATTCTCTCTGTGTTGCAAGCAAAAGTTTTTGGTACAACCTGGTGCAATTGGATCAAGTCAATTTTGCAATCAGCCACTTCCTGAGTTCTTCTGAATGGTATTCCCGGTCATACCTTTTAGTGTAAAAGAGGGGTTAGGCAAGGTGACTGTAAGGGTATTTTACCCTTATCCATTATTTTGGTAACAATGACACCGTGCTAGTGTATTTGGACTAATACTTGGCTACAAGATGATTCCCAGGTATTAGCCAAAGAGGTATAAAGGTGTATCAATGGAAGAAGAAGGCAATGGAGACCCCCCCAATTCGACGAAAGAATCAACAGGATTTTCCTGTGTCTGGCCGGTCAGCGGCCCGGTCGGACCGGCCGTGGCACCAGCCAGCCCGGTCAGAACCGGCTCCGGCGCTTGTGCCATCCGGGCAGGATCCAGTAAAGGGGGGCAAGGCCTCCGGTCGCCGCCCGGTCTCCAGCCCGGTTAGGACCGGAGCATCCGGTCATCGGCCCGGTCGGACCGGGCTACCAACCGGCTGCCCCCGGCGCCAACCGGATTTCGCGCTTGTGCCATCCGGGTGCATTCCAGTATGTCCAGAAGCTCCTCCAGTCAAGCTCCGGTCCCTGCTCCGGTTGAAACCGGCCTGCCCGGTCGGGAGCCCGGTCTGACCGGACTATGCACCGGACAGCCCGGCGCCAAACCCGGTCAACCGGATTCCTCGAAGAAAATCTGATGTGGCAAGTTGACCAACGGCCAGATTTTGAAGAACACTATAAATACCCCTTCTTCTACCTTGGAAGGGTTAGGCAACATACTATAAACTGTTCTTGAGCTCTCTCTCTTACTCCATTGCTAGAAACACCAAAAGCCTCAGATCTCCCTCCTCCTCCACCCAAACTCAAATCCCTCCGGGGAATCACTAGAGGAGGACCCGATCTACCGTTCTACCAAGCCAAATCTCATTCCCCCTTGTATTCATTGAGAAGCTTGCTTCCTAGGGTTCCTTGGAAACCCTAGGTGGGCAAGAGGAGTCCGGAAGCATCCGGGCTGTGGATTTGCTCCGGGCAAGATTGTGAAGGTTTGGAGGCTACCTCAAAGTCTACCACAAGTGAGTGAGCTATTCCTTCGTGGGATAGGCTCCGGAGAATAGGGTGAGCCTTCGTGGCGCGGGAATCCTTCGTGGGACCTCCACTCCTCCAAACGTGACGTACCTTGTTGCAAAGCAAGGGAACACGGGAATACATCCTCGTCTCCGCGTGCTATCGGTTATCTCTAACCGAACTCCTTACTTGTGATTTAACCGCCTGTGAGAGCCTTCGTGCTTGAGTTAGTTGTATCCTCATATAGGTTGCTTCACCTAGTTTGCATTAGGCTCATCTTTATATTCCGCAAAGCCTAACATTGCAAAGAAAGAATTAAAATTTGTAGAAACCTATTCACCCCCCCCCCCTCTAGGTTTACCATCTCTATACTTTCAATTGGTATCAGAGCCTGGACTCTTATTAAGGGCTTCACCGCCTTAAGAGTGAGATGGATAAACTCTTCGAGGGTCTAGATGACGACTCTAACCTTTCGGTTAAAGAGATGAAATCTAGACTCTTGGCATATGATGCCGAGAAGAAGAAAAAGGAGGATGAGCTACAAAACCAAATGACGAAAATGATCGCCATGCTTAAGAACCTAACTCACGGGTGGAACTCTTAGTGGGGCTTCGGCTTCTAAAGAATCCTACCATGAGGTTAACCATAACTATCCCAGAAACACTTCACCCATGCCTCATATAAACCATAGTGGGACCGTTCCCCATTACGATGGAACTCACTTTCCTCATTGGAAATCTGCTATGGAATCTCATATTCGCAGCTGCAGTGTGGAGCTATGGGAGCTCATTGTTCATGGACATCGGGAGCCACAAGATCCTACTCGGTTGACCTCCACCGAGTTCTACAACGCGTCAACTCAATGCATCCGCACGTGACAAGATTAGAAGTGGCATCAACCGCAAGCTTCTTGATCAAGTCGATGACATTGTCTCCGCTAAAGAGTTGTGGGATCGGATCGTAGTACTCCAAGAGGGAACCGATTTGATCCAATCAGCTCTCTATGAGACCGCAAAGCAAGAAGCCTACCGGTTGATACGTCTCCAACGTATCGATAATTTCTTGTGTTCCATGCCACATTATTGATGTTATCTACATGTTTTATGCACACTTTATGTCATATTCGTGCATTTTCCGGAACTAACCTATTAACAAGATGCCGAAGTGCCAGTTCTCGTTTTACGCTGTTTTTGGTTTCGAAATCCTAGTAACGAAATATTCTCGGAATCGGACGAAATCAACGCCAAAGTTCCTATTTTCATCGGAAGCATCCGGAACACCCGGGAAGGACCGGAGGGGGCCACGGGGCCACCAAACCCTAGGGCTGGCGCGGCCGCAGAGGGGCCGCGCCGCCCTATGGTGTGGCCCCCTGTCAGCCCTCTCGCGCCGCCTCTTCGCCTATATAAAGCCCCTGGATCGGAAAACCCGATACCAATTGACGAAACCCACAAAAACCTTCCAGAGCCGCCGCCATCGCGAAGCCAAGATCTGGCGGACAGGATCTCTGTTCCGGCACCCTGCCGGAGCGGGGAAGTGCCCCCGGAAGGCTTCTCCATCGACACCGCTGCCATCTCCACCGCCACCTTCATCACCGCTGTCTGCTCCCATGAGGAGGAGTAGTTCTCCATCGAGGCTCGGGGCTGTACCGGTAGCTATGTGGTTCATCTCTCTCCTATGTAGTTCAATACAATAATCTCATGAGCTGCCTTACATGATTGAGATTCATATGATGATGCTTGTAATCTAGATGTCATTATGCTAGTCAAGTGAGTTTTACTTATGTGATCTCCGGAGACTCCTAGTCCCACGTGTGTAAAGGTGACGAGTGTGTGCACCGTGTGGGTCTCTTAGGCTAGATTTCACAGAATACTTACTCATTGAATGGCATAGTGAGGTGCTTATTTATATCTCTTTAAGATTGCAGCATGTTGTATCACAATTTATCTATGTGCTACTCTAGTGATGTGTTATTAAAGTAGTTTATTCCTCCTGCATGTGTGCAAAGGTGACGGTGCGTGCACCGTGTTAGTACTTGGTTTATGCTATGATCATGATCTCTTGTAGATTATGGAGTTAACTATTGCTATGATAATATTGATGTGATCTATTCCTCCTACATATGCATGAAGGTGACGAGTGTGCATGCTATGCTAGTACTTGGTTTAGTAGCGTTGATCTATCTTACACTAAAGGTTACTTAAACATGAGCATTATTGTGGAGCTTGTTAACTCCGGCATTGAGGGTTCGTGTAATCCTACGCAATGTGTTCATCATCCAACAAAAGTGTAGAGTATGCATTTATCTGTTCGTTATGTGATCGATGTTGAGAGTGTCCACTAGTGAAAGTGTAATCCCTAGGCCTTGTTCCTAAATACTGCTGAGTTACTACGCTTGTTTACTACTGCTGCGTTACTACTGCATTGCGTTACTACGCTTGTTTATCTGTTTTCTGCGTTACTACTGCTGCAATACCACCACCATCAACTACACACCAAGCACTTTTCCGGCACCGTTGCTACTGCTCATACTTATTTATACCACACAGTATTTCACTATCTCTTCGCCGAACTAGTGCACCTATTAGGTGTGTTGGGGACACAAGAGACTTCTTGCTTTGTGGTTGCGGGGTTGCATGAGAGGGATATCTTTGACCTCTTCCTCCTCGAGTTCGATAAACCTTGGGTATCCACTTAAGGGAAACTTGCTGCTGTTCTACAAACCTCTGCTCTTGGAGGCCCAACACTTGTCTACAAGAATAGAAGCTCCCGTAGACATCAAGCACTTTTACGGCGCCGTTGCTGGGGAGGAAAGGTAAAAGGCTCTCATACTACGGTCCCGGGTAAAGTATTTTTCCGGCGCCGTTGTGTGTGTGCTCAAAGCTATTTCCTTTAGATCCTGCAATTGCATCTTTTTGTTTCTTGTTTACACTAGTTTGGCATAATGGACAACAATGAGCTTCTTGTTCTATTTCCTGATTTAAAACATGGATTGTTTGATGCGAAAATTAAAAAACCTATGAAATCTTATTTGCATGCTGGTAGTAATATTAGTATGAACGCTTTGAACACCATTATTGACAATAATATAGAAAGTTCTAAGCTTGGGGAAGTTGGTTTTCATGATATTTTTAGTCCCCCAAGCATTGAGGAGAAAATTTTCTTTGATGATACTTTGCCTCCTATTTCTGATGATGATAATGATAATGGTCTTTTGGTGCCACTTACTTGCTGAGAGTAAATTTTGTTGTGATTATACTATGCCTCCTACACTTGATGAGAATAATAATGATAGCTACTTTGTTGAATTTGCTCCCACTACAACTAATAAAATTGACTATGCCTATGTGGAGAGTAATAATTTTATGCATGAGACTCATGATAAGAATGCTTTATGTGATAGTTATATTGTTGAGTTTGCTCATGTTGCTACTGAAAGTTATTATGAGAGAGGAAAATATGGTTGTAGAAATTTTCATGTTACTAAAATGCCTCTCTATGTGCTGAAATTTTTGAAGCTATACTTGTTTTATCTTCCTATGCTTGTTACTTTGCTCCTCATGAACTTGTTTATTTACAAGATTCCTATGCATAGGAAGCATGTTAGACTTAAATGTGTTTTGAATTTGCCTCTTGATGCTCTCTTTCGCTTCACATACTATTTCTTGCGAGTGCATCATTAAAACTCGCTGAGCCCATCTTAATGGCTAAAAAGAAAGAACTTCTTGGGAGATAACCCATGTGTTATTTTGCTACAGTACTTTGTTTTATATTTGTGTCTTGGAAGTTGTTTACTACTGTAGCAACCTCTCCTTATCTTAGTTTTGAGTTTTGTTGTGCCAAGTTAAGCCGTTGATAGAAAAGTAAGTACTAGATTTGGATTACTGCGCAGTTCCAGATTTCTTTGCTGTCACGAATCTGAGCCCACTGCCCTGCAGGAAGCTCAGAAAATTATGCCAATTTACGTGCATGATCCTCAGATATGTACGCAACTTTCATTCAATTTGAGCATTTTCATTTGAGCAGGTCTGGTGGCCTAATAAAATCCATCTTTACGGACTGTTCTGTTTTGACAGATTCTGCCTTTTATTTCGCATTGCCTCTTTTGCTATGTTGGATGAATTTCTTTGATCCACTAATGTCCAGTAGCATTATGCAATGTCCAGAAGTGTTAAGAATGATTGTGTCACCTCTGAACATGTGGATTTTTATTGTCCACTAACCCTCTAACGAGTTGTTTCGAGTT
>NC_061512.1:75364230-75408921 GCF_022539505.1 Lolium rigidum | reverse complement strand
TGACCCTCTCTCACCTCTGTTTTTTATGTTGGTTGCTTATGTTCTTCAGTCTATGGTCAATGAAGCAATGCATAATGGACTACTCACCATGCCCTTGAATTTGCAATGTTCATCCTCCTTCCTGAAAGTATAGAGATGGTAAACCTAGAGGGGGGGTGAATAGGTTTCTACAAATTTTAATTCTTTCTTTGCAATGTTAGGCTTTGCGGAATATAAAGATGAGCCTAATGCAAACTAGGTGAAGCAACCTATATGAGGATACAACTAACTCAAGCACGAAGGATCTCACAAAGCGCTAAATCACAAGTAAGGAGTTCGGTTAGAGATAACCGATAGCACGCGGAGACGAGGATGTATTCCAGTGTTCCCTTGCTTTGCAACAAGGTACGTCACGTTTGGAGGAGTGGAGGTCCCACGAAGGATTCCCGCGCCACGAAGGCTCACCCTATTCTCCGGAGCCTATCCCACGAAGGAATAGCTCACTCACTTGTGGTAGACTTTGAGGTAGCCTCCAAACCTTCACAATCTTGCCCGGAGCAAATCCACAGCCTGGATGCTTCCGGACTCCTCTTGCCCACCTAGGGTTTCCAAGGAACCCTAGGAAGCAAGCTTCTCAATGAATATAAGGGGGAATGAGATTTGGCTTGGTAGAACGGTAGATCGGGTCCTCCTCTAATGATTCCCCGGAGGGATTTGAGTTTGGGTGGAGGAGGAGGGAGATCTCGAGGCTTTTGGTGTTTCTAGCAATGGAGTAAGAGAGAGAGAGCTCAAGAACAGCTTATAGTATGTTGCCTAACCCTTCCAAGGTAGAAGAAGGGGTATTTATAGTGTTCTTCAAAATCTGGCCGTTGCCACTTGCCACCTCAGCATTTTTCCCGACAAACCCGGTCAGACCGGACCACAGACCGGACAGCCCGGTCGTGAGGCCGGTCAGACCGGACTAGTGACCGGAGCACCTTTGCGTCGTCCTGGCGCTTCTCCGGTTGGTGCCCGGTTGCTGCCCGGTTTCCGAGCGGTTGACCAGTACGGAGCGCCGGACCCGCCGGTCGAGAGCCCGGCCGACCGGGCCACGACCGGACCTGCCGGTTCCTCCTTTGGAGCCCGGTTTCCGACCGGTCGACCGGCCAGTACGCCGGACTGGCCGGTTGCTGGCCCGGTTGGACCGGGCAGGTGACCGGATTTCTCCTGTAACCCCTTTTTGTTTGTTGTTGAAATGGGGGTCTCCTTTAGCCTTCTTGTTCCTTTGATACACCATTTACGCCTCATTGCCTAATAACTGAGATTATCCTTATAAACATATTAGGCCAAATACTTTAGCACGGTGTCATCGTTACCAAAATAATGGATAAGGGTGAAATACCCTTACACTTCCCCATACTTCAGTATGCAGATGATACTCTGATTATATTGTAGGCTGATGTGCAACAGTTAAGGCACTTAAAACATTTTCTTCAAGTTTTTGGTGATATTTCTGGTCTCAAAGTTAACTATAGCAAATCTAATCTTATTCCCATCAATATTGCCGAAGATAGAATTGCAATGTTTACTGAAGCTTTACACTGTCAAAGAGGAAGTTTGCCTTTTACTTATCTGGGCTTGCCCTTAAGTACAAACAAGCCAAGGAAGGAGTTCTTTTTGCCTCTAATCCAAACTGTGCAGAGAAAGCTACCAGCTTGTACTATCTATCTAAACTATGGGAGTAAACTCAGAATGGTTAATTCTGTTCTTTCTTCTTTGCCCATGTTCTATCTATTCTCTTTAAAAGTGTACCAATGGATAATTACCTAGGTGGATAAATATAGAAGCCACTGTCTTTGGAGAGACAAAGATTTGCAGAAGAAAAACCCCCATTAGCAGCATAGGAGCTTGCCCGTAGGCCAAAGGATCAAGGAGGGTTGGGAGTTTTGAATCTCTCAGTGCAAATTGATTGTTTGTTAATGAAGGATCTGCATAAATTTTATAATAAAGTTGATTTGCTCTGGGTAAAGATGTCTTGGGAACTTTATTATTCCTCATCTCTGCCTCCTGCCCGAACAAGAGAGGTTTCTTTCTGGTGGAAAGACTTCTTGAAATTGTTACCGAGATTCAAGGACATATCACACTGTGATTTTATCCAATGAAATTCCATTTTACTCTGGAAAGATAAATGGTCCGGTCTCCCTCTGAAAGATACTTGGCCACATCTCTATTCCTTTTGCAAGGAGGAAGGCATTTCCATCAAGCAAGCTTTACTTGTGCCAGATGCCTCTGATCTTTTCTTTTTGCCACTCTGTGAGGGAGCCTTGTTGCAGTTCCATATCTTCCAGGCATTACTGCTGGATCCTGAGCCAGCTATAGATACAAATACATGGACAGTGTTGGGCAATGTGATGACCACAAAGGTCTCATCTGTTTATAGTTCCTTAATGGATTTTGGGGGCACAATTCCTGCTTTGAAGTGGATATGGCAAGGATGTTGTCAGCAAAAGCACAAAATTTTCTTCAGGTCGTTGGTCCATAATCGATTAAATACCAGAGCTATGTTTCAAAGAAAGAATTTCTTTATGAATAGTTACACATGCATCATATGTGACCATGATGAGCTGGAGTCTAGAAATCATCTTTTTTTCTATTGTCCATTTGCTAAGCTATGCTGGCAATATCTATGACCCTCTTGGATAGCTCCCCATCAGCATGACATTCAGAGTATCATTGCTAGCCTAACGAATAAATTAAATGTGTCTTTCTTCATGGAATTGATCATCTTGACTACATAGGATATTTGGCTGACCAGGAATGATTTCATTTTCAAGGCAGTACCCCCAATCTTTACAGATGCATGAAGATATTCAAGGAGGAATTGGCTCTTCTTGTTCATAAAGCTTCTAGGAAGTCTTATTCAGGGCTCAAAACTTGGGTGGAGAGATTTAGATAATTCAGTATCTGTTTCCTCTTACTCTTTCCTTTTGGCTTATGGCCTTTTAGATAGCCTTTTTTGTTGTTCCTTCCCTCTAGCAACAGCCTTTTGTACTGTATAATTTTTTGAAAATTATAAATATTCACAGTGGGGAATTGAAGCCCACTGATTTGCCTAAAAAAACTTATATACATTTGGCTTTTGGAAACAGCACCTTCGGATGCTACTTCCTCAAGTCAAGTGTTTATATGACAGCTACTGGCCAGCAGAACGTTCCATGGGCATTTCAACAATAATTGAAGGTTCTCTATTCCTTAAGCTTCCGCGGGTGTCCCCTGGCCTATTTATAGAGAGGAGAGGGCGTGTCGATAGCACAACACAGGTCTACCGTACCAGCAAGACCAGCTAGCTAGCTCGCAGGCTGTTGATCGACCGACATTGGCGATGGCGAAGAGCGGTAAGGCTCGAGCTAGCGTCCTCCTTGCAGTGCTTGCCGTCGCCGTCTCCCTTCACGCCGCACATTCTGCCCCTCCAGAAATCATTGCCAAGTCCCTTTCCAAGGTTAGTAGCTGGATCGACAGCAAGGCGAAGTTGACGTTAAAGCTGAAGGAAAAGACAGATGAACTCAAAGATCGTCTCGAGGTAATCCTTGACAATTATGGTGATAAGGACATGAAGCTCCATTACTTGAGCGTCACCGACATAAAGGTCGACGGAAATACGGTCGAGGGTATATCCGGTGTGATCCTGTTCGCAACCCTTCCTTTCCCGTTCTTCAGCAAGACGTCGTTCGGGCAACTCAAGGATAAGTTGCCCGATAGCGCGCCCAACCAATTCAACCAGCGTTGCTACGCCAAGGGCACGGGGCACCCGAGGGTCACACTGGTCTTGGCCGTCACTGAGAAGGAGCTGGAGCTCCCGTGGATGGAGCAGAGCGATGGTTCGATGTGCTTGGGGATCCTGCAGGGACCGTGGACCTGACGAGCTAGGGAATACAGATGTTCCCGAAATAGTTGGGTGGTCCATCCTGATGACCATCTCAACCTACCATAGCTTGCTATCTGCCAAGAAGCGTGCTATCTTATCACAGTGTATAATTAGTATCCACCATGCATACCTACATTAAATAAAGGTTCCATTGGCTGTACGTACTCGTAAATATATGTGCCAATTGGATATTTGTAATCTTCTCCACGACTGCTTTCATGTCGGCCTTGACCTAGAATCAGTCTGCTTTGAGTTTCCAGTCTTCTTTTTCTTTGGTCTGTCGCAATTTACGCAACTGCTAAAGACGTGAAGCTAACGAGAATACTCTATCGGGTTTGCTAGTTTTCAGCTAGTTTTGTATCATCAGATTTGCAATTTTTGCATCATAATTTATGTTATAAAAGCGACAAGCAAATACCGAAGAACGATAAAAGAAAAAACGCAGCGGAGGCGCAAGATTTAACGTGGAAAATTCCTTCCAAGAAGCGTGCTATCTTATCACAGTGTATAATTAGTATCCACCATGCATACCTACATTAAATAAAGGTTCCATTGGCTGTACGTACTCGTAAGAACATTTTTTTTTTGAAACGAAGGCAAAAGCTTTGTAATGTTCTCCACGGCTGCTTTCATGTCGGCCCTAACCTAGAATCAGCCTGGTTTGAATTTTCGGTCTTCTTTCCTTTTTGGTTTGTCGCAATTCTGGTTTGGGGCTCTCCAGGCCAAAATCCGGCGCTAAATGGATTGGATGAAAGTTTGGCTTTGGAGGCCAATTTTTCCAGCGGCGAGCCCAGGGTGAATGAATTTTTTTGACAAAATACGGTGAATTCGGACAGAAGTAGGCGAAACTCGTGCAAACATTAGCGAATTTTAGTGATATTTAACTTATATAGGCGAGTTCGTACATATATAGACCGAATTCGTACATATATTTGAATTCGGCGACAGGGAAACATTAACTTAAACTAAAAGCGGCCTACTACATGCCGAAATGGCGGTAGAAGGCCGTGTAGTCCGCGCCGTCGTCGTCGTCGCTCGAGCTAGCGGCGTGCTGGGGCGGCGCCGCCTCGTACCAGCGGCTCGAACCCTGGCCAGGGTCGCCGGTGCGTGGCGGCGTCGGCCGGTACATGTCGTCGTCACTGCTCTCCTCGAGCTTGATCAGCTCGACGGGCCTGGGCGCGGTGTTCGTTGCCACGGACGGTCCGGCGGCACGGATGGCACGTTGCCGCGCGGTGGCCATGTCCAGCAGCCGACGCTGCTGCTCCACCTCCTAGCGCTCCCAGTCCCGCCTGGACCACTCGAGCGCGGCGTCGATGGGGAGGGTGTTGTCGGCGGGCACCAGGTCGTTCAGTGACTTGGCGATCGCCTCCTCCATCGCGGCATCCTCCGCGCGCTTGGCCTCCTCCTCGGCGAGCTGGTTGGCGGCCTCCTTCTTCGACATCTTCCTCTTCCGCCCGCGCGGTGGAGAAGAGGGTTGGTCGCGGATGACGAGGGCGCCGCTCCTGCGCCCTCTGGTTGGCGGTGGAGACGCCGGCTCCTTCTTGACGAAGACGGGTGTCGACGGAGACGTCGGCTCCTTCTTGATGAAGACCGGGGGCACCGATCCGCCGGACCTGGACGCGGATCTCGACCCAGACGAGGAAGAGGACGACGTCATCCTCCTCGGCGTCCAGGAACTGCCATGTCGGCGCAACACGGTAGCCGCCACCGGCGGCGGCATCCCCATGACTGGGGAGTTCCCACCCTCAATGTGCGCGAGCACATTCTCGAGGGTGCGGCCAGGCGCGCTGCACCAGCGGCAGCGGCCGGCGGCGTTGTTCCTAGCGGGAGGGGGAGGAGGCCCGTCGTACTGGGCGAGTTCACACTCATAGCTGCGCCGGAAAAAGGCGGTACACGCCTCGTAGTTGTTGGGGAAGAAGCGCGGCTCCGCGCGCTGCTCGTCACTGAGAGTGACGAGCACCGCGTCGATCTCCGCCTCCAGGGCGACGCGACCCATTGCCGGCGGCGGGATCGGGACGCCGCCCGCGCTGAGTTGCCATCCTCCCGGCGCGCGAAAGCCTGGCGGCGCCGGGTAGCCCGCCATGTGGAGGAGCCGGCCCTCCCATTGGTGGAGAGAGCGGCGGCCGAAGCCATTGTTGGCCGCGCCGTCGTTCGCCATTGCTTGATCGCCGCTAGCTCGTTCGAGATTGGGGAAGATTGAGCACAGTGAGCGTGGTGAATGCGGCCAGACGCGGTAGTTCTTTTCTCGGCGTTTCTCACGCTTTCGTTTCGTCCGGAGTCCCCGAGCGCTCCCCGGGGGTCGCGGATGGCCTAGACTCCCCGGACGGATGAAAGGCCTAATCCAGACGAAATCGAGAAATCGGGGGCACAACTGAACCGTTTTTGTTCATCCGAATAAAAAAAAGTATTCTAGAGGCCTCTCCTCGGGGAGACAGCTGGATGCTCTAAAGAGGAAAAGCTAACGCGAAACAATTGTTCAATTCAGCTGGCCACCAAGACGTTTCACAGTGGTGGTCGACGTGGGACAATGGCACCATCATCGACTTCGTGGAGCCAGAGACAACGGCGTCTGATCGAAGGATCTACCGGAGGACAACGGTTTCAACGAGAGATGGGGCGACGATGCGGCCACGACGGCGCGTACAGTCTCAACTACAACGTCTTCTACCAGTAATTTAGGACTTTCTTTATGTTTTTAGTTTAAGTTCTATGAGCTACGCACAAATTTTAATGAGAATCACAGTCTTTCCAGTTTCCAAAATTTAAAACGTATTGAAGATGAACTATTGGGGAGGCCCGTACATGCAACCGTCCTGGGTAGTCCGACAACTGACGTGGCCCAATAGCTTTCTGTAGACGCATCTACTGTCTACAACTTGGGAAGATGTAGCTAGAGATTTTCTTGCAAATGAGGAGAAGAAATGAAAAAGCGAAACAAGGGACCCATGTTAAACCTGGCATATGCCAAAAAGAAAAAACAAATATTAAACTCACCCAACCTGGCAAACCCTATTTGTCGCTTCAGTGCACGTGTTAATATGCTATGTCTGCGCGCGACCGTGTTTTATGCTGGCACATTAGTCGTTTGTCCATTACTTCCCGTACAACATATTTTCGGTCTTTTTCAGGTTCATTTCTGAGTGGTTTCTTCTAGTTTTCTCTCTGATTTTTTCAGTTTGTACCGGTTGGGTTTCACCAAAAATTTCAGATAAGATATTTTTCCAAATTATAATAAATTTTAAATATAAATAGTTTTTGAATTTGAACATTTTAAAAATCTAGAAAATTTTCAATTTTAAACAATTTTAGATTTAAATTTGTTTGAATACCAACATTTTTTAGGATCTAAACATTTTTTTATATTTAACCATTTTTCGTGTTTGAATATTTTCATATTTAAACATTTAAAAAAATGAAAAACAATACATCGGAAATCCAGGAAAACCCGTTGCGTGCGTGTGCTCCTCCCGCAAGCATGCGAGCGAGCGGGCAAATCCTAATTAACGCCTAACACAAAGCTTAGCTAGATGACACATACCCCTCTCGCTAGTTTTCGCAAACGGGCCAGTCCAATAGGATACGGGGTATTCCCAGCCGGTCTTCATAGTCTATCTCTTTAGTCGGGTCCTCCTCCTTGGCGCTCGCGCGTCTCCTTGCTTCTATATCGCTCACGATGCTTGATTGGGCCTGCACGTTGAAACGGCCCATTCGGGGGACACCTTGAGCGCTGCGTGCTTTTGGTCGAGCGGACGGACACGCAACTGACTTGATGCACAGCATTAGAGGAGCTCGGTATTTAAACTGGTAGGATGTTTCCTGGATTTCCGATGTGGGACTAAAAAACAGGTGCGGCCACGCACTCTCCGCGAGTGTCTCCGCGCTCAGTAAAAGGCTGGTTTGATTGTGTTGCTGCAGTTTCTATTCTGCTAGTAATTTATTTGGCCTGCCCACCTGTAGGGACACAAGGTGATACACGCGACTTGGAAAAAAGTACAAACCTCAGTGAGTAAACTGTAGTTAACACTTTGTATTTGTATAACGTTTAAAAGAAGACAAGGAGGAAAAAGTATGTGACATTGCATGGATGTGCACGTTAGCACTACGCTCTGGCAATATTATAATACTATTTATCACTACTAACTACTCCTTCCTTCTATGCTAGATTTAGATATATCTAAATTCTGACAAATTTTTAACATACTTATTGAGCGATTCTTTTTTTATTGAACATGCGCATGCAATGCTGATCGATGCATGCAGTACGTACGGAGTGACATCTGCTTGCTTCTTCTAGCTTCCTTTTCCCGCATGCATGTGCGTGGTGGCTCAAAAAAAAGTTTCTTATCATCGTACGTGAAAAATGTTAGAGCGTCGAGCCTTACGAGCGATGCCTTTTTTACTGAACCTGACGGTGCGACGCATGCTGTCGTTAGCTTGCTGTTTAACAACGTAGACGGTGCGGAACAACTATCTACACAGCAGGGAACAACTATCTACACGACAGGGAACAACTATCTTCACCGCAGGGAACAACTATCTACACAGCAGGGAACAACTATCTACACCGCGGGGAACAACTATCTACACCACAGGGAACAACTATCTACACGCAGGGAACAACTATCTACACCGCGAGGAACAACTATCTACACGACAGGGAACAACTATCTACACCGCGGGGAACAACTATCTACACGGCAGAGAACAACTATCTACACGGCAGGGAACAACTATCTACACGGCGGAGAACAACTATCTACACGGCGGGGAACAACTATCTACACGGCAGGGAACAACTATCTACATGGCGGGGAACAACTATCTACACGGCAGGGAACAACTATCTACACCGCGTGGAACAACTATCTACACAGCAGGGAACAACTATCTACACTGCGGGGA
The DNA here is from genome assembly GCF_022539505.1 of Lolium rigidum. Taxonomy (NCBI): domain Eukaryota; kingdom Viridiplantae; phylum Streptophyta; class Magnoliopsida; order Poales; family Poaceae; genus Lolium; species Lolium rigidum. The sequence continues at coordinate 75,400,136 of NC_061512.1, read as the reverse complement.
ACAACTATCTACACGACAGGGAACAACTATCTACACGGCAGGGAACAACTACATCAGCAAAAACATAGAATAATTCTAGTCCAATTATTTTAAGTAACTAGAATAATTCTAGTCCAAAAAGAATTAAAAAAATACAAGAAATAAACAATAGAAAAATCTAGAAAAGAAACATACCAGCAAAACGAAAATGAAAAAGGAAAAAATTACAGAAATATACGTATCTTAGTACTGTAGTAGTACAATTATATCTTGCTAAGTTCACGATGTGGCTAGGTCCTTGAGTTTACGTGTGTAGGTAAGAATAGGTCTTCCGCGTCTGCGTCTCTCCCAGGCGGCGGCGGCGGAAATTTTCCTGCTCCAATCTCCGGCATCTGCGTTGGGCCCCTCTCCTTCCACTTGCCGCTCCGGCGGTAGGAGGGAGGGGGACCCCGTTTTTTGCATGGTACTTAGGGCTAGGAGTTCTCTGGCATGGCGCGTCGTTGGGGTGGTGGGAGCGGCGCCCGGACAAATAAATCTGCCTCAACTCTTCTCCCACACCGGCGCTGTCCTTCATGGCGGCGTCTCGGAGTTGGTGGCATCGTAGTGCTTGCCGATCTTTCGGATCGGTGGCTTTAGGGTTCATGGATGGTGTCGGCGAGGCGGCGGCGACGACTCCATCGGATGGTTTTCCTCCCGCTTTCGTCCCCGTTGCTTTGCGGCGTGGTCTCCGACGCCAAGGTGGAGCGAGAGGATTCGTCCAGGAGTACGTGCGGACGGTGGTCCGTACCGGTGACAGCTGGAAGATGGTGCACCTTGTGGTGGGTTCGTGGTTGAAGGTCGATGGTTCCGGTTCCCTACTTCGACATCGTCGTGCGTGGGTGCCCGATGCTCGAAGTTCGATGGCGTGTCCGGGGACATGCTGCCCGGTCCGATTCTTTCAACGACAATGGTTTGTCCTATGGCAAACTACATTGGAGGTCCGAAAAGCTGATGATCGGCGATGGAGCCGCGTCGAGCTCATGTGAAGAGGTGATCTCGCCCATTTTTTCCTTGGTGGTCGCTACGGTGGTGCCAAAGAAGATGGATAGGCGTTGGTTTGTCACATAGGTTTATCCTATCTTTCCAGATCTGTAAGATCGGTGTATACGTACTTTGTATCTCGTCTTTTATTTATCAATGAGAATCGTATTACCGTGCAAAAAAAAAAAAAACCAGCAGTCGTGCAGAACGAACGAACGAGCACTTGTAGCATTTTTTTTTAGCTTACGCACTTGTACCTGTAGGGAACGAACGAACCAGACAGCTCAAACGGGCCGGCCCAGTAAGAAACATACTTTAGCGAACCGGTGCTACGACGCGCGCGCGCGCTAGGGAGCAATTTCCCTTTAGTCCGTTTGGTTTTGGGGGACTTTTCGGTTTTCAATTTTATTTTACTTATTTGTTTTTTTTCATGTTTTGGGATTTTTTAAATCTGAACATTTTTGAATTTTGGACTTTTAGAAATCTGAATAGTTTTACATTTTGAACAAATTTTCAATCTAAACTTTTTAACAAATTTGATTTTTTTGAATTGTGAATAGATCTAAATCTGCATATTTGTAAATATTGAGTAAATTTCGGATTTGAATATTTTGAATTTAAATTGCTTTAAAATTTTAATATTTTTTAATTTGAACTTTTTAAATCTGAACATTTGAACTTTTGAACATTTTTTTTTGGATTTGAACAGTTTTCGAATGTGAACTTTTTTCAAATTTTGAACCTTTCTAAAATCTAAACTTTATTATAAAATTGAACAGTTTCCCGATTTGATTAATTCTCGAATGTGAACTTTTTATATTTGTGAACATTTTAAAATTTGACATTTTTCTGGAATTGAACATTTCAAATATGAATCGTTCTCAAATTTGAACATTTTTTAAAGGACGCGGCTAATTTTCGGTCGATCGAGAATTAGCTTAATTCCCGGTCAACCTGATTTCATGTGTAATTCATGCAAGTAAGGCAAAAGATATGCAATTGCACATGCACATCCATGTGTAATTCTCGTATGCACGAATCATGATGTAAATCTAACGGTTGTTGAGTGGATCAGGCTCTTACTTAGTTCACGGCTAACCGGAAGTTAGCAATCCGGTTTTTAAAATGCAGTACCATTTTGAATTTTTATGAAATTTTCAAACACGAGAAATCGAACATGTACGTGCGAAACGAGAAAACAAAATCCAGAGATTGAGGAAAATAACACAGAGTTGCTACATGGGCCGGCCGACCCGGGATCCGCCTGCAGGCGTCGCTCCGGTAACTAGAACCCAGGCCTAGCATAGGAGCTCCCGAGCGAGCGATAGGCCGACCCCCACCCTCCAGCCAACGCTGAGTGGCACCGAGACGACGAGGGTTTGAGCACCCGCCGCCGCCCGCACCGCCACCGCCTCCGCGAAATCCACGATCGCCGCTGTCGCCGCCCTGGTGACGGTGTCTCGGCTCTCGGTTCTGTCCCAGAGAAAAACATCCCCCGGCGAAACTCAGGTTGTACCTATCTCCTGATTCTGAAATTATACTTCTTGGGGTTTTCCCCTTTCCCTTTCTTCCGCATTATTCACTGAGATGAACCGGGAGGAGTACTTTCCTCTAGGTTGAAGAGTATGTTGAGGAAATAAGTAGCTTTTGTTTTTCAACTCCGCTTGATTTTCCATTGATACTAGTTATTACGTGCCTCCGAATGTTTCAGTTCAGTAGATGGGTGTTGCAGTGTTAACAGCTAGATCTTAATTCCCTCAATCTAGCAACTATTACAGGAATTTGGTAGCCAATCTGGATACAAGATGAACAGCATGAATGGGGATGGGAAGGAAGAGCCGAGGTGGGAGGAAGGAGCCGTTTCGCCTGATCCAACTTGGATAGTTTCCTTGTTGCGGCATCTGGAGTACTTGTAGTTCCTTGGGATCCCTAGTTCCTTTCGTTGATTGCCAATAGGGCCCAAGCCCATGACGGGGACCAGCCAAGCCCAGGCCCATGACGGTGTGTAGGAAAGGTCCCTGACATCCCTCCCTTCTTGAAATGCAGCTTGTCCCCAAGCTGCAGCTGCTCCACCGGGATCCCATGGTACGCGGAGCTCCTTGTATCGCCCCAAGGCTGGCATCCGCCTCACTCCTTGAAATGGTGCTTGGTCATCGCAGGAAGAGAACCACTGGCACCTTGCAGAACCATCTTGAATCCATAGCAAATGAGATCTCTTGATTTCACTGGAGTCATTGTGTTGACAATGCCGCAGCACTTGGTCACAATCCACACCGGAGAAGCTAAGAAGTCCCCTGATACAATGATCCCATCGCAACTTTGTGTCTTGCATAGGTTGTAACACTGAGGGCAGATCAACATAGAGCTCGTGGAAATAGCCTTGTTGACCTCCATTGAGTAATGCCATGGAGTGCCTTGAGCATATCAGCATGAACATTGCAAGTTGACTGCTTAGTTCAATACCAATTCCAGCAGTGACCTGTAGAAATGTTAGAATTGGAGTTTCAGAAGATCTCGTGCTCTTACTGTGCTCTATGTCGTCCAGAAGAGAATACGCCTCTGCTAGCCTCAATCTCTGAACACCAAGAATCACAGAACGCAACCAACTGTGATGAACCATAAGAACATGAGTGGCTTCATTTTGCATGCATTCAGGCAGGAGCCGGTTACAACTTGTGTACTGCTTTGCTTCAGAACAAGTCCACAATAAACATCCACCAACTTGTTGCCGCACATGTGATCCAAGAGTAAGCAGGTTGGTTTCTGAATTTACTTTCATCGCTTCCTCATGTGAATGCACTCCTTCCTCAACATAGGTGTCCATTCGGGTCACAATGGACACCCATAGCTCCATGCATAAGAGCAGTTCAGTAACCCCAACCAGAATATAGTTCCCAACAGAGAATTGTAATGCCACACAGGCAGCCAAGCAGTCACTTAATTCCCACTGGAAGTATGCCAAACTGTATCGGTGTGCCAACCAATGATCACTGATCATGCACTTGTTGAGCAAAGAGGTTGATATGTTACGTACCCACATACTGGCAAGAATAGTTTCATTAATGAAAAGCACCGCAAGAGTTTCATCCTCACTGAAATCATTCACCAGCCAGCGCTTCAATTTTGTTTGCTCTTGACAATGATTAGAACAGGGAAACTTCATATAGATATGGTTCTTGTGAGCTTCATATGTTACTGACATCTGCAGCCCAATCAGTGCTGCCAAGCAGTAGTTAGACTGGTGGTAAAATGGCTCTGCTACCTTCCATCCAAACAGAGCAGAACTGTGAAAAACACATGTCGTACTTCTCATATAATTCAGGAATGATGTGTTAGGCATCCTAGATCCGCCCTTCCATGGGACCATGATAATATTGGAATGTGGCTTCTTGTTCAGCATCCCTTGGAGAAAATCTGCTGTCAGTAAACTGGGTGCAGCAATACTCCAAACTATTTTCAGGACTGAACATATGTCAGAGATATGTATAGGAATTCCAGTGGTGCAACTTTCAGGCCCAAAAGAAGGATCAAGAAATGCACTCCCTTGATGCATAGGAATATCGACAAACTGTGACCGTTGCATATGTGACTCTGGTACAGAAAATGTCGCTTCCATGAGGTCGTTGTGGGTACATTGTTTGAACCTCTCCAAGATAGGATGGCTTACACCACCGCCACTGTCAACCAATCTGAAGGATGGCCATGGTGGCTTCCACTGCACACACAAGGACCCTGTACCCTTTTTGAATATGACTTGTGGTGGTGTTTCCTCAATCATATGTTGTAGAACAATCAGGACAAGAGCTGGGGGTCTTGGCCGTGGCTTGTTGCTATCACACCAGCCAATGTCATGCAAAAGCCATTGCAATATCAAACATGCAGTACGTCCCTCACACTTTCCAATTGATTCAGCCATCCGTAGCTTGAAAACACTTGCAGCACCTTTGCTAATTAGACCACTCACGGTTGCTTCCTCAGATTCTGCACATGCTTTCTTACGAAAAATTTCCAAAACATTCAGGCTTACCCTAAGAGAGTTAAACTGGTCATCTCGGTCATTGTGTTGCAGACTGGTAAAATCCTCCCCTCGGTCAAGCTCATAATGCAAGCTGATATGCAGGTGACTAACCCAAGATTGACTGTCCAGAAAGTAGTGCATCATAGTAACATCAACCATCAACAGAAAACTCTCCAGAAGTACCTTGAAGTTGTGAAACTGGTGGTGGCCTTGGTTCAATGAGGTGTACACCTCCAGGCAGGATAGCGAACGATGGCCACGGTATTGGTCGTGGCCTGCTACTATCACACCAGCTCAAGTACAGATAAGGAGGTGGCCACTGTGTAGGACAATGCATCTGCTCATGGTGCCAGCTTGAGTATAACGGCGTGTCCCCAATGCTCACTGGGAAGGTGGGCGTGGTCGAGGTAGAGACCACCAGCTTGGTTGATGGCGTCAAATCTTCATGGATGACGGCTGTTAAGCTGGTGGCCGGCGCCACATAGAAGGGAACAGCGCTGACGGAGCTGAGCGAAGCTCCATGCTCGCCATTGTCGTTTTTGGGGGCGAGCTTGGTCCAGGGGAGGAGTGTCGTCGTGGTCAACTCAGTGACATCATGGGCCGCGCAATCCGTCGAACACGTCGCGGGCAACCCAGCGATTGTGTGGCTGGGTGCAGCGGGAGCGACTGGTAGTGGCTCCCCGATGGCAGAAACGAGCGTCGCAGGCTCAGCCAGCCCTATCGACGCGAGGGCAACGTCGGCCTTGTCAGAGCTCGCCCTGGGCGCGGTGACGCAGGGTGTGGTCACCACTGCGCGGTTGTTGATGGGAACCGTGGGCGCGACCACGAGTGGTGTCGTGGTGGCGGGAGCCGGAGGTGGGGGCGCGGCCAGACCGGTCAACGGTCGGCGAAGATCATCGCACAACTTGTCGCGCATCAGCTTGATTTCGGCCCTCCACTCGTCTAGGTAGGCCTTGAGCTCGGGAGTCAGAGAAGTCATGGCGATGTATGTGATGGAAAAAAAAATTGGGGAAATTTTGGGGAAGATGATGACTGGCTCTGATACCAGATGTTAACAGCTAGATCTTAATTCCCTCAATCTAGCAACTATTACAGGAATTTGGTAGACAATCTGGATACAAGATGAACAGCATGAATGGGGATGGGAAGGAAGAGCCGAGGTGGGAGGAAGGAGCCGCCGCCGTTTCGCCTGATCCAACTTGGATAGTTTCCTTGTTGCGGCATCTGGAGTACTTGTAGTTCCTTTCGTTGATTGCCAATAGGGCCCAAGCCCATGACGGGGACCAGCCAAGCCCAGGCCCATGATGGTGTGTAGGAAAGGTCCCTGACATGCAGTATCTTACAGTCTTGCATTATTTCTAGATATTTTGTTGTTAGATTCGTTCTTTCTTCAATATCCAGTGATTTCAGATGCCTGTGGTTTTAGTTTGTGCACAACGACTTAATAAGAGATTACAAGGGGCGGTGCCTCAGCTAATGTTAATTATGAAGATGAGAGCATGGGTATTAGACAGATGCCGAAATAAGTACCCTGTACATGACTATATATATGCTTTATGATGAGTTCTTGGTTTCTTGCTACTATCATCTGAATATCTTCGTTTGCTTTTGAAGCTCGGTACTTTTACTTGGTTGTCAGGGCAGGAAATCGAGCCTTAGAATTGCAGAGAATGTGTGTGAAAGCAAATAGTTCTGGCCCTATTTGTGCAACTTTGCCTGGAGTTAAAGGGTGCCTGACATCACTCATGAAATGCTATATCTTTCATCTGATCATTCAAATACTCATTTTGGTGTTATCTAGTACGTTAATATTTCAAATTTATTTCTTTGTTTGTTTGTTTATTGATCCTTTCTCTCTCAGTTTTGTAAGGAATTTCAGATATTTATGGTGATATTTCTGTTTACTTAGTGATATACTCCTTCATCTAATTGCCTTCATATGATGGGTTCTGACTTCTGACATCGTTCATTTCAACTCAGTGCTATATATATCTGCTAAACCTTGAGACACTATCAAACTAGCCCAGATGCATTGCTCTATGGAAGATCTCCCAGAGGCACTGTTGGCAGAGATTGTCTTAAGGATTACCAGAACAAGCGATCTGAATTCGCTTTCACTTGTGTCGAAGCAGCTCTACATCATCGATGCATCTCAAAGGAGTGCTATCCGCATCGGCTGCGGCTCTTTCTCTGCTGGAGAAGCCTTGGCATCACTTTGCTCCCGGTTCACAAATTTGTCAAAAGTGGAAATCGATTACGCTGGTTGGAAGTGTGGTCACGGGAATCAGTTGGACAACAAAGACCTCCTTGTGATTTCATCTCAATGCCCCTCCCTGACTGAGCTAACCTTAAGCTTCTGCTCAGACATCAATGACTCTGGTCTTCATTATCTAGCTTATTGCAAGAAGTTGATATCCCTGAGGTTGAACTCTGTACCAGAAATTACTTCAAGTGGGCTTCTATTTGTGGCAGTCGGTTGCAAGAGTCTATCTGGTCTCCTCCTTATCAACTGTGAGAAAATCGGAAGTGTGGAGTGGCTGGAGTACCTTGGCTGGAACGGGTCGTTGGAGGAGCTTGTAGTAAAGAATTGCGAGGGAATTAGCCAGTATGACATCCTAAAGCTTGGTCCAGGGTGGATGAAGCTCCGGAAGTTTGATTTTGAGATTAAGGGAGGATTCTACCGTGGTTATTGTTTTTCTGAGGGTGGTTATGATCCCCTATATAATGCTCACAACCCAAGTAGATATGATTTCTGCTCTGAGAGTTTGAAGGATTTGAGGTTGGCTTGTTTTATAACTGGGACAGAAGTAGGACTTCGTTTTCTGCTCGGGAAATGCCGAGCACTAGAGTCGCTGTGCCTGGAGTATGTTCATGGTCTAAATGACAACGACATAATTGTGTTATCTGAGGGCTGCCGTAACCTTAAAAGTATCTCACTTTCGCTCAAACCTGTGTACTATGATGATCTAGATGGTGATGGTTTCAGGACCGCATTTACTGACAAGAGCCTTAAGACTCTAGCACTCAATTGTCCTATGCTTGAGGCTGTTGAACTCACTTTTGCAGGTTGTGACTACACATATCCAACAGAAATAGGCTTCACACAGAAGGGCCTGGTGGTGCTCATTCAGTCCTGCCCGATTCGTGTTCTCGTGCTAAATGGCACCAACTTCTTTAATGACAAGGGAATGATGGCCCTCTCATCTGCTCCATTTCTGGAGACACTCGAGCTTGTGGATTGCTGGGAAGTAACTGATGCTGGGTTGTGTTTCATTGCTCGTACCCCACACTTGATTAATCTCACGCTCCGCCACTGTAAATGTGTGACTGATGTTGGAGTGGCCGAGCTGGTACATTCACAGAAGTTGGAGTCTCTGATCATTGAAAGGTGCTGCCGGGTCTCCGAACAGGTTGTGCTGGGGGCTGGCAGATCAGTTCAGTACTCCGTCGAGGCTCCAAGCCTTGGCGAGCTAAAAAGGGTGTTCCTCTGATGCTGTGGATGAAGTGGTCTGCAATTTTTTGAGTTTCAAATCCTCTTGTCATCAAGTTGTTGCTTACTGTGCGTCCTGGCATAGCCTTAGACCACTAGTGTGGTATAGCTACTTTGTGTAATTTGCTCTACTTGCATTTAACCGATTCACTTAAATCCGCCAAACAGCATTTCTGGTGTTAAACTTGCAGATGCATCTTGGTTCTACATAGTGTTGATCATGCTTTATTTGGCTGTTAGCGGTCGTTGTTGTTATAGCTGAGCAAACTGCAACACTATGTAAGCAGCTATGGACTATGGAGCAGGCTGTACCTGCTAGTATCTCTGTTGGCATTATATCGGTTGAACGTATGACCTACTAGTATCTCTGTTGACATCATATCCGTTGAATGTATGACCTGCTACATAGTGTCGAAGTTTTGAATGGTTGGTATGTTTTGTTTCAGTTGGCAACAACAGAATTTATTGGCCATTGTTGATCTCAATAGCTGCATATATAGAGAGGTTTCCAAAAGCTAGCAGGGAAGAGTTGAGTGCTACTTTGTAACTTTCTGTTTATAATAACAAGGGTATTGCTGTTCATAATGATACATGGATAGAAGCTTACAGATGCATGCATGCTGATACAATGTGTGTGGCATCTCTTTTTGTGTGGTTATGCCAAAAAAATTGGGTGTTCATCTATTTACTATAAGAGTAAGACTGGCGAGACATCACCTACACATTGAGACTGGGGAGCGCTGATCCTTCGCCACCGTCCACCCCCGTCGCCTCCGCGGCCAGATCTGGATCCCCCCTCCACTTCCTCTCTGACTCTCTCCCACCTGTTGCTGCCATCGCTGGGGTTGCTGCAGCTGAGCTCGTCTTCCTCAGCTCATCTTCAGGGCCTTCCTCGCCGGCTTCTCCCCGGAAGAAGATAGCAGGGAAGCTGGTGCTAGGGCTGAAGGACATGAGAAGCAACAGTCAAGACGCAGGGCTGGTGCGGGGAGCTCGACGGATGGCAGCGGCCCCTCCTCCCCTGGCGCGCACCATGTGTGAGGACAGGAGTCAGATATCCTTTTTTTTAGATTTTCTTATTATATATCTACTTTTTAAGAATATCTTGACATTTTCACTTGGGCTGACAAGTGGGACAGCAATCCACCTCAGCAAATTGGTGCCACGCCAACCTGAATTATGGGCCTCATTGTTAAATTTGGCGTCAATCTGAGTTAATTTATGTTTTAGTGCACATTGCAAAAAAAAAAAAAACTGCAGCAGAGTGTCTGATTTATGCGATTTTTTTTTTTTGTAAAATGTAGCAAATCGAAATTATAGAACTCGTATGTTTTGTGATAGTCGTCTGTGGCTTTTTGTGTGGGCATGCACATTCTCGGTGACCATCTGTTGAGAAGTGGAAGACTGGTGGAGACAGCAAATGGAAAATGTAGGACACACGCCTGCTGTGATCTTATCCCTGCCGGTTCCTTTTGAAATTTGCCGAAGCCATGAAAATAACTTGTTAAAAGTTGATCTGCAAAGAACTTTTGTATACATGATGTTGAGTTGGACACAAGGTGCACGACCCGTCTATCTGAGGATGGTGGGCACCTAATTCTGAAACGCAAAGCTATCAAAGGTTTGTGCTCGTGCTTGAATAAGTTCGAGTCCAGCTTGTGGTACAAAAGATTATCGCTCCCCAAATGTTGCTGTGGTGTTGGTGGCACTGCCATGACTTGAGAGGGCATGCGTAACTGTCGGTGGACGAATTTCAGGTGTTTTCCGTTGTGCCAAAGCCCGCCTTCCTGAACAGATGGGCATCGGCCGAGTTGTGTCCTGCCGCTGATTGTTCGACTCTGAGGCAGGCCATTCTTTCTGCGGCCTGATGATGCACCATGAGTTCAGGCAGCCGAAAATAGTTCCTCCTCTGACTCTCAGCCTGAAACTTATGTAATGTCTCAGCTTGAAACTGAAGCTGTGTTTCTGTCCACGACTTTGCAGTAAACCTGTTCACACGCTTGTGCTGCCCACATGCATGAGTTGCCCGGGAAGCATTATCTAGCTTAAACCAAACTAATTTGCTAAATGAAGTTACAACAAATTGACATCGCTTTACCTTCTTTTGCAATGAAGATTGGAATGTCACTTTCTCCAACCACATTTTACACGCCCTCTCATGGTCATTATCCGACCATTGCCCTCTCCTTCTTGCAAATGAAAGTGGCCCTAAAAAGCCAAAATCCTTCCGCTTCGAAAACTTTTGGATACAAATGCCGGGATTTGCGGAGGTTGTTAATGGAGCTTGGAATGATAATACCAATCATGTCGAACCGTGTCAACGCCTTTTTCACAAACTAAAGAACACCGGGAATAAATTGAGGAAGTGGAGCAAAGGGCTTTTCTCCAAAGCTAAGGTTGAGCTTCAAATGGCGTTGGAGGTCATGCTCCAACTTGATATGGCGCAAGAAAATAGATTGCTCTCCAATGAAGAAAGAGAGCTTAGATCAAGATTGAAGAAGAGAGTCATAGGGTTGGCGGCACTAGAGAGATCAAGAAAGAGACAAGCCTCAAGGATAACAATGTTTGTTAGACTTGTATAGCTGTGTATTTGTACAGACCGTATGTGGTCTTTGTATTGTACTCTTGTATTGGTACGTTGTACCTTCCTATATATATGAGAGACAAGCCACCCCTAGAGGGTTGAGCAAGTTCCCCAACATTATACGTTTAACATGGTATCGGCCTAAACCTAACGATCCTCCTCGTTGGCCGCCGCCTAGCCAAACCCTAGCTGCCGCCACCGATCTCTCCCACCCCCGTCGGCCATTGCCTAGCCTAGCCCTAGCGTCGCCGCCATGTCCGCTTCCGCACCGAGCGTCTCTAGCACAGGGGTTCTTCCTGCCTCGCTAGCCGCTCTCCTCTCCACCCCGTCGGGATCGCTTGCTCCGCCGGTGCCGCAGTTTTTTGGCACCACCAGCGTTGGCTCCATGTTCTCGGGCCCGATCCTGCCGTCCACTGCCCCTGCTACGGCTGCAACAACCGTTGCCACGACGATGGCCGCGCCGTCTGTGACCTCTTCTGGATCATCGATGCTCGCCATCCAACCGCCGGCCTCGGTGGACGCCACTCCGCCTCTTGAGACCGCACCATCTGCTCCTCCGATCAGGGACGTCATCACGGCGGCTGCCATGCCGTTTCACTTCGACAACCTGATCACCATCCGGCTGACGCCGGACAACTACCTTTTCTGGCGCGCCAAGGTGTTGCCGCTGCTCCGCAACCGCTCTCTCCTTGGGTATGTTGATGGTTCTCCGCCGTGTCCCCCGCAGGTGATCGCGACCATCCATGGCCCCGCCATCAACCCTGAGCATCGTGTGTGGGAGCAGCAGGATCAAGCTATCCTCTCCGCAATCCAGGGTTCCTTGAGCGAGGGGGGTCGCCGGTCTGTGCCTCTTTGCCGCCACCTCCCGCGACGCCTGGACCACTTTGGAGCATGCCTTCGCCCAGGTCTCTACCTCGCGCTCGATGGCCATCCGCAGCAAGCTCGAAGACATCAAGAAGCTTGACTCCTCCGCCACCACCTACTTCAACAAGATAAAGGTGCTGGCGGACACTTTGACCTCCATCGGTCAGCCCCTTCGTGACGAGGAATTCGCTGGCTACGTGCTCAAAGGGCTCGATCAGGAGTATGATAGCCTCCACGAGGCTGTTCACAACGCCGCGATGCCCATGACTCCTCACGATCTCTACTCGCGTCTCCTCAACACGGAACAACGTGTCGAGGCTCGTCGCTCTTCTGCTGTCATCGCCGATCAGCCCGCTGTCTTCTGGGCCGCTCGCGGACAGTGACCACCTGCGCCAATCCCCGCGCCCAAGGCTCCCTCACCCCCTGCACCGACCTCGGGTGGGAGCCGCGAGGATCGGGTGTGCCAGCTTTGCGGCCGTGCTCGTCACGTCGCCGCTCGGTGTCATCATCGCTTTCAGCGGAGTTTCCTCGGCCTTGGCAATGATGGCAAGAACAACGAGCGCCAACTCGCCATGGTGGACTTTGCCTCGCCTTCGCCTCCTGCTGCTCACGTCGCCACCAAGGCCAAGGACCAGCATGCCGATCATGGGTTTACACCGTCCTACCCTGTTGATCCGGCGTGGTATATGGATACCGGCGCTACAGACCACATGACGAACGAGCTCAGCAAGCTGACCACGCATCAGCCCTACTATGGGCATGACAAGGTTCACACCGCCAATGGTGTAGGTATGCCCATCTCTCATATTGGCCAAGCATCTCTTTTAACTAGCCATCCATCTAGGCAGCTTCATCTTCGTAATATTTTACGGGTTCCTTCGGTCACTCGCAATTTATTATCAGTTCCCAAACTCAGTCTTGATAACAATATCCTATGTGAATTTCACCCGTTTGATCTTTTTGTCAAGGACCGAGCAACCCGGGACGTTTTGCTTAGTGGTCGATTGAGCCAAGGCTTGTACCGTCTCGAGGATCCATCCGCCCCGTGCGTCTTCAAAGGTGTCCGCGTGTCGCCGTCCCAGTGGCACTCTCACCTTGGTCATCCTGCCACTCCCATTGTTCGCCATATTCTTCATCGTCATGAGCTGCCATTAGAGTCTAGCAATAAAGAGATAGTTGTGTGTGATGCCTGTCAGCAAGGCAAAAGCCACCAACTCCCCTTTGTTTCATCCACCAGAGAAATTAAGAGTCCTCTTGAATTTGTGTTTTCTGATGTTTGGGGTCCAGCACAAACCTCTGTTAGTGGTCACAATTATTATGTCAGTTTTATTGATGCTTATAGTCGATTTACCTGGCTTTACTTGATCAAGCGCAAGTCTGATGTGTTTGCTATATTTCTTCAGTTTCAACTTCATGTTGAACGTCTTCTTAAGCATAAAATTATTCATGTTCAGTCGGATTGGGGGGGGGGGGGCGAGTATCGCAACCTCAACACTTTCTTTAATAAGCTTGGGATTTCTCATCGCGTTTCCTACCCGCATACACATCAGCAAAATGGCGCTGTAGAGCGCAAACATCGTCATATAGTTGAAACTGGACTCACCTTGCTCGCTCATGCCTCGGTGCCCTTTCGGTTTTGGTGTGATGCTTTTACCACCGCGTGTTTTCTCATCAATAGATTACCTACACGTGGTCTTCATATGAAAACCCCTCTTGAGCTTCTCTTGAATGAAATCCCGGACTATACCTTTCTCAAGGTGTTTGGGTGTGCTTGTTGGCCTCATCTTCGTCCATATAATAGTTGAAAACTCGAGTTTCGGTCTAAAAAAATGTGTGTGTTTTAGGGCATAGTTCTCTACATAAAGGCTACAAGTGTCTCCATGTACCCACTAATCGTGTTTACATCTCCCGGGACGTTGTCTTTGATGAACATGTCTTTCCCTTTGCCGCCATGACTCAGCCATCCACCACAGCCTCCACAATGCATTCATCTCCTTTGTTGCCTGGCCAATTTGAAGATGTTGCATATTCGCCTGTGTTGTTGCCTAATCATGGTGCAGGGATTGGACGCGGTGCTCGCTTGGAACTTCTCCCGGACGCACCCCTTAGCGCTGCGGCGCCCCACGTCGATCCAGTGCATGTGCATGCCCCTGGTCACGACGATCGCGTCTCTAATGCTGCCCCCAGTTCCTCGCCGACATCCTCGCCTGGGCCGGCGTCCCCAGGGCTTGGATCGCCTGGGCCTGCGTTTCCCCGGCTTGCATCGCCTGGGCAGGCGTCCCCATGGTCCAGCTCGCCTGGGCTGGCGTCTTCGCCTATTTCGCCGATCCATCCGCCTGGGTCGGCTACGCCCTCGTCGCCAGTCACCACGGCGACAGCTGCCTCACCGTCTGCACCTGCGACAAATTCTCCACCGGCCCCAGTGCCTGCTGCTCCTCAGCGTCCGCACACCCACAGCCGCAGTGGCATTGTCCGCCCCTTGCAGCGCACTGATGGCACTGTCACCTATCTGGCCGCCTGTATGGCTCAAGCTGTAGCTGATCCTACTGCTGAACCTCACAGTTATCAAGCTGCCATGAGTATTCCGCATTGGAGGACAGCCATGGAACAAGAATATCAGGCATTGATGAAGAATGACACCTGGACACTTGTTCCTCCCCCACCTCGGGTTAACATCATTGACTCCAAGTGGGGTTTTAAGGTGAAGAAGCATGCTGATGGCTCAATTGAGCGCTACAAAGCCCATCTGGTGGCCAAGGGGTTTAAACAACGCTATGGACTGGACTATGAGGATACATTCAGCTCGGTTGTGAAGCCTACTACTATTCGACTTCTTCTGTCCTTGGCAGTCTCTCGAGGATGGCCCCTTCGACAGCTTGATGTGCAAAATGCTTTCCTCCATGGTCTACTCGAAGAAGAGGTCTACATGCGATAGCCACCTGGCTTTGTTGATCACACCTAGCCTCAGCATCTTTGCCGTCTGACGAAAGCCATCTATGGTCTGAAGCAAGCGCCACGAGCTTGGCATGCTCGCTTAGCTTCTGCACTCCTTGCGCATGGTTTTGTTCCTTCCAAGGCGGATACTTCACTGTTCTTGTTTCAGCGATCGAGTGTCACCATGTACTTACTTGTATATGTGGATGACATCATTCTGCTGAGTTCTTCCTCGACGGCGGTTGACCCCCTTGTTGCTTCTCTTGGTCGAGACTTTGCTGTCAAGGATTTGGGACAACTTCATTTCTTCCTTGGCATTGAGGTGGCTCATTATGCACATGGTTTGGATCTAACGCAGAAGAAATATTCTCTGGACCTTCTTGGCCGTCCGGGTATGCTTAAGTGCAAAACCTCGCCCACGCCCATGTCTTCCACTGATAGACTTTCAGCTACTGTTGGCACTCCTTTATCTTCGGAGGAGGCGACTGAGTATCGAAGTATTGTTGGAGGACTGCAGTATCTAACGATTACACGTCCAGATCTTTCCTTTACAGTTAATCGTGTGTGCCAGTATCTTCATGCTCCCACTGATGTTCACTGGTCTGTGGTTAAGCGCATTCTGCTTTATGTTCAGCTCACCGTCTCCTTTGGTCTTCATCTACGCTCCAATTCATCTGGCGTTCTTTCTGCTTTCTCTGACGCTGACTGGGCAGGTTTTCCTGATGACAGGCGCTCTACGGGGGGATATGCTGTATATTTGGGTCCAAATTTGATCGCCTGGAGTGCGCGTAAGCAGGCTACTGTATCGAGGAGCAACACGAGGCTGAGTACAAAGCGGTTGCCGATGCAACCGCGGAACTTATTTGGATTGAGTCTCTACTCCGAGAGTTGGGTGTTTCTCAGCCGCATCCTTCGGTCCTTTGGTGTGATAACATTGGTGCTATGTTTCTATCATCAAATCCAGTGTTCCATGCACGAACCAAACACATTGAGATTTATTTTCATTTTGTGAGGGAACGTGTTGCACAGAAGTTACTACAAGTCAGGTTCATCTCATCTAAAGATTAACTTGAAGACATCTTCACCAAGCCTCTACCATCACCTATGTTTGAGGTCTGTAGGTGCAATCTCAACATCCTAGAGTCAGGAGTGAGTTGAGATTGAGGGAGGGTGTTAGACTTCTATAGCTGTGTATTTGTACAGACGGTATGTGGTCTTTGTATTGTACTCTTGTATTGATATGTTGTACCTTCTTATATATATGAGAGACAAGCCACCCCTAGAGGGTTGAGCAAGTTCCCCAACATTATACGTTTAACAATGTTAAAAGAAGGGGATGCGAACACTAGATTTTTCCATCTACATGTCAATGCACGAAGACGGAAGAATAACATTCTACGCCTCAAGCACAATAATGGGTGGGTCACGGAGCATAAACAAAAGAAGAGTCTCATACACAACCACTTCAAAAACATAATCAAAAGGGGCCCTCCGCGATCTAAAAACTTCAATTGGACAACGATTCCTTCCATACAGTGTGACTTATCACTCCTCAGTGGGGAGTTCACGGAGGAGGAAGTCAAAGCCGCGGTGGATGGGACCTCTTATGATAAAGCCCCGGGCCCGGATGGCTTTACGGGGGCTTTTTTTAAAGCTTGTTGGGGCACAATAAAGGATTATGTCATGGCGGTGGTTAACCAATTTTCGAGCTTGCGCACCAATCACCTTCATTGGCTCAACTCCGCTAACATTGCTCTCATTCCAAAGAAAGAAGGAGCGGAGGAGATCACCGACTTCCGCCCAATAAGCCTCATTCATGCCATCGCAAAATTAATATCCAAGATGTTGGCCACTCGTCTTGCACCCTATATGAATATGCTTGTCTCAAATGCCCAAAGTGCCTTCATTAAGAAAAGGAGTATCCATGACAACTTCTTGTATGCCTGGAACTTGGCAAGGAAACTACATAGGTCCAAAACGCCAACGCTTCTATTCAAGCTTGACATCAAAAAAGCTTTCGACTCGGTTAGATGGGACTACTTGATGTATTTGCTCCAACACTTGGGCTTCCCAAGCAAATTTCGGGATTGAATCGCTGCCCTCCTATCAACCTTATCTTCAAGAGTGCTTCTCAATGGCATCGCCGGAGACCCCATCATGCATGGAAGGGGGCTCCAACAAGGGGACCCGTTGTCTCCTCTCCTCTTTGTGTTGGACATTGATCCACTTCATCACATTCTTCGGAAGGCCACCGAACAAGGGCATCTCCATAAGTTGAGGGGGAGGGCTCCCACGGTCCGCACCTCTCTTTATGTCTATGACGCCGCTATTTTCATGGTTCCCAACAAGGATGACATCAACTACCTTTCTACCACCTTGCAACACTTTGGAGATGCAACCGGTCTTGTCACTAATTGCACAAAAAGTCAAGTGGCGGCGATTAGATGTACGGAGTTTGATCTCAATGACATCCTTCAAGCCTTTCCGGCTTCCCGTACAAGCTTCCCAATGAAGTACCTCGGACTTCCTCTTTCGGTCACTAGGTTAAAAAGGATACACTTCCAACCGTTAGAAGATAAAGTGGCCTCCAAGCTCTTGCCATGGATTGGGAAACATGTCACCATAGCTGGCCGGTCCACCCTTGTTAAGTCCGTCCTCACTAGCATCGCCATCTACTACATTACCGTCCTCAATGTGTCGGTTGAGGTGCTCATGAAAATTGATAGCATTCGAAGAGCCTTTCTTTGGGCGGCAAGTGATAAAGTCAGCAGAGGAAAATGCAAAGTTAGTTGGGATATGGTGTGTAAGCCCAAGGAATACGGAGGTCTTGGGATTCTAAACCTTGCTAAATTCGCTTCGGCTCTTCGCATGAGATGGCTTTGGCATGAATGGAGTGATGAGGCAAGACCGTGGGTTGGCCTTGGAAACCCATGCAACAACCAAGATAAAGAGCTATTCGCCGCGGCTACAAAGATCTCCATTGGAAATGGAAAGAAGGCAATTTTTTGGGAGGACCCTTGGTTTGATGGGAAAAGACCGAAAGACATCTCACCCCTCGTCTACAAAATATCACAAGGTAAAAGGTGTTCCGTTAGCAAGGCTTTGGATGCCAATTTTTGGATCTCTAAGATCAACACCAATGATTGTCTAACACTTGAGCACATCACGCAATTTGCAACCATTTGGGGAATGATTCAACCGGTGCAATTGAACTCCAACACCTCAGATTCCATCTCTTGGAAGCTCACCAATAGTGGATGCTACTCCTCCAAATTGGCATACAATATGCAATTCTTGGGTCACACAAAATCATCTTTGCCTTCCCTTGTTTGGAAACCTTGGGCTCCACCTAAATGCAAAACATTCGCGTGGTTGATTATCCAAAATAGAGTTTGGACGGCGGATAGGCTCCAAAGGAGGGGATGGCCAAATTGTCGAAGGTGCAAGCTTTGCAACCAAGTTGATGAATCCGCCTCCCACTTGCTCTTCAAGTGTCGTTTCACCATTAGAGTTTGGTCAAGTGTGAGAAGTTGGCTAGGGCTACATGATATTGACACAAGTGCTTGGCATTCTAGAGGAAATGTCAAAGAATGGTGGATGGAGGAGATCCATAAGCAAATGCAAGGTAGAAAGGCCATGACTTCTCTTGCTATGTTGATATCATGGGAAATATGAAAGGAGCGAAATGCACGTGTTTTCCGAAACAAAGCTTCCACCACGGACATGGTAATAACAAAGATCAAAGATGAGGTTGCTATGTGGAGTATGGCGGGAGCGACAGCATTGAGTAATGTAATACCGCGAGAGTAGGTGTTAGGTTTTTTGGCTTGGCATTTTGGCCAAGTATGAGAATGTAAAACTCTAAAACTTCTTCTTTATCAATGAAAATGGTAAGTCTTTTGCCTTGTTTAAAAAAACATCGCTTTGCATCCTATGCACCACACTGCGTGTTTGATGGACTTACATGATATTGCAACACGTTCGGTGGTAATCGGTCCTAAAACGTGTTGCGTATAAATTTTAGTCAAAGTCAAACTTTGTAAAGTCTGATTGACTATATAGCAAAAACTATTATTATCTATGATATGAAATGTATATAATATAAAAATATATTACACCGTGATTCTAATAATACTGATTTTATATTGCAAAAGTTGGTATATTTTGTTATATAGTCGGTCAAATTTTACAAAGTTGACTT
This sequence comes from Lolium rigidum, assembly GCF_022539505.1. Taxonomy (NCBI): domain Eukaryota; kingdom Viridiplantae; phylum Streptophyta; class Magnoliopsida; order Poales; family Poaceae; genus Lolium; species Lolium rigidum. The sequence continues at coordinate 75,381,049 of NC_061512.1, read as the reverse complement.
TCACGTAAAATTATGCGCAACATAAATTAGGATGGAGGGAGTTTTTCCTGGTGCTAGGGATTAAGAAGCTGTTCGATACATGCATTTTGGACGGCCGTACCCTGCGCTTTCTGTCCGATAGGAGTAATTAGTCTGCGCACTCTACACCCATAATCGCCTCCCAATTACCAGAATTAGACTGGCCATGGCCTAGTGCCTCCCAAATTTTTTGCTCGATCTGAACCACCGCGAAGTTGTCCAGTACTGCAATGCTACGACGAAGCGCCGCGCTGAACACGCCGTCCACCACGGGAACTCGCATGAGACCAGCGGGAACGTAAAGTCTATGGTGATGTTGCGGCCGAGGATGATGGTTGTGGCCGTGGCAATGAGGGAGGAGACGACGATGAAAACACATGGAGCCTCCATTGTGTGGATTTGATACTTAATTACAATCCCTATAAACTAATATTGCATTGAGTTTTTAATTATAGATTTTGTCCATAGACAATGCGTGATCATATGATGCTTGAAGGTTGAAAGAAAAAAACAGTGAAGAAGATAAAGTGATGACTAAGGCTTTCATACATGAGTGATTTGAAGATTGATCATGAGATATTTGAGCCTATATTAAATATATCTTGAAGAAGAAGATGGAGTGAGCTCTCGTGTGTATATTCAAGACATCAACATTGTGCAGAAAGAATAAATGAAGTGCAAATTTAAGAGATGGACCATTCTATAAGAGATCATAAGTTCGAAATTTATTGTAATAACTCCATATGGTGATCAAGGATATGTGAAGACGCGCCGAAGAATATGCTCTCCGGATAATCAAGAAAAGCATTACATCTTGTTAATTCTATATTTTGGCTCATGTAAAAAAATTACCTACAAAGGTTATACATAAATTTTCTTCCAAAGTTATCAGACATTTTGAAATATATATTTTAGGTGATGGTGCGAAAGTGCATTTTTCGACTATGTAAGGGCATCTCCAACCGAGCGACCCAAACGGACGCGCTGGGCCGTCCGTTTTGGGCCGTTCAGGTGGCCGAGCGGACACGCGGATAGCCGCCCGCGTCCGCGTGTCCGTTGGGGTCGCACGTTATGCCCAACGCGCGGACATATGTAATAAAAAAAATGAAAAAGGAAAAGGAAAACAACAAAAAATAAATTTAAACTAGTGGTTAATTAAACTTAGCCCTATTTTGGGCAATTTTACACAAAAGAAAGCCCTGTATGGGCTTTAAACTAAAAAAAAAAAGCAAACCCTAGCCAGGGTTTGCGAGTACGGTGGCCGCCGGCAGTACTACTCCCAGTAGTACTCGTCGTCGATGAGGACGACGCCCCCCGGAGGCGACGTGCTGTTCCGGCTCGAAACGCCGGAGGGCGCCGAGGACTTCGGCCAGGGCGACCACTGCGCCCTTTCCCAGGCGGAGTACGGGTTCGGAGGGCTCGCCGGCCTGCGCAGCCGTGCCCTCCGCGTGGACTCCTTCCGGAGCTGCTCCTCCGCTGCGGCCTGCAGCTCCGCCGCTAGCCGGATCTCGGCCCGGCGCTCCTCCTCCGCCAGGAGCGCGGCCCGGCGCTCTTCCTTCTCCCGGAGCGCCGCCTGGCGCGTGGCCTCCTCCTGCCGGCGCGCCATCTCGAGGAAGGCCCACACCTCCGCCTGGGCTTCCTCCTGGGCCTTCCTGGCCTTCTCCTCCAGCGCGGAGGCGCGCAGCGTCTCGGCGAGGTGCGGCCATTTGGCCAGCTCGTCGAGGTCGCACTGCTCGCGGGACGCCGTGAGCGCCGCCTGCAGCTCCGGGTCGTCCTCCTCCTCCTGTTGCTGGGGCTGGTGCTGGGGCTGCGGCTCGTCGATGTAGAGGCTGCCGGGGCGGCGGCCAGCCCGCCTTGCAGGTGTGCGCGGCTGTGCGCGAGGCCGCGCCGTCGCGGACGTGAAGCACGTGTGCCGTCGCGCATCGTGCTCCACCTCGAACCACAAGTCCCAGTTGGGACTTGCGTCGCCGTACGCGGGGTCCTCCTGGAGGTCCGCCGGCAGCTGCGCGCGGCGCCTCCAGATCTCCGCGACGCAGGCGCGGCCGGAGCCCGGGATGGGCGGCACCGGAACCCGATCTGGGCTCAGGTGCTAGCCGTGGGGGAGGTGCACGTCCCCCAAGGCATTGGGACGCCGGCGTCCCAGAACATCTGCGCCACCGCAACGGTGACGTAGATCCGGTCGCGTCTGGGAGGAGCCGGTGGCCCCATGGCGAACGCCGCCGGCGCGACTGGCCGGCTGCTGCCGGCCTCGTGGTCGTTCACGGACGGGAGGAACTCGCACTTCGGGGCCATGGCGGCGCGAAAGCTCTAGCCCGCGCGTGCGTGTGGCCGGAGTGGAGAGTGGGGACTGGATAGGGACAGTCCCCCTCCCCCAGTCCACATTTAATAGGACTAGGGCACCGACAGCTGGGCCAGCCACGCGGACTAGGCGGACACGCGAGGACACCGCGTGCCATCCGCAGCCACGCAAACCCGGCCCAGATTTGGGCCGGATTTGCGTCGTTCCGGACGCCGCGGCCGTCCGCTTTTGCGGTGCGTCCCCGCGTTGGGCCGCATTTTTGTCCGGCTGGACCCATCCGGACGCGCGGGCGCGGGATGGGTCGCCGCGTTGGAGATGCCCTAAGAGCAACTCTAGCAGAGCCCGTAAAAACGCGAACCGAAAAACACGAGTTCAGTGCATCGAACTCGTATTTACGGGCCGAAAAATGGCAGGCGCAGAATAGAGCCCGTATCGAAAGCTGAAAAACAGAATATTCCGTTTTTCAGTTTTCGATACGGTCTCTGTTCTGCGCCGCGGGTTCCGAACCCGTAAAAAGGCAGGGTTTTTCATAGAATTCATATGCAACACATAGAACAATCTATCATAATTAATCGAATAATTATCCAAATTATTACAACACATAAATAATTGTTTGAACCAAATTATTACAACAGTTCTGGGAAAATTGAACAAATGTAAAATGTCTCAACCAAATTACAACAACTTCGGGAAAATTGGACAAATGCACAAATGTCTCAACAATGATACATGTGACAAACAAATGAATGAAATGGTAGGATCAAAGGCGACGGCCATGTCGCTGCCAGTGGTGCATCTTCAGATCATAGACGAGCTGGGCATGGGTATTGACATTCTCAATCTGCCGATGGGTTTCAAGGAAAGCTTCAATGCGATCCGGATTGCGTTGGGGTTCCACTCGGGTGCCAACATTGTCATAGAAGCAGGGCAAGCTCAACTCTCTTTCATCCTCGATGATCATGTTGTGAAGAATCACACAACATGTCATGATGTTGACCAGGGTTTTCTTGTCCCAAAATCGGGTTGGGCCACGAACAATTGCAAACCTTGCTTGCAAAACACCAAAAGCTCTCTCAATGTCCTTGCGAGCTGCTTCTTGAGCCTTGGCAAGTTCAGCTTCTATTCTATCTTGGGGATCCTTGACAGACTTAACAAAAGTTGCCCAATCCGGATAGATGCCATCAGCTAGGTAATATCCCATTGTGTACTCATTGTTCATGACCTTGTAGTTGCAAGTGGGTGCTTCCCCATTTGCTAATTTGGCAAACAAAGGAGACCTTTGCAGCACGTTGATGTCATTGAGTGTCCCCGGCAAACCAAAAAAACAGTGCCAAATCCACAAATCTTGTGATGCAACGGCCTCAAGTACAATGGTTGCATCTTTGCTCTTGCCACAAGATCGGCCATGCCATGCCTTTGGACAATTCTTCCATGTCCAATGCATACAATCAAGACTACCTAGCATGCCAGGCCAACCTCTTTTCTCATTTATCTCCATCAACCGTTTTGTGTCATCCTCATTGGGAGCTCGGAGATACGTTGGCCCAAACAACTTGATAATCATGCGAGCAAACCTGCGGACTGACTCCGTGGTAGTATCTTCGCCAATTTGAAGATACTCGTCGGTGTAATCCGCATGGATGCCATAGGCAATGACCCTCATGGCAGCAGAGATCTTTTGGAAAGCGCTGAAACCCATCACCCCGGCGTCATTCCTACGTTGCTTGAAGTAATTCGAATTGGCTTCGCAGGCCTTCACGATCCGGACGAACAAGCTACGCCGCATGCGATACCTCCTACGGAACAGATGGGGAGGATAGGTAGGTACCTCGGCGAAGTAGTCCTCCATCAGTTGCTCGTGGCCGAGGAGGCGATTTCGCTGGATGTGGTTCCGGCCGAACACGGAGCCGCGCCTCCGATTCAGCTGCTTCGCGCGGTCCTCCAGGTCCTTGACGGACAGGAGGAGCATGGTGGCCTCCATCTCGTCGTCTTGGAGCAGTTCGTCGAGGTCGGAATCGTCGGAGCTCGACGAATCCGATAGATCGAACTCGTCGCACGAGCTCATCCTTGATTCGGACGGAGCGGCGGCGGCGGCGGTGGGGGCGGCAACCGGAGTTGGGCGAGGAACAGCGGGCGGCGTGCGCGGCGGCCGGTGCTACCTCGGGGGTGCGGGGCTCGGGCGAATCGGGCGGGGCGGCGGCAGCGGAGTGTGGTGGCGGTGCGGGGAAGGAGCGAGAGAGCGGTTGCGTCAGCTGAAATTTCAGCGCGCACTAGATAGGGATCGAGCATTCGGTTCGCTCGATCGACCCCTACAAATACAAGCCGTTTTGAGTTTTCGGTCTCGACCCGAAAAAAGTTTTTCGATTTGGCCCTTTTAGCGCCAAATTTCAGCCCGAACCCGAACCTGTAAACTGGCTGTTATTTTTCGGTTTTCCCCGTTTACGGGCTCTGTTAGATTCTAAGGGCATCTCCAACCGCGCGACCCAAACCGCCCCCGCGCGTCCGTTTGGGTCGAGCTGGACAAAAACGCGGCCCAGCGCGGGGACGCACCGCAAAAGCGGACGGCCGCGGCGTCCGGAACGATGCAAACCCGGCCCAAATCTGGGCTAGGTTTGCGTGGCCGCGGATGGCACGCGCCGTCCGCTCGCGTCCGCGCGTCGGTCGCCTCGTCTCCCTTAGGCCCACCCGTCGGTGACCGGGGAGACTATTAAATGGGGACCGGAGGGGATCCGGCCCTCCACTCCGGTCCCCACTCCACTCCCGCAGCGAAACCGCCGCCATGGCCAAGCGACGGTTCGCCAACGACGACGAGGCGAGCAGCGGCCGCCGCCGCCCGCCGGCGCCGCGGGCTGCGGGAAGAAACCCAGGCGGCCTCCACATCGGAGAGGCCGCCCGCGGCGGTGCGGCATTGCCGCAACCGCCGCCTCTCCTGCTCGAGCCGAAGCCCGAGTCCTCGGAGGAGGACCCGGACCTCCGCGCCGCGCTGATGATCTCGGCGGCGGAGGAGGAGGCGCAATGGCCGCACCTCCATGCGGCCATTCGCACCTCCGAGATGGAGGAGGCGGCCCGGCGGGAGGTCGAGGAGGCGGAGGGCTGGGAGCTCTACGCCCAGGCCCGCCAGGCGCGACGGGAGGAGGCCAGGCGCCGCGCCGACGAGGAGCGCCGCCAGGAGCAGCGGCGGCAGGAGGACAGGCGCCGCGCGGAGCAGCGGCGGCGGCCGGGAGGCCGGGCGCCGCGCCACGGGCAGAGAGGAGCAGCGCCTCGGGGAGAGGCGCCGCTCCGTGCGCCGCCGCGGCCTCGGTGGCTCGCGACCCCCACTCGGCCCGGGAGGAGGCCCCGTGGTCTCCGTGGCCGGAGTCCCCTGCGCGGTCCAGCCACAACAACGCGTCGCCGCCCGGGGACGTCGTCCACGACGACGACGTCGCCGACGACGCCCATAGGGGCTAGGCGGCGCACCGGCGGCCACCGCGCCGCCGACCAAACCCTAATAGAGGGTTTTTTATATTAGTTTAAATTTAAAAGCCCATATAGGGGTTTCTTTTGTTAGTTTTATTTGCCCAAAATAGGGCTATGTACAAATTTGCCCAAAATAGGGCATATGTTCAATGAAATTTCGTTTAAATTCGCATTTTGTTTTTGTTTTTGTGGTTCTCCGGTTATGCAATGCGTCCGCGCGTTGGGTGCAACGCGCGACCCAAACGGACACGCGGACGCGGGGCGCTATCCGCGTGTCCGGCGATGACCCAAACGGCCTAAAACGGACGGCCCAACACGTCCATTTGGGTCGCGCGGTTGAAGATGCCCTAACAACTTTTATGGAGCATGTGCGGAAGCAATGCGAGAACCCCACAAATTGTAAAAGAGCGCTGCGAGAGAAACGAAATTCAAAGAAGCACTCCATCAAGTGAAAAATATCGCCGTCCCCTTCCGTCCGGAAAGACGACAAACAGAGTGAGACTAGGGTTTCAGGGTTCTCCGGGCCCTTCCGAAATCAAGCGGAGGCGGAACCTCCCTTCCCTGGCCGATCAACGGCGGCTACCATTTCTCCTCAGTTTGACACCTTTCCGTTGGTTGTTTCCTCATTATCTGGTATGTATGGCTTCGATTTGGGGTTTTTATATATCTATCTGCGACTATGTGTTCCCTTTCTTTCCGATCTGGTTAAGCGAGGGGGAGGCCAGCATTATCTAACTAGGTTAACTCGATCCTCTTAGGTTACATTGTTGTTCCGTTATTGCCCTAGATGGAATATCGCGAAATTAGCTGGAGCAAGTACTAAATTTAGGGTATTGTTGATGTGGCTTCTACATTGTTTGATCAACAATATGATGAAACCACCAATTATCAACTGATACTGAAGAAGGTTCAGAAAGTTAACCATTACATGAATTATCTCTAATGTTCTCAAGTTATCTTCATATGCTCAATTTTGGTTGCTTGAGCAGAGGAAGAACCAGTATTGTCTAGCTATGTTAAGTCGATCTTCTTACGTTACATTATTGTTCCGTTAATGTCGTAAATCGAATATACATGTTGTGAATGCCAAGTAAGCTGGAACAAGTACTGAATTTAGCAGATTCTTGATGTTGCGTCCTGTAGCTTCTTTCTTGTTTCCTCAGAAATCTGATGAACCCACCAATTATAAGCATATACTTAAGAAGGTTCAAAAAGTTCATCGCTACATAAACTATCCCTAGTTTGATCAAATTATCTTCATATGCTTAATTTTGATTTCATTATATTTTAGTCAAGTTATTCATGAACCATGATTAGTGTTCAGGCAAGTGAAAAATGAAAAAAAGGAAGAGAAGGAAGCAAAGGGCCGATGTTACGACCTCCTGTGAAACTCGCTGTACCCCTATCTCATAATTCTGAAACTTCTCTTAGAACTTTCTCCCTTACTTTCGTTTTGTATTCGTGATTGAGATGAACTGGGAGGAAACTAGTATCCGACAAAGTTGGTTGCCTTTCATTTTCTTTTGAAGCTCGGTACTTTTACTTTATTTTCAGTGCAGGAAAAAGAACCTTAAAATTGTAGAGAATGTGTGTGAAAGCAAATAGTTTTGGTCCTATTATGCAATTTGCCCAGAATTAAAGGGTGCCTGTCATCACTCATGAAACTGTAGTTTTCATGTGATCATTCAAATACTCATTTCTGTGTTAAGTACATTAATATTTCTAATTTGTTTCTTTGTTTGTTGACCCCTTCTTTCTCAATTTTGTAAGAAATTTCAGATATTTATGGTGATATTTCTGTTTACTTGTGCTTCTTCTTTTTCTTTACTACTGCATCTAGTTGCCTCCATATGATGGATTCTGACGCTGCTCATTTCAGCTCAGTGCTATATATACCTGCTAAACCTCGAGACTATCCAACTAGCCCAGCTGCATTGCTCGATGGAAGATCTCCCAGAGGCACTGTTGGCAGATATCGTCTTAAGGATTACCAGCACAAGCGATCTGAATTCTCTTTCCCTTGTGTCGAAGCGGCTCTACGTCATTGATTCATCTCAAAGGAGTGCTATTCGCATCGGCTGTGGCTCTTTCCCTGCTAGAGAAGCATTGGCATCACTTTGCTCCCGGTTCCCAAATTTGTCAAAAGTGGAAATCGATTATGCTGGTTGGACGAGTGGTCATGGGAATCAGTTGGACAATAAAGATCTCCTTGTGATTTCATCTCAATGCCCCTCCCTGACTGAGCTCACCTTAAGCTTCTGCTCAGACATCAACGACTCTGGTCTTCGTTATCTAGCTTATTGCAAGAAATTGATATACCTTAGGTTGAACTCTGTACCAGAAATTACTTCAAGTGGGCTTCTATCTGTGGCAGTCAGTTGCAAGAGTCTATCTGGCCTCCTCCTTATCGCCTGTGAGAAAATCGGAAGTGTGGAGTGGCTGGAGTACCTTGGTTGGAACGGGATATTGGAAGAACTTGTAGTAAAGAATTGCAAGGGAATTAGCCAGTATGACCTCCTACAGTTTGGTCCAGGGTGGATGAAGCTTCGGAAGTTTGATTTTGAGATGAAGGGAGGATTCTGGGGTGGCCATAGCTATGAGGAGGGTGGTTTTGATCCCCTATACAATGTTCACAAACCAAGTAGATCTGATATCTGGTGTGAGAGTTTGAAGGATTTGAGGTTGGCTTGCTTTAAAACTGAGACAGAAGTAGGACTTCGTTTTCTGTTGGGGAAATGTAAATCACTGGAGAGGCTGTGCCTGGAGTATGTTCATGGTCTAAATGACAACGACATAATTGTGTTATCTGAGAGCTGCCGCAACCTTAAAAGCATCTCACTTTGGCTCACACCTACGCGCTATGATGATCTAAATGGTGATGGTTTCAGGACTGCATTTACTGACAACAGCCTTAAGGCTCTAGCACTCAATTGCTCGATGCTTGAGGCTGTTGAACTCACGTTTGCAGGTTGTGAGCACACGTATCCATCAGAAATAGGCTTCACACAGAAGGGTCTTGTGGTGCTCATTCAGTCTTGCCCGATTCGTGTTCTTGTGCTAAATGGCGCAAACTTCTTTGATGATGAGGGTATGATGGCACTCTCATCTGCTCCATTACTGGAGACACTCGAGCTTGTTGATTGCAGGGAAGTAACTGATGCTGGGTTGTGTTTCATTGCTCGTACCCCATGCTTGATTAATCTCACGCTCCGCCACTGTAAACGTGTGACTGATGTTGGAGTGGCCGAGCTGGTAAATTCACAGAAGTTAAAGTCTCTGATCATCGAATGCTGTCGCCGGGTCTCTGAGAAGGCTGTGCAGGGGGCTGGCAGATCTGTTCAATACTCCGTTGAGACTGCAAGCCCCGGTGGGCTGAAAAGAATATACCCAATGTTACCTGGATGAAATGGCCTGCCAAAATTTTGAGTCTAAAATCCTCTGCTGGTGTCATCAAGTTGTTGCTTGCTGTGCATCCTCACTAGTGCTGGAAATGGGATAGCCTTACGCCGCTTGTGTGCTGTAGCTACTTCGTTGTGTAATTTCATCTATGCTTGTGTTGAGCAAGATTCATTAAGATCGTCCCAACATTCAGCATTTCGGGTGTTGAACCTGCAGACCTAGACTCTGCATCTTCATTCTGCATGGTGTTTTAGCATACTTTATTTGCCTGTTAATGGTTCTTGCTGCTATACTTTCGCAAGCTGTGATAACTATGTAAGCAGTTTTGGAGCTGAATGTACCTGCCTTTTGAGTGCATCAGCAATTACTGAAGTTCTGAAAGTTTGATCTGTTTTTGTTTCAGTTAGCAACGACTATTTTTTTCAGAAGATGCAAATATTATCAGCATTGTCGATCTCAATAGCTGCATAGCGAGATTTTGGAAGGCTAGCTGGGAAAATTGGAACGCGACTTTCTAAATTTCTGTTCATGGCCACAAGAGCATGTCATCATACATGGATCGCAACTTATAGATTCATGCATGCTGATACAGTGTTTTTTGCATGTTTGCTCGGTGTGTACATGTACTTGAGAAGCCCCAGTTTCGTAGTAATTCTAGTGTATGTCTTGTGATAGTTTGTCTGTGGCATCTCTTGTTGTGTGGTCATGCACATCCTCCGTGACCATCGATCTACTGTAAGACTGGTGGAGACATGCATGACACCGAATGGGAAATGGTAGACAAACCTGTTGTGATCTTAACACGCTTGTTCCTTGTGAAATTTGCCAGAACAATTAATAAGTAGATTTGTAAAAAGTTGATTTGCTAAAAGTTGACACAGTTGCTGAAATTGGGATGCCGGGTTGGTGCCTTTTCCCGAAAGATGTTCTGGTGATCTTTACTATCCCTAGCCCGCCCTTGTTCGGTTTTAGGCAAATCCACCGAATTTGAGGTGTATTGAGAGGTATGAGATTATCTTAGCCAGAATCCTCCCTAATACTCTTCAAAATACTTCAATCCACTTGGGGAGGGGATGAACCGAACAAGTCCTTGAGTGTCCACCAAAGATTTAGCGTTTTCTCTCCGGAGGTTGTGTCACAATAGCCACCCTTTCCTCATTTTCTCTCCGTGGTGTTGAGCTGGAGACCAGATGCGCGATCCATGTATCTTAAGACCTCTAAAGATGGCGGCCACCTATTTCCGAAATGCAAAGGCGTCAAAGGTTTGTGGTGTGCTCTCGTGCTTGAAGAACTTCGAGTGTCCAGCTTGCAGTACCCTTTGGCGCTTCTTCAACAGATCTTTTTTATGTGTTAAAAACAACGGATTCTTTTTTCGCTCCCCCAAATGATCACAAGGAAGATTCTCGTTGAGCTGCTTTGGTGTAAGTAGGGCGTGATCGATAGGCTTCACGTTTTCGAAGTAGGCTAGGCCTCGTCGATTGCCGCCTGCGCAACCCAGATAGCGCGCTGCTGGCGGCGTTGTAGGACGATGGAGTTGCAGCGGTCGGCGGTGTGCACCGCCCTCTGGACCCTCTCGGCCTCATGACTGGCCAACGCGATGTCAATTTCAGCCGCCGAGTGGTCCCTCCTCCACGCCTCCTCCGCAGCGAGCACTCTGCGTCGCGCAATGCCACCGCATCGAGCTCCCTCACCTGGCGCGTCGACGCTTCCACGTCGCGCTTCCGACAATGTGTTCTTGTGCCCTTGACGTGGACCTGTGCTGCGTCCTGTGCACCTGCCAGAGGCTCTCCGTCGCCTGGCTAGGTATCGGCTGTGCGCTTGGTGGCGGCATCTGGGCCGTCCACCTCCACTTCCTCCCCCTCCTGACACCAGGAGTCGCCAAGCCATACCAACAGCTGGCGCCTCCGCCACGTGCTCCTCCTCCACTGCATCGTTGACTGCACGGTCGACCTTGTCGCGCGTCGCCACCTCGCCGAGGTGGCGCGACGAACGGCGACGGTGGCAGCGTCGATCACTGCCGCCTCCGCTGCCTCCTTGCGCACCACGGTGGCATGCCGAAGCTTGTGCACGACGATATGGCGGCCTCGCGCACCGCTGACTCCAACGTCTCCATGGCCGCCTCGTGGAAAATCTCACGCAGGGCCGTGCTTGGCCACCGCCTCTATTGCCTCCTTCGCCGCAACGTCATGAATCTCAGGCACTACGACTTGGGCGGCCTCTTGCGCCACCACCTTCACCACCTCCTCCAGTGGCACTTTTGCGCTCGAAGCCATCCACCTTTTCCTCGGCGATCGACGTCCTCGTCGGAGGCCTACGGGAAGCATGCGAGGCTCATCTGCCTGACGACGGTCCAGTTGGCGATCTTACGGTGAGGCATAGATGGTTTGACATTTGGTGTCGATTAGGTAGTGCTCCTCGCCACATCGGATGGCGTTTTTATAGACCGTGGCCTGGTAAGGTGACCCTGCATACCACTGCATGTTGTAGTATGCCAGTCGTTGATATAACATTCACGAAGTACCAATCCGCAAATATTACATCCCTCATAGTAGTACAACAGAACATAGCAGGTCCATAACTCATTCATTTATTATTACAAGCAACATGTACATATCATCTCGGAGTTCCTCTTGGGTCCTAAGAGGAATACTCCTGGGTTCGAGGCGAACCCGACTCAACTTACAATATAAGAGTCTTACTAGGTTATACATTTATTCTCCTCGAGCAGTTAAGTACTAAGAGTTCGTACTGCTCGGATACTACTACTACTCGATAGGTCTATGCTTGCTCTCCTCCGGAACCCTCCCCGGTTCCGTAGACGATGAGGTAGTCTACTCCTTCGATACCTCCGGAGAGGTCTGGTTCTTCATAGCCGATGACTTCTGATCCTTCAGTGGTCGTCGTTGTCCTCCTCCGATCGATTCGGACAATCTAAGCAGGGGATTTAAGAGTGGTATGAGTACGAACGTACTCAACAAGTTCATTATAGAAAAGAGGTGTTTAATGCACTAGCTACGATATCAGACCAGAAAGTCTAATACCAATGCAGGTTTTGATAATCATTTCTTCAAGAGGTTGCTTTTATTCAGAAGAACTATGTCCGTCAGCCTTCACCGGTTTACTAGAACTTCATGGAGTTCCTTTCCGCAGCGTTCGCAGTTCCAAATCCCGGAACAGGGAGTGACAGGTCACGATTCATTACACTCTGCAGAGGTGTGTTGATTTACCCATAAGAGATCTTAACCTTGGTGCCAACCGGGCAGCTTTCCCGTCCACACTTCCTATGGTGTGAGGCCCGGTATAAGGTCTAGCCAATCATGTTCCTCCGCTACCTCGAACACCCACCCTTTGTTGCAATCTCCGACCCTGGGTCCTCGCCGGTCCTCTTATACCAATTAAGGATGGACCCCGACCACGACGTCAATTCAGGGCTCTACCATAAATTCCTTCGCCGGCAGTTGCAACCCATCATAGACCACATTACCGTGGAGACTTCAATGGGGTCCCCACCCTGCAGCTTGTCTCTCGAGATCAAGTGCCTACGGTAATGCGCATCCGTTGATGAACGAGAGGTGGAAACACTTTTGACTACTCTGTCCCACTCCAGATCTTATGGTTAACACGGTTATTACGGCACAAGAATCACTGGACGACATTTGTTGTTTAATCCTAGATGGATATAAACCCTTGCAATGGAACCTCCACCATATCAACACAATCCATGGTTCCATTGCCCACCACTTAGTCATATTCATAGTTATGAAAATAGTGGTTTTGCTTTTTATGCAATAGTGATAAACATAGTACTTTGCAATTAATTTGGTAAAATTACTCAAATGACATGAGCAAGTGATGAACTTGCCTGAACACTGCAAAGTGTTGCAGTTGGATTGTGTGGACTGACCCTTGTCCTCTGTTGCTGAAAAATAGCATCATTGTCCGATAAGGGCAATGGTTAAAGAAGCAATTATGCATGCTTTCCATTTTTTTAGGGTTTATTCCCCCCTCCGGTGTCTTATCATTTTATGTGAGAGGTAAATACTAAGAACAATTTAGGGATACTCTGTTTAGGGCAAAATACAACCTTGAAATGTTGTCAAGGTATTTTTAAAGTCCAAAAGAATTTATGGACTTATTTTCATTATTGAAATACAAAGTGTGATTTAAATGATTATTATAATCTTCAAATTAGGACTTATTCTTAGTTGTATTCAAAAATTCCTTTTGAAATTTTATTCTGATAGAGAATTTTATGCTGATCATTTTTCATATTTTTAATTATTTTTTTAGAGCCTTTATCCATTTTCTATTTAATTTCAAAGTTTCTGGTTTAAATGGATTTGTGAAAAGACTGAAATGCCCCTGGGCCCACCTGTCAGGGTGGCCCAGCGGTTAAGTCTAACCCGAGCCGCTCGTCCGGCTCGGTCGGACGCACCCGTCCCCTTCCTCGCTCGCTTGTGCTAACCCTAACTCCTCCGAGCTCTGGCGACTCCCGCGTCGCCCGCGCCGTCGCCGGATTACTCCGGCCACTCCCGCTGATGACGCGTAAAGCACACGCCCGTTGGGAACCCCAAGTGGAAGGTGTGATGCGTACAACAGCAAATTTCCCTCAGTAAGAAACCAAGGTTTATCGAACCAGTAGGAGTCAAGAAGCACGTTGAAGGTTGATGGTGGCGGAGTGTAGTGCGGCGCAACACCAGGGATTCCGACGCCAACGTGGAACCTCGCACAACACAATCAAAGTACTTTGCCCCAACGTAACAGGTGAGGTTGTCAATCTCACCGGCTTGCTGTAAACAAAGGATTAGATGTATAGTGTGGATGATGATGATTGTTTGCGAAGAACAAGTAAAGAACAATTGCAATAGATTGTATTTCGGATGTAAAGAATAGGACCGGGGTCCACAGCTCACTAGTGGTGTCTCTCCCATAAGATAAACAGGATGTTGGGTGAACAAATTACAGCTTGGGCAATTGACAAATAAAGAAGGCATAGCAATGCACATACATATATCATGATGAGTACTATGAGATTTAATCGGGGCATTACGACAAAGTACATAGACCGCTATCCAGACATGCATCTATGCCTAAAAAGTCCACCTTCAAGGTTATCATCCGAACCCCTTCCAAGTATTAAGTTGTAAACAACGTGACAATTGCATTAAGTATGGTGCGTAATGTAATCAACACAAATATCCTTAGACAAAGCATCGATGTTTTATCCCTAGTGGCAACAAGCACATCCACAACCTTAGAACTTTCTCATCAACGTCCCGCATTTAATGGAGGCATGAACCCACTATCGAGCATAAATACTCCCTCTTGGAGTCACAAGTATCAACTTGGCCGGAGCCTCTACTAGCAACGGAGAGCATGCAAGAACATAAATAACATATATGATAGATTGATAATCAACTTGACATAGTATTCAATATTCATCGGATCCCAACAAACACAACATGAAGGATTACAAATAGATGATCTTGATCATGATAGGCAGCTCACAAGATCTAACATGATAGCACAATGAGGAGAAGACAACCATCTAGCTACTGCTATGGACCCATAGTCCAGGGGTGGACTACTCACACATCGATCCGGAGGCGATCATGGCGATGAAGAGACCTCCGGGAGATGATTCCCCTCTCCGGCAGGGTACCGGAGGCGATCTCCTGAATCCCCCGAGATGGGATTGGCGGCGGCGGCGTCTCTGGAAGGTTTTCCGTATCGTGGCTCTCGGTACTGGGGGTTTCGCGACGAAGACTTTAAGTAGGCGGAAGGGCAGGTCAGGTGGCGTCACGAGGGGCCCACACAACAGGGCCGCGCGGCTAGGGCTTGGGCCGCGCCGCCCTAATGTGGCGCCACCTCGTGGCCCCACTTCGTTTCCTCTTCGGACTTCTGGAAGCTTCGTGGAAAAATAGGCCCCTGGGCGTTGATTTCGTCCAATTCCGAGAATATTTCCTTAGTAGGATTTCTGAAACCAAAAACAGCAGAAAACAACAACTGGCTCTTCGGCATCTCGTCAATAGGTTAGTGTCGGAAAATGCATAAATATGACATATAATGTGTATAAAATATGTGAGTATCATCATAAAATTAGCATGGAACATAAGAAATTATAGATACGTTTGAGACGTATCAAGCATCCCCAAGCTTAGTTCCTACTCTCCCTCGAGTAGGTAAACGATAACAAAGATAATTTCTGAAGTGACATGCTATCATAATCTTGATCATACTATTGTAAAGCATATGAGATGAATGCAGCGATTCGAAGCAATGATGACGATAATGAGTAAACAAATGAATCATATAACAAAGACTTTTCATGAATAATACTTTCAAGACAAGCATCAATAAGACTTGCACAAGAGTTACTCATAAAGCAATAAATTCAAAGTAAAGGCATTGAAGCAACACAAAGGAGATATAAGTTTCAGCGGTTGCTTTCAACTTCAACATATATATCTCATGGATAATTGTCAACACAAAGTAATATAACAAGTGCAATAGGTAAACATGTAAGAATCAATGCACAGTTGACACAAGTGTTTGCTTCTGGGATAGAAGGAATAGGCAAACTGACTCAACAATAAAGTAAAAGATAGGCCCTTCGCAGAGGGAAGCATTGATTACTATATTTGTGCTAGAGCTTTTCATTTTGAAAACAAGAAACAATTTTGTCAACGGTAGTAATAAAGCATATGTGTTATGTATAAGATATCCTATAAGTTGCAAGCCTCATGCATAGTATACCAATAGTGCTCGCACCTTGTCCTAATTAGCTTGGATTAACACGGATTATCATTGCATAGCATATGTTTCAACCAAGTGTCACAAAGGGGTACCTCTATGCCGCCTGTACAAAGGTCTAAGGAGAAAGCTCGCATTGGATTTCTCGCTTTTGATTATTCTCAACTTAGACGTACATACCGGGACAACATAGACAACAGATAATGGACTCCTCTTTAATGCATAAGCATTCAACAACGGTTTAAAATTCTCATAAGAGATTGAGGATTAATTGTCCAAACTGAAACGTCCACCATGAATCATGGCTTTAGTTAGCAGCCCAATGTTCTTCTCTAACAGTATGCATACTCAAACCATTTGATCATGAAAATCGCCCTTACTTCAGACAAGACGAACATGCATAGCAACTCACATGATATTCAACAAAGGTAAAAGTTGATGGCGTCCCTGAAACATGGTTACCGCTCAACAAGCAACTTATTAAGAAATAAGACACATAAGTACATATTCTTCACCACAATAGTTTTTAAGGCTATTTGTCCCATGAGCTATATATTGCAAAGACAAAGAATAGAAATTTTAAAGGTAGCACTCAAGTAATTTACTTTGGAACGGCGGAGAAATACCATGTGGTAGGTAGGTATGGTGGACACAAATGGTATAGTATTTGGCTCAAGGATTCGGATGCACGAGAAGAATTCCTCTCAATACAAGGCTAGGCTAGCAAGGTTGTTTGAAGCAAACTCAAGTATAAAAGGTGCAGCAAAGCTTACATATGAACATATTGTAACTATTATAAGACTTTACATTGTCTCCTTGTTGTTCAAACACCTTAACCGAGAAAATATCTAGACTCTAGAGATCAATCATGCAAACCAAATTTTAACAAGCTCT
>NC_061512.1:75323926-75364130 GCF_022539505.1 Lolium rigidum | reverse complement strand
AGACCCTGCGTCACATCTACTGGATCTAGACGTTGTAACAAGTCATTTCATGATGCTTCTCTATTTCATGAAAGGACAAAAGGAATCACGGTGACCACTTTCTCACAATGGTTGAGTTTCAGTTTACTGACGGTGGTTGTGGTTGCTTTGTTGACGAATATTGGGAAGCACATCTCAAGGCCAAGCCGAGCACCACTATTTGACAGGCCATGTATTGGCATTTGGCAGTCTCCACCTACAGACTTTGCCAAAATCAATGTGGATGCAGCGGTTAACACTTTGACCATGTAAGGCGGTTGGGGATGTATTTGCCGACATGAAAATGATGTTTTCAGGTTTGCTTCAACTGGCAGAATTGCTATTGCCTCTGATGCGCAACATGCTGAAACTCTTGCTCTGTTTAGAGCTGTTGAGATTGCTGACAGCTTGGGAGTGGGCCGTGTTGTTTTCGAAACTTATTGCCTGGTGTTGAAGCAAGCTTTGGTGTCTACGGCGTATGATTACTCACCGTTGGGTATCCTTTTCAGTGAACTGAAATACAAGCTCTGCCTCCGTTTTATTGATGCTCGAATTATGTATGTTCAGAGAGATTGTAACAAACCAGCACATGTGCTAGCGTCTTTGGATGCTGGTTGCTAGCGTCTTTGGATGCCGGTGTAGTTGATAACGAACATTCTATGTGGATGTCGAACTGCCCGAATATTGTAACCCGTAAGGTGACCGGCAATCTTGCCGTGTCTTAATGGAATACAAGTGTTTCATGCCAAAAAAAAGAACACAAGAAGCACCGGATGAAAAATGTTGACAAGAAAAAACAAACCATGCACATGATGATGTAAACAATAACTGGTAGATGAGATCCATCTTCAAAACTGCATCAACAATATCACAGTTTCTCAACATTTGCGATAGTATAACGCCAAATAATGTCGGCCTAATCTGGAGTATGTCAAATATAATTATTAGTGTTATACTAATACTGCAAAGTTACCAGATAGTGCTACAACTCCACACTTACATAGTAGTGCCACACTGCCATTGCAAATTCAGATCTCATACTAATACTCCAACTGACGTCACTTGTCCACTCAAACCCAGCCAGTCCACAGCTCCTCTGTCGCAACAAGAGAACCATGGTTAGCATTTCGATCATGGAAACCAGCTGTTCAACGTTGGTAGGATGCAGATTAAGTAAGACTATTAAAGTATGGATATCTGCTGCAATAAAGCTTCTATTTCATATGATGAAATATGATTGAATGGAGCCGAAAACTGTTCAGCTCCGTTAATATTAGCACCAGGATGGATTGTGTTCTGACTTCTGAGCTAATCTCATCGATCATGCATACCAACAAATCTTGAATAATATGCCCCGTTCTTTTGAGCTACAAGTGAATACTCCTACCTTCCCAAGTTTTACACACCCTTTTCCACCAACCACCGTTCATCATCCAAAATATGGATGCTCGGACCTATGGCACTAGTAAAAGAAATGAGAAGTCAAAAAATGAAGGGACAGGGACTAGTGATGTTGACTCAAAGCTTGCAGCGGAGAGGGGTGAACCTACTGAAGATAAGCATAAAACTCAAGAAGGTATGGATCAAGATGGTGATGATAGAGTGGACTTGTCAGGAATTGATGGGGAAGAGGATGATTTGGTAGGCTCGCAATCATCAGTTAGTCTAGGCACAAAAGTGAACAACATACAAAATGGTAGACCGGGGAACACAAGTAAGATGGCAGTGGTTACAGAGGCTGATGGGATGATTGATCAGAGATATAGTGACAGGCTGGCGTCTCAGAACAATGACATTCCCATCATGGAGAGGGCAAAAAAACAGGGCTGCGGCAAAGAACTCGATTGCACCAAGGTGAAGGACAGCGCAAAGGATCGACTACGATGGCTCGCAAAGCTGGTGGAGCAAATCGCAACCGAGGTGTTCAGCAACCAGGAGGAGCTGGGTGTCATGGACCCCAAGACTGGCAATGTAGAAAAAAGTAGACAAGAAGACATTTTGACAAACAGAAAGACGAAGAACTGAAGTCATCGAAGCCTGATGCCTGGGAGAAAATGCTTCAAGCGTGAGGGTCTGTAGCTCCAGGATCTGTTGCCCGTGACCTATGCACCCCTTTTCTCTTCTGTATTCTCATCGTCTGGCTTAGGCTGTTTAGTTTTTTCTTTATTTGAAACAAACTCTCCATTCCATGGCGGGTTGGTGGCGTTGCTGAGGTCTGTAGCAAACAACTTTTGGTTTCTCTTAATGGAAATCGGGGGAAACCCTTTAATTCAAAAAAAATTTATCTCCCTCAACTCCCAAGGATTCCTACCCTATTTCATCATAAGCGTTTCCCATAATACAACTTGAAAGTCACTCCTATATATTTGGCCACTCCTGTTAATGTCAACCAGTATGACATTTTTGTGTTCTTAACCAAGGAAACATAAATCCTATACCAAGTATCTTCACTGGGTCAAAAGCAAAACAATAGTTATAGTATGACTTACTGACTACTCATAGAAATTTCAAACTAATATCAACTAAAAATAGAAAAGGGGAGATCAGAAAACAAAAAAATCACCTGTTAGGTTGCTTCATTTCACATCCCACCTACTTGGCCGCTTCCTTTTAGGAAGGTCTCGTCCTGAAGTTGGGACATGCACCTGCTGTTGTCGACTTGCAAGAAACTCTTCATAGTCTGAGTCACTCTCAGACTCACTGATCCATCCATAGCAGGGAAGCCTTGTGCGACCGCTTCCTGTAGCTGGCGGATGTGGCAATGCAGCTGTGGGAGCAGGTGGGTCAATGATCATGGGGACCAGTTGCTCTGTTTGCTCAACTGCAAACACAGTTTCAGATGGCACCTCATTGTGAACCTTCACAATTGGCATGTCGCTTTCTGGCGGTGCCCCCATCATTGCTCCTTCTTGTTGCTGCATTACAAACCAAGCGCATGTAAGAATTGGACAATATGCATGAGCTTTGTTGCTGGAGGGAATAACGAACATAAACTTAACATTAATAACCAAGGTCTTGCTTTAGAGAAAAATCAAAATTGTCACAAGTAACAGCAGTTTGTGCACGCTAAATTGTTTTACGTAATTACAGATGGGTACCATGTCGCAGTTGCATTACAAAACTAAGTGAGAAAATACTACATAGTGCAATGCTAATTCATCAGTCAACCATATCACCTTGAAATCTCAAAAAAAAATTAACTATATCAGCTTGAAGGAAACAGAGAAGACATCAACTGATATACTTATTTCTGCTACCATCATTGTCATTTTTATGAATAAACACACTTTTACGTGAAAAAGTGTAATTTTTTTAACACAAGACCAGCGAAGCAGATAAGCAGTGACAAGGAATCTTCAAAAGATCAAGGAAATTAAGAGAATGGCTGAACAAATCCAGTTGAAAAAAAGAGTGAAACATCAACCATAAATATGTAAGAACAAAGTACCATTCTATAACATAAACATCTACTTAGCTTTCCAGATGCCATATTACCATATTATTCTAGGTGCTTGGTATATATCACCAAAAATTATAGCAAGCACTAAAATAGCATTCTAAGACCAAGAACAAAGATCTTTGTTACATCAGACCAACTAAGTGTGCAAATACGCAATCACCTGGTAGATGTAGGGGGGCATAATTTGAAGGTACTTTATATGAGGAACATGTTGGACAGTTGGAAAGAGGGCCGGTAAATTAGTAGCAAAGGCACACACTCCAAATCCAAATAAAAGCAGAGAGATTGATCTAATCTAGCAAGTATTATTGAGCAAGATTTTGTATTTTTTATATTTTGGCTTCGGGTGGCAGTAGGATTATTTGCCTTATTGCCAACTCAAGCAACACATCCTGCATATACTGAATGGCACACGCTGAACAATTACACGGACACAGATAAGCAGGGGAGGGAGCTGACCTGAACCTCCACCTGATGCTCCTCCTGCACCAACTGCAGCTGCAGCTTCTCGTCCTGCTCCTGCTTCTCGAAGAGGGCTTCCTGCACTACGAGGTACCCGCTTTCCTCCAGGAACGGCCACCCTTTGTCCCCATACACATTCTAAACAGATGAGGGCAAATTAGTATGAGAATGACACCACAATATACAATAACAAGAAGGGAATCGGCCCGCGGGAAAAAAAAGGGCAAAACGAAGCAGAAATAAAAGGGAGAAAGAAAAGAGGCGAACCTTGATGAGGTTATTGACGACTTTGCGGACGTCGGCCTTGTTGTAGCCCATCTGGGCAAAGTGGTCGATCGCGGCATCCATCCGCCCCTGCCCAGTCTTCTTCTGGCCCCCGACCATTGCTGAGCCTCGCTTGAGGGCGGCCGCGTCGCTCGTGCAGGAGAGGTGAACGGATGGCGGCTGTCGGAGTTGAGAAGGGAGTTGGCGTTCGCCGGTAGCGAGCTAGGGCTTTTGGTATTGGTGTCGCCGCCGCCGGCGCTCACAACTCCCAGCTTCCGTGGCACATTTTGCACATGGATTTCTGCGCAGAGGCGTGCGAAAAAGTAAATTGGCAAAGCCGGGCCATTTTGCAAAGGTTTCGACTACACAGTGGTCAATAACTATTGGGCCTACCCGGTGGTCAGTTCGGACAGCCCATTAAAGACAAAACGCGTTTGTACTCTTTGCCGAAATGGAAATCACGTGATCCCCACACAGCCCACTAAAAAACAGCGACCACGCCTCCAGCTTTGTCTCGACGCTAGCAGCCAAAAAACAGGATCCTACCTACCAGATCTGGGTTTCTTCTTCCTCCCCTGTTTCTCCACCGCCGCCAGCAACAGCAGGAAGGGGAGGCAAACCCTAGAACTTCCATGAACTGATCCCCGGATCCTTTAGGAAGTAACACAGCAGCAGCTGCTTCATCAGAACGACGCCCAGAGAAGTAAGAAAGGTAAACAAGGCAAACACACATGATTCATAATCATCTAGCAGTTCCATCTAGTTCTTGCCTACATCTCACAGATTCTTGAGCCCATAGTTATGATAGTACATATTGGGTGGAACTCACATGTTACTGACATGAAAAAGTAACACAGGGTCATGCCTGAGTTGTTGTATGTACCAAAGTCAGTGAAAGGCTTCAGGAAGTAATCTAGTTGATGATCTAGCCTCCAGGAAGTAATCTAGTTGGTGACCTTTGAAGTCTGTAGAAGCCATCAGGAAGTTGCAAGCTGAGAACCTGGTTGTGTTGATCTTGTAGACAGCAGGAAATATGCAACCTGTAACAAACATGGCATGATTGCAAAATCTTGGAACACTGATGTAGGCATCAATGATATGTGCATGAAAAGAAAGAAAATTAGGGTGTAATAACCATAAAAATAACACTTGTAAAAGCTAACAGTTAATTAACAATGTGAAGAAGTAATTTGCCCTTTGCTGTTTTATTTTGATGCACAACATGGATGAAGTAACAAAAAATGGTTAACTTGTTTATTCATTGCAGAAAATGGATTGGTTTAACCTGCATGGTATTGACCTGAACAATCCGCCTGGCTATGATGACTTCATGGAACCAGATGGAACTGAAACACCAGTACAAGGCACATCAGGGGATGATACTGGTGCTAAGTCTAGATTCATGTCAGTAGATGATACTACTGATGGTGCACCGACTGGTCAAACACTATCTAGTGAATAAAGTGGCAGTGATGGTGAGGTGCAAATCAACACTGTATGATTTGCACCACGTAAACCATACCTAGGGATGAAATTTGATACATGGGAGGCTGCTAAAGTGCACTACAACAGGTATGCCGAACATGTTGGTTTCTCTATGAAGATGAGCTCTTCCAGAAATTCAGTAATGGACAAGCAGAAGGACAAGTACTTGTTTGTGTGCAACAAGTCTGGAACAAATTCAGAGAAAGAAGAAGCTGAGCCAGTGAAGATGAGGAACAGAGCAATCACGGTACGGACTAACTGTCAAGCAAAGATGCATGTAAAAAAGGAAGGGTTCAATCTGGGAAGTAACACAGTTCATTGAAGAGCACACGGATGAAACTATCAAGAAGTTTGGTCTAAAGAAGTATTTACGGTCACACAAGAAAATACCAAAAGAAGAAAAGAAGTTCATTGATCTGTTAGACAGTGTGAACCTCTCAGCATGAAGAATAATGGATATCATGTCTGAGCTGTATGGAACAGGAAAAGCGGTTCCTTATGAAATGAAGACAATAAGTAACTACATGGCTAGTATAGATGAGAAGCAAAATGTGAAAGACATACCAGAGCTGCTGAATTACTTCGAGGAACTCAATAAAGAAGATCCAAAATTCGTCTACAAATACAAACTTGATAGTGAGGACAGGGTTGAAAATATATTTTGGGTCGATGGACCCACTAGAGAAGTTTACAAGAATTACAATGACTGCATATTCTTTGACACTACATACATGACAAACGCTTATAAGATGCCGTGTGAACCCTTCATTGGAGTTAACAGATATGGGCAGACAATTCAGTTGGGGTGTGGTTTCTTGAGGAATGAGAAGATAAGTAACTTTGTATGGTTGTTTGAGCAGTTCCTGGATGCTATGGATGGTTTACACCCTCTGAATATCATCACTGACCAGGATGCTGCTATGACTACTGCCATCCTGGAAATGTTCCCTAACTCGTGCCATAGGAACTATCGGTGGCATATAATGCAAAATGCACAAGGATCCCCTCTCGGCCCTTTCATGGCAAAGCATGAGGAACTACGGAGGGAGTTCAATGAAATTGTTGACTATAGCCAGACACCTGTCGAGTTTGAGAACCGATGGGGAGAGATGATTGAGAGACATGGTGTATCGGACAACACAGACCTTGCTGACCTATATGGAATTAGAGCTAAATTTGTCCCATCTTATTTTATGGATAGGTTCTTCCCTTTCCTACAAACTACTGCTCGCAGTGAAGGATTCAATGCAGTTCTGAAGAGATATGTCGATCCAAATGCAAGCCTGCTACGTTTCTTCAAACAATACATGAAGTTACAAGAGAGGATAAATATTACTAAAGATTCACATGAATTCCAGGGTGAGGACAAAACTCTGAAAACATGGTGTGACTTCCCAATGGAGGAGCAAGTACTATCCATTTACACACTTCCCATATTCAGGTGATTTCAAATTGGGTTGAAGAAATTTACATCCTACAACATACAACAAATTAATCCTTCATTGTTTGAGGTTTCTCCAATCAGAAATGCAGTGTTTGGTTATGGAGCAAGGAATTACAGGATCACTGCAAATTTGGAGCAAGATGAATACAGTTGTGAATGCTGAAAATTTACTAGAGATGGCTTGATTTGTTGCCATATAATAAAGGTTATGACTGTTGTGGGTAAAGTAGACGTAATGCCGGAACATTACATTCTACCTAGGTGGTCAATTCCGCCTCCCGACATACCAATTCCTCAGGCTGAACCCCAGCAGATGTCAGCGGGCAAATTGTCTAGGAAGGAAATGAGGTTACTTCGCTATGGTAACCTCACTAAAGATTTCGCAAAACTAGTTGTTGGTGCATGTGTGTCAACACCCGGATTTTTAAGTCCAGATGCCTATTATGCCGTACCTCGCAATCCCAGGAATATTGTTTTTGCGAGACATAATAGATTGATATCACAACACATCATTTATTACATACCATAATCGTCTTACAAATAAAGGATCACATGATCCAGTCTTAATACAACATAGAGGATCTAGAGATCCTATTACAAAACACATAACGGAAGCGAAGTAGCGGTTGTGGTCCATCTGTTCCACAGGCAACTGTTGATGTCAGGAGTAGTCCTAGTTCTCGTAGACGTCCTGCTGTCCTTCATCCTGGTACTGGGGCTCATCTTCATAGTCTGGCCATTTGAATAGCCAGGGACACAGCCATGAGTACTTTAAAGTACTCGCAAACTAATACTAATGTAATTTCTTATCAATTTTAATAAGGGGTGCTAAGCTCTAGGTTTATTTGTATAAAGCCAAGTTTAGTTCATAAACATTTAGTAAAGACTCCTCAATTTTGCTAACTAACTCAAGTGGGAACATTAGTGTCATTCCCACAACTCATTTGTGATTCAAGTCAAGTCACTTTTCAATTCATCATTCCTTTTTAAGAAAAGTTCTGACAACGGAACAGTATGACCTTTCCAATCGTCCGTAACCGTGGACACGGCTATTCGAATAGGTTTAACACTCTGCAGAGGTTGTACTCTTGTGCCACAACTTTTGATTACATCCGTCGAGGATAACCCCGAATCATCGTAACTCAAGTACGCGGATCATCAACCATAACCTTTCACTTATATACCCTAGTATAGGCACCTCTCCCCATGAGCTTGGCCTCCCGGTGAAGACAAACCGTCAACCCGGGAACTGCACAGGGCTTGGGTCTGGCATTCACCTCATTTCACGTCATTTCACTTTTGGGGGAGGCAGCCTTGGCATAACACCTATGACGCTTGTTCAGAGGGAACCCATACTAAAATACATAAGTTTCCGGTTAAGCCTTACCCAGATTCAGGTATTGTGGGGGTACTTGAGAATTGGAATGGTATCGCATCCGAACCCAACCATCAGTTTTGTAAAATTCACCAAGTCATTCACAAGTCATATTCACCTTCAAAATCTTTCAATAGAATGACTCATCATTCCAAGGTTTTCAAAGTCATTGGTTTTCACAAGTTCCCATCTAAAGTAGTCACTTTTAGTATTAGCACTAGCAACTAGTCATGAGGGGTGCTAACTAACTTATAGCTTTCTAGGCTAAGTGTGGTGCTCTTGTACTACTCCATAACTAAACCAAGTGAATCATGAATCAAAAAGTAACTTTGATAAATAAAATTCAATAAAGCTTGTAAGGTAAAAACTTGGGATAGGACCATTAGGCATAAAGTAAAATGTAATGGTGCCTTGCTCTTGTAGAGCTTTGCACTTGGGTAGCTTGCAAGAATATTAACTTGCAACAATATAACTTGCATTAGTCTAGCTTGCCTTGATTGGGGTAGTGATCAAAGTTCTCTTCTCCTTCCTCTTGGTAGAAAACCTCCTCTTCTTGGTAGTGTCCGGTACTAGCTTCTATAAACGAATACGAGGATACAATCACCAAACAATACTTAAGTAGACTTAATTAGCCTTAATGGCTCACACAAAGGATCTAGCATCCTCACTTAACATTACTACCCAAAATTATGCTAGGGTTTTCTTGCTTAGTGTTAGGAAAATAATTTCCTCTCATTGAAATGTGGATTAGGGTTTCTCTTTAGTTTGGAGAAATAATTTCCTCTCATTGAATCTTGTTAAGATTTAATCTCCTCAAATAACCATGTATGATCACATGTTGACCAAGGTCAACACTTCACAGTTATCATTTGAGAAACATGATTTAAATGAGGTTCTATACCTCATGCAATTTAAATCCTATTTGATTTAATATCCTCAAGTGAGAAATTATGAGACCATGCAATAGAGGTCATCACATTACTTCATAACACTTGGGAAAATGATTTAAATTAGGTGCTACAACTCATAGATTTGAAATCCTAAATGTGAAAATAGTTTAAATGGGCTAGAATTGACTACATAGCCAATATTTTGCTCTAGCCCATGATCATACAAAGTAACCATGTGATATTTTTGCATAAACAATTAGAGTTTTTGAAATGTGAAATATGAGAATTTGAATCACCTCCAAATTCATCATAGTTGATTTTATAAATTTATTTAAAAACTGAAAACTCTCTGCCTTGTTCTTTTTAGTAACCAAAATCTACAACAGCTATGAGGTTGAAACCAGTGTGGTTGGATAGAGAATTTTATAGGCTTTCCAACAATATAAAGTTGGTCAAATTAAGTTGAGTGGATTGAAAGTTATTAAAAATCTAAGTGAGCACCAGTATTGAATTTGAAACTAAAATGAATTAAAAGAATTCAAATTTTTGGGCTCTGGCGGGAAAGACTAAACGGGCCAGAAGAGGAGAAACGAGTTGGGCTGGCCCAGCTATGCGTCTGGCGCGAGCGGGCCACCTGACTAGGTGGGGTCCAGGTGTCAGTCACTCTTTAAACCCGAATCGGTACAGAGAAACGGTGGCCGTTGGATTATAAGCTGATCCAACGACGCATAGTCGTCGTCTACGCCGACGAGAGGCAGCACGGGCACGGCGAGGGTTTGGGGCTGGCAGCTTACCGGAGCTCCGGCGAGGCTGGGCGACAAGGTAGGATGAGGTTGTCGAGGACGGCGATGCAGGTGGTGGTCGCATGTGGTGCTGAGGTGGTCGCAAACTCCGTCTCAATCTGGCTACGTGAGCGGCAGTCTCCGGTGAAATTCCGGCGAGCTGGCGGCTAATTGAGGAGGGGAAGGGGTCGAGGAGGACTAGAGGTGAGTGGGGAGCAAGATGGTGTGAATATTGAGGCGCGGGGGTGGCTCTATTTATAGCTGCGCGCGTGTGCTGTGGGTGCCCGTGGAGGTCGACGGTGGCGATGGCGTCTAGAGCTGCGAAGGGGCAAGGCGATGAGCGCGTGCGCTTCCTGGCATCATGGCGAACACGACGCGCGTGCTGGTGCAGCGAATGGAGGACGAGGGCATGCGGGCATCGTTGCCATCCTCGCAGTACGGGCGCGGCAGGGTTTTGATGATGTCGTCGTCTACGGCGCGGGCGACGGCCAATGGTGGTGTCTGGCGACGTCCTGGTAGAGTGTTGAGTGAGCGTGCGCGAGGAGAGAGGGAGAGGAGGATGACAGCGATGGGGCTTGGCCGTGTACTGGCGTGTCCAGAGTGGTTCCAGTGCACGCTCTGGCGCGCCCAGGCGTGGTGATCACGTTGCGTTCCAGGTCTTGTCGTGGTGCTTTTGACTTGGGATCATGTCTAGTAGGTGATGGCGTGTGATGCACACGTCCGTTGAGAACCCCAAGAGGAAGGTGTGATGCGCACAGCAGCAAGTTTTTCCCTCAGTAAGAAACCAAGGTTATCGAACCAGTAGGAGATGAAGGCCACGTGAAGGTTGTTGGTGAAGGAGTGTAGTGCGGCGCAACACCAGGGATTCCGGCGCCAACATGGAACCCGCACAACACAATCAAAATACTTTTCCCCAACTTAACAGTGAGGTTGTCAATCTCACCGGCTTGCTGTAAACAAAGGATTAAACGTATGGTGTGGAGAATGATGTTTGCTTGCAAAGAACAACAGAAAACAATGATTGCATTAGGTTGTATTTCAGATGTAAAAGAATGGTCCAGGGTCCACAATTCACTGGTGGTGTCTCTCCAATAAGATAAATAGCATGTTGGGTGAACAAATTACAGTTGGGCAATTGACAAATAGAGAGGGCATAACAATGCACATACATATCATGATGACTACTATGAGTTTTACTTAGGGCATTACGACAAAGAACATAGACCGCTATCCAAGCATGCATCTATGCCTAAAAAGTCCACCTTCGGGTTAGCATCCGCACCCCTTCCAGTATTAAGTTGCAAACAACAGACAATTGCATTAAGTACTGTGCGTAATGTAAACAATACAAATATTCTTAGACAAAGCATTGTTGTTTTATCCCTAGTGGCAACAGCACATCCACAACTTAGAACTTTCATCACATCGTCCTGCATTCAATGGAGGCATGAACCCACTATCGAGCATAAATACTCCCTCTTGGAGTTACAAGTATCAACTTGGCCAGAGCCTCTACTAGCAACAGAGAGCATGCAAGATCATAAACAACACATATATGATAGATCGATAATTAACTTGACATAGTATTCTGTAGGGATTCGTTGCATAGAAAACAAAAAATTTCCTACCGCGAGAACGCAATCCAAGCCAAGATGCAATCTAGAAGACGGGAGCAACGAGGGGATGAACGAGACTCACCCTTGAAGATTTCCAAAGCCTACAAGATGAGGCTCTTGTTGCTGCGGTAGACGATCACTTGCCGCTTTCAAAAGCGCGTAGAAGATCTTGACGGTGCCACAATCGGGCAGCACCTCCGTACCCGGTCACACGTTCGGTGTTGATGAAGACGACGTCCTTCTCCCCGTTCCAGCGGGCAGCGGAAGTAGTAGCTCCTCCTTGAATCCGGCAGCACGACGGCGTGGTGGCGGTGTCGATGGAGATCTCCGGCGGAGCTTCGATAAGCGTTGCGGGAGAGGTGGAGGAGTGAGGCGGCTAGGGTTTGGGGAGAGGGAGTGACAGGCCTCCAAGGGGTGCGGCCAAGGTGGTGGCTTTTGGTGTGGCTGGCCCCCTCCCCTTGCCCCTCATTATATAGGTGGAACCCCCAAGTGTTGGACTACAAGTCTTCGAATAAGACCCCAACCCAAAACCTTCCATGTGTAGGGAAACCTACCCAAGGTGGGATTCCCACCTCAAGTGGGACTCTCACCCTTCCATGAGGGGGGTGGCCGGCCACCCTTGGTGGAGTCCACCTGGGACTCCACCCCTCTAGGGTTGGCCGGCCATGGGAGGTGGAGTCCCTTCGGGACTCCGCCTTCCAAAGTGATTTCTTCCGGACTTTTCTAGAACCTTCCATAAATGCACCGGATCATTTTCAAACTTATAAAATGACTTCCTATATATGAATCTTATTCTCCGGACCATTCCGGAACTCCTCGTGATGTCCGGGATCCCATCCGAGTGTTGCGGCCAGAAACCCACCGGCGAGCAGCGACGGGCAACACAGTAGAGCCGGGAGGCTCCCAGGGCTGCGGCTGGCCCTGGCCCCTCCGAGCGACGGCCCGCAAAGACTCCGGCACGCACGTCCGATGCTGATGCAAGGGCGTGCCACCCGACCTATACCTGGTCGAGAAGGTGTTGGATGTGCCTCGCTTAGTTTCCCGCATGGCATACACGTAAACATTAAATACGAGCCTCGATCGGCTCTCGAGTTGTCCTCGTGAATCGGCTCAAGGAGCCGATCCACCCATGATCAGTACGAGATGTACGATCAGATGGTGGTCCTGCTTGATCAAAACAAAGCTAAAACGACCTACTACGATTTAGGGTTTCACCACATAATCGGAACATCCTACTCGTGATTGAGCCTGGCGGCCACGCACGGTGATCGTAAACCGACCCTAGACAAGGCCTAAAAACCAACACGAAGTTGATCCCCGGAACATCCTGTCTAGGGCTAGCAAACTACACCCTACGCGCCACCGGATCCTTCAACCCGTTTGTAAGGCCTAACTATGCAGATATTAAACTAATCCTTGAAGAACAAGGAGCAATCATAACGGATCGGATCTACTAAATAATGATCAAGTGGGGTGCCGCCCTTACACCCAAGATAGGTGTAAGGGCGGCTAGACATCTAAGGGTTGCACGACGACAGCATATGATACGATGAACAATGCTAACCCTAAAACATCTATGATAACTACGTTGCTCGCCATCAACAAGGCTTCAGCACGAGCAACGCATGGATAGCGAATAAACGTGTACTGCCTAGATCGCAAGATTCGATCTAGGCAGCATGATGCTTACCCGGAAGAAACCCTCGAGACAAGGGAGTTGGCGATGCGCCTAGATTGGTTTGTGGTGAACGTGATTGTTGTTTATTTCATAAACCCTAGATACATATTTATAGTCCGTAGACTTTCTAACGTGGGAATAATCCCAACCGTGCACGAGCCAAACTCTATCTAACCGATACGTATCCTACTATGTTACAGATACACGGGCAAACTAGCCCAGACTTTGTATACAAGGCCGATTCATGTATTTCTTCTATGTATATTCTTCAAGCCCATCTCAATCGCGGCCCACTTCTGATCCGGTCAAATTCTGGTGATAACACATGCCCCCCTGGTTTTGGAAATGACAATTCCAAAATCACTCTGCTTTTCTTCGTCGGGTCATGTCGTGGCAGAGCAGAACCGTCGCAGTATCCTTCATCATGATGCCTTGCCTCTTCCACTTTTCCGCGTGACCTGGCAATTTTTTTTCTTTTGTTGGGCACCACTTCCTCGGAAACTGCTGTGGCATTGAATCTCCACTATATCCCCTTTTATTTAACCGTTCCAAACAGTTCGTTTCTTCATCCCCTTCGCATTAGCACTCCAAAAGCCCTCCTGCGCCACCATGTCTTCTTCCTCCTCTGCCTCATCGGGTCTTTCCATCGAATCCTCCTCCTCCCGCGAGCCGACGCCGGAGTGGGACCCGGAGGAGGCCCACGCGGCCAACATCCGCCGCGCCATCGAAGCCGGGGATGAGCCCGAGTCACGACTTCTCCGTCTGGTCTGAGGACGACAAGTCCTCGACCGACGGGGAAAGTGACCTCCGCTTCCTCGCCGACGGGGAGACGGAGGAGGAGAGCGATGACGATCGCTTCTCCCGTGATGACTTCACCTTCTCCGAGGAGGAGGAGGAGGGAGGACGACACCTCCTCCGACGAACCGCCGGCCAAGCGCTTCGCCCCCGGCCGGGGAACCTCGCCGACTTCGACGGCCGACGACGACGATGCCGACGAGGAAGATGAGGACAACGAGGGTCCCGCCGGCGGCCGCCACGGCCAGCCGACGACGAGCCCGCCGGGAGTAGCGCCGACAGCGGCGATGACGGCGACGATGAGGGCAGCGACGGCCCGTAGATAGGACCCCTAGCATAGGATCAGTAGTAGTAGATGGGGCAATGTATCCCCTAGTACTTCCTTTTGAGAGCAATCAGCTCTTTATGTAAGAAATCCTCTTTATCAATGAAGAATTTCCCCAATTCGATTTTGCCGATTGCCCTCAAGCTAATTTAGCCGATTGTCCACTTAGCCAATGCTCAATGAGCCGATGGCAACGCATCGGTCCCTCATAATCCGCCCTTCATCTCTTTGACTACGGAGTGATCGTAAACTTGGTCAATGCTCAATAAGCCGAGGTCAACGCATCAGCTCCTCACGATCTATCCTTCATCTTTTCGACCGATGACTTTGAGCTCTGGTGGACAATGTGGAAGACCAATGCCTTCAAGAGAGCCCTAGAACCGCTGCTGAAACGACTTGACGCTGAAGCCGATACTTCTGCAGAACAGATATCACCTGCTCGCAAATCTCCTCAGTGATACTTTATAACCCTGCTCCGTTTCTTTGCAGCAACCAGATGGCCCAGAGCCAACTCCCTATCGGTGATGATGGATCCCAGCTCCAGCGATCCTTTTCTGCAAGAACTCACCACCTTTGAAGAAGATTGCGACGCAAGACCAGCCGATGACACTCCAATCGGCTTCTAAAAACAGAGCATCTACCAGGTCAGCTTCCCCCCGAGCCTCAGTCAAGGCAAAAACAGTGATGAGGACATGCAATTCAAACAAATGGACCTGAGCTCGATCACATCTGAGAAAGCTACCATGCAGAGCCAGCCAGAGCCGACCACCTTTTTTCCGTTGAAAGCCGATACTGCAGATGATTACCAGCGGCTTAGAAACCAAAACTCCTCTGACAAGGTTGTCTTGTACGCCCAAAACTCCTCCGACAAAGACTCGCTGAACTGGCAACCTTGCGCACAGAGTTGGAGGTCCTCGTGTCCTGAACACGCAACTGGTAGATCCCATGAAATTTGTACTAGAGTCGATGGCCGTGCATCGGCTTTGTCCCTTAGCTCTAAAGTCGATGTCCGTGCATCGGCTGTACATCATGAAAAAAAATTTTACTGGCCGATTTTTCTATCGGCCCCCAATATTTCACTGCACATGTATCGCACATGTTCATCTGATTAGGTGCCCCCCGAGCCGATTCTCGCTGTGTAACCGCCGATATCGGCTCCGTGGTTAGCCAAGGCACTATATGTGAACGTCGGCTCCGTTAGGACCAGTGTTGACTTCTTCCAGCTCATCGACCGACGTAAACCCATTGCCCATTAGATCGACGTTGGACCCGGGCGTAACGCATGGTGAGGATAATTTTGGCCGATTGCTGGAATCGGCCTCCATGTTGATCGAATCACTCAATGAAGGTTTTGCAATGTTCCTCCATAGATCTTTGGGGCCGATCCCACGGATCGGCATCTCCACGTTTGTCCATAGATGTTGCTCTTGTTACACGGTCAGGCCGGTGGATAAGACCAGCCTTACCCCGTCCTTCGTCACGTCGATGCGCTCGCAGTCGTCCAAATTGATGCCTGAGAGTGGCTCTTGGCCCGTTGTCTCCCAAACGTTCATGCCAGCCGTTGAAATCTCGGCTGAATCATCTGCGTGGACGACCTCTACTTCATCTCCATCCCACTGTATTAAGCATTGGTGCATCGTGGATGGAATGCAACAACTTGGCGTGGATCCAATCTCTTCCTAGCAGGGACGTTGTAGGTGCTCTTGCTATCGACAATAAAGAACGTCGTAGGGATGGTTTTCCTTCCTACGGCCGGATCCACGTTCGAACACCTTGTGCATCGATGCTTGGCCGTTGAAATCGCTCGGTGTCACGTTGGTCTTGATCAGATCCGAGCTAGAGCGTCCTAACCGACGTAGCATGGAGTATGGCATAATGTTGATCGCCGCTCCGGTGTCCACCAAGCATCTTGTTGACGAGCTGCCCATTGATATAGCCTCGCAAGTACAAGGCCTTCAGGTGTCCGTAGCTTCTTTCTCATGGCTTCTCAAAGATAACCGGCCGTGGGCCGCAGCCAAGTTGCGCCACTGTGTGCTTCGTCTAATCTCGGAGCACTAAACTCCGTCGGAAGGATGAACACCATGTTTGTTCCAGCCGATGTTTCATCATCGGCTTTCTTTTGTCTGGGACGCCACTCTTTCCTTTGTGGCCGACCTTCCTCGTCCAGGGTTCGCTGAATTTTAGCGGCCAGATCAGGCCGCGCCTTCCTCAACGTGTGCGGTATAACCTCTCGGCTTCCTCCAAACCACGTAGTCGCCGAACCCTACGCTTTTGGGAACGGCTGAGTCCATCGTGGCACCACCTTGGCCGGTGGTACTTATCTTCTTCTTCATCATCATCGTCTTCTAATTCCTCGAGATCTTCCACCCGAGAGGACTCGGCGTGTTTGTTCCGAGGCGGGAGAGGCCCTAGACGTTTGAACACGGACACGTTAGCTGCATCCTTCTTCTTCGTTTACATTCGGGCGCTTGCCGATTGTAGGCAATCGGCTCATTCCTGAATCCCAGCAGTGTCTGAAGAAGGGACAGTCCCAGTGCCTACCCACGTCGTCTTTCTCTCTCGACTTTTCCTTGGCGTGGCGCTCATATCTCTCCTCGTCGCGATCATGCCGATGATGTCTCCTGGCATCCCTAGCTAGACGATCCCTTTCGTCCTTGCTGTTATACCGTCGGCGTTGGTTATATTGACTCACATACTTGTTGAGGAGGTGATCAGAGAGAGGTCGCTGATATCTTACGTTCCTCACTTCTCCCTCTGTGATGTAGCGCTTGCCATCGTGATGGAGCCGATCGCGTGGAACGGCTTCCTCTGTGTCCTTGCTATGAGAGCAGCTGCCCTCGTCTCCGTCCTTACCAGAGTGGTGCCCAGGTCCTACCATGTTGATATTGCACGAGAATCCTGGCTGGCACCCTCCATGGTAAGTGCACTCCACCATGTTAACGGCGGGGAAGGGGTGTGTGTCAACCTTCGTGGCGTACTGGCTGAAAATTAGACGCCCTTGTTCTATCGCCATTTGGACCTGCCGACGCCACACCCCGCAAGTCGTTGGTGGCGTGGGTGAACGTGTTATGCCACTTGCGCATGGCTTCCCGTTCAGCTCCTGCGCCGTGGGGATCTTGTGGCCTTCGGGTACCTTTAGCTGTTTCTCCTTAAGCAAGAGGTCGAAAATTTGCTCAGCCTTGGTGACGTCGAAGTCAAACCCTCTTGGAGGACCTTGTGGCTTAACCCACTTGCAGGACACGGGGCTTGCCCCCGAGTCCATTCAGCTATCGCTACCTCCTGATCTCCCGCAGATCCTTCATCTTCATCTCGCCTCAACCAGGACCACCGCACGTTTGAATTTATCCTGGTAAACGTCTGGGTGGCGCCTGCTCATATGATGACGCTTCTCGCACCATGTGCGCCAGTGAAGGGTACTCTGCTTGGGAGGCCACATCCTTGATCGGTGATATGAGACCCACCACCGCCAACTCGACTGCTTCTTTTCGCTCACACGAGCCGAATAGCATCGGTTCCTAACGTTTCGAAGCGCCGGATGTATTCTCGACACCGTTTCTCCGCGCTTCGTCGTACTTGTGCTAGATCGGCAATGCCAGCCTCTGAAGCCTCCGAGTGATACCGCATGTGGAACTGCTCCTCCAACCGCTTCCAAGTCCGGATTGAATCTCGGTGGCAGCGATGCGTACCACCCGAAAGCCGATCCGGTGAGGGACCGCGCGAAGAACCTCACACGCAGCTCTATCCGATGCCGAGATCGTGCCCACCTGTGCCAAATATCGGCTCACATGCTCGATTGAGCCGGAACCATCCGATCCACTAAATTTGGAGAATTCAGGGAGCCGATATTTGGGTGGTAGTGGGATCAACTCGTACTCGTTGGGGTACGGCTTGGAATAGCCGATTGCCCTCCTTTTCGGCACAATGCCGAACCGGTCTCTCAAGATTGTACCGATCCGATCCGCGGTGCCGGCCGCCGGAGTCGAGCTCGAAGATTTGCCGGAGTGGCATACTTAGCCAGCCATGCTTGCTTCTCAAGCTCCGAGCCAACCTGCAGGAGTTGGGCTCGGAGGTTTATCGGGGTGGCGTACTTGGCTAGCCACGTCTCGCTTCTCAAGATCTGTCCCCGAAGTTCCTCCCCGTTGTTCCGTAAGTCCCCGCCGTTGCGGTCCGGTTTGTGAGGGCCCAGCTATCGTGCACCTGGCACGTATGCGCACGTGTATCCGTGAGGGATCTCCTTAGGTGCCTCATGCAAGAACTGGTAGTCACGAGGGTCACCACCGATCTTGTAGACGACGTAGGCCGGTGAATTCGGCACTTCTGGTGCTGCCAACGCGAATGGCAGCGGTGGACGGGACTGGAGTGGCATCTCTCCTTGGTGAGTCCCTAGAGCTGGTCCTGACGGAGAGTGCCGATGCTTCATGATTTCCCGGATCACGCGAAGAGCGACACGCTCCAAAGTGTTTACCGAAGCTCTCGTAATGGCGGTGTAGCGAATGAGCTACCATGAAGTTAATCTCCCGACGCAGCGACCTGGTGCGTTCTTCCGACGGGGCGGACAGGTCCACTCCATCGGCGCGCGCTCGGTGAGAACCCTTTCCACCTCGATGCCATGTGAGCGGGTTCGTGAAAAGAGCCGATGAGGTCAGCTTCGAGGATCGCTTTGACCTCGTCATACTTCTTCTTGAGCTCCTCGGTCAGATCCTCGTACATGACTGGAGTGCCTTCCGCCATCTCGGATGTAGATGGCGATGCGGTTGATGTCGAAGATTGTCCCACCGGGCGTGCGCGAATGTGTTGCGGTCGAAACCCACCGGCGAGCAGCGACGGGCAACACGAGAGAGCCGGGAGGCTCCCAGTGGCTGCGGCTGGCCCCTAGCCCCTTCGAGCGACGGCCCGCAAAGACTCCGACACGCACGTCCGATGCCGATGCAGGGCGTGCCACCCGACCTATACCCGGTCGTAGAAGGTGTTGGATGTGCCTCGCTTAGTTTCCTGCATGGCATACACGTAAACATTAAATACGAGCCTCGATCGGCTCTCAGGTTGTCCTGTGAATCGGCTCAAGGAGCCGATCCACCCATGATCAGTACGAGATGTACGATCAGATGGTGGTCCTGCTTGATCAAAACAAAGCTAAAACGACCTACTACGATTTAGGGTTTTCACCACATAATCGGAACATCCTACTCGTGATTGAGCCTGGCGGCCACGCACGGTGATCGTAAACCGACCCTAGACAAGGCCTAAAAACCAACACGAATTTGATCCCCGGAACATCCTGTCTAGGGCTAGCAAACTACACCCTACGCGCTACTGGATCCTTCAACCCGTTTGTAAGGCCTAACTATGCATATATTAAACTAATCCTTGAAGAACAAGGAGCAATCATAACGGATCGGATCTACTAAATAATGATCAAGCGGGTGCCGCCCTTACACCCAAGATAGGTGTAAGGGCGGCTAGACATCTAAGGGTTGCACGACGACAGCATATGATACGATGAACAATGCTAACCCTAAAACATGTATGATAACTACGTTGCTCGCCATCAATAAGGCTTCAGCACGAGCAACGCATGGATAGCGAATAAACGTGTACTGCCTAGATCGCAAGATGCGATCTAGGCAACATGATGCTTACCCGGAAGAAACCCTCGAGACAAGGGAGTTGGCGATGCGCCTAGATTGGTTTGTGGTGAACGTGATTGTTGTTTATTTCATAAACCCTAGATACATATTTATAGTCCGTAGACTTTCTAACGTGGGAATAATCCCAACCGTGCACGAGCCAAACTCTATCTAACCGATACGTATCCTACTATGTTACAGATACACGGGCAAACTAGCCCAGACTTTGTATACAAGGC
The DNA here is from genome assembly GCF_022539505.1 of Lolium rigidum. NCBI lineage: Eukaryota > Viridiplantae > Streptophyta > Magnoliopsida > Poales > Poaceae > Lolium > Lolium rigidum. The sequence goes on along the minus strand of NC_061512.1, from coordinate 75,343,670 downwards.
CGATTCATGTATTTCTTCTATGTATATTCTTCAAGCCCATCTCAATCGCGGCCCACTTCTGATCCGGTCAAATTCTGGTGATAACACCGAGACTTCGAACAAAACTTCGAACTCCATTCCATATTCAAGTTCTACTAATACGACATCAAACCTTAAGTGTGTCACCCTACGGTTCGCGAACTATGTAGACATGGTTGAGAACTCTCTCCGACCAATAACCAATAGCGGGATCTGGAGATCCATAATGGCTCCCACATATTCAACGATGACTTAGTGATCGAATGAACCATTCACATATGATACCGATTCCCTTTGTCACGCGATATTTTACTTGTCCGAGGTCTGATCATCGATATCTCTCTATACCTTGTTCAACCTCGTCTCTTGACAATTACTCTTTACTCGTATCGTGGTATGTGGTCTCTTATGAACTATTCATATGCTTGCAAGCTATTTAGACGACATTCCACCGAGAGGGCCCAGAGTATATCTATCCGTCATCGGGATGGACAAATCCCACTGTTGATCCATATGCCTCAACTCATAGTTTCCGGATACTTAATCCCACCTTTATAACCACCCATTACGCAGTGGCGTTTGATGTAATCAAAGTACCTTTCCGGTATAAGTGATTTACATGATCTCATGGTCGAAAGGACTAGGTAACTATGTATCGAAAGCTTATAGCAAATAACTTAATGACGTGATCTTATGCTACGCTTAATTGGGTGTGTCCATTACATCATTCATATAATGACATAACCTTGTTATTAATAACATCCAATGTTCATGATCATGAAACAATGATCATCTATTAATCAACAAGCTAGTTAAGAGGCTTACTAGGGAATCATTGTTGTTTACATAACACACATGTATCAATGTTTCGGTTAATACAATTATAGCATGGTATATAAACATTTATCATAAACACAAAGATATATAATAACCACTTTTATTATTGCCTCTTGGGCATATCTCCAACAGTCTCCCACTTGCACTAGAGTCAATAATCTAGATTACATTGTAAGGAAACTAACACCCATGGCATTCTGGTGTTGGTCATGCTTTGCCCTAGGGAGAGCTTTAGTCAACGGACCTGCTACATTCAGATCAGTGTGTACTTTGCAAATCTTTACTTCTCCATCTTCGATGTACTCGCGAATCGAATGATAACGCAGCTTGATATGCTTCAGCCTCTTGTGTGACCTTGGTTCTTGTGCATTGGCGATGGCACCCATGTTGTCACAGTAGATGACTAGTGGGTCTAATGCACTAGGAACCACACCGAGCTCTACAATGAACCTCTTCATCCATACCGCTTCTGATGAAGCCTCTGAAGCCGCTATGTACTCCGATTTTGTTGAAGACTTCGCCACCGTGCACTCGCTTCGAGCTTGCCCAGCTTATCGCAGACACCATTCAATATAAACACGTACCTGTGACCGAGACTTAGAGTCATCGAGGATCGTTGTTCCAACTTGCATCGGTGTAATCGGTTACAACGAGCTCTTGGTCACCTCCATAACAAAGAAACATATCCTTAGTTCTTTTTAAGTACTTCGAGATATTCTTGACCGCTGTCCAGATGTTCCATTCCTGGATCACTTTGATATCTCGCTAGTCAAACTAACAACATGTGCTATATCCGGTCTAGTACATAGCATGGCATACATGATAGAGCCCATCGCCGAGGCATAGGGATCCGACTCATCCTTTCTCTTTCTTCTGCCGTAGCCGGTCCTTGAGTCTTACTCAAGACCTTGCCTGGTAACATAGGTAAGAACCCTTTCTTACTTTCGTCCATTCTAAACTTCTTTAGAATCTTGTCCGGATATGTACTTTGTGAAAGCCCTATTAGGCGTCTTGATCTATCTCTATAAATCTTGATGCCTAATATGTACGATGCTTCACCAAGGTCTTTCATTGAAAAACTATTATTCAAATAACCTTTTACACTGCTTAATAGTTCTATATCATTCCCAATCAATAATATGTCATCTACATATAATATCAGGAACGCTACAGAGCTCCCACTCACTTTCTTGTAAATACAGGCCTCTCCATGACACTGTATAAAGCCGAAGTCTTTGATCACCTTATCAAAGCGTCGGTTCCAACTTCTGGATGCTTGCTTCAGTCCATAAATTGAACGCTGAAGTTTGCACACCTTGTCAGCATTTTTAGGATCGAAAAAACCTTTGGGTTGTACCTTATACAACTCTTCCTCAATGTCTCCATTAAGGAACGCCGTTTTGACATCCATCTGCCAAATCTCATAATCGAAAAATGCAGCTATTGCTAATAAAATCCTCACAGATTTTAGCTTTGCTACAGGTGAGAAAGTCTCATCGTAGTCAACACCTTGAATTTGTCGGAAACCCTTTGCGACAAGTCGAGCTTTATAGACAGTAATATTACCATCAGCATATGTTTTTCTTTTGAAGATCCATTTATTCTCGACAGCCTTGCGGCTATCAGGTATGTCTACCAAAGTCCACACTTTGTTATCATACATGGATCCCATTTCGGATTTCATGGCTTCTTGCCATTTGTTGGAATCTGGGCTCATCATCGCTTCTTCATACGTTGCAGGGTCTTCATCATTGTTGTCCACAATCATGACATTTAGACAAGGATCATACCAATCAGGAGTGGCACGTTCCCTTGTCGACCTGCGAGGTTCAGTAGCTATCTCATTCGAAGTTTCATGATCATTATCATTAGCTTCCTCTGTTTCCGGTGCGGGCGGCACAGGAACAACTTCCGGCACCGCGCTACTCCGATCAACGAGAGAAGATTCGAGTAATCTCATCGAGTTCTACTTTTCTTCCAAGTCACTTCTTTAGTGAGAAATTCTTTCTCAAGAAAGGTTCCGTTCTTAGCAACAAAGATTTTGCCTTCGGATCTATGATAGAAAGTGTACCCTATAGTTTCCTTAGGGTATCCTATGAAGACGCATTTCTCCGCTTTGGTTCTAGCTTGTCCGGTTGTAACTTTTTTACATAGGCTTCGCAACCCCAAACTTTAAGGAACGACGCGCTTAGGTTTCTTATTAAACCATAATTCATACGGTGTCGTTTCAACGGATTTAGATGGTGTCCTATTTAAAGTGAATGCAGCTGTCTCTAATGCATAACTCCAAAATGATAACGGCAAATCAGTAAGAGACATCATAGAACGAACCATATCTAAGAGAGTTCGATTACGACGTTCGGACACACCGTTTCGTTGTGGTGTTCCCGGCGGTGTCAATTGTGAAAGTATTCCGCATTTCTTTAAATGCATGCTAAACTCATAACTCAGATATTCACCTCCACGGTCAGATCGTAGAAATTTAATCTTCTTGTTTCGTTGATTTTCTACTTCACTTTGGAATTCCTTAAACTTCTCGAAAGTTTCGGATTTATGTTTCATGAAATAGATATACCCATATCTACTCAGATCATCTGTGAAGGTTAGAACATAACGATAACCACCGCGCGAAGCTACACTCATTGCTCCACACACATCGGTATGTATGATTTCCAATAAGTCTGTAGCTCGCTCCATAATACCAGAGAATGGAGTCTTAGTCATTTTTCCCATTAGACATGCTTCGCATTTATCAAGTGACTCAAAGTCAAGTGATTCAAGTAATCCATCGGTATGGAGTTTCTTCATGCGTTTCACTCCAATATGACCAAGACGACAGTGCCACATATAAGTAGAATTATCATTCAATTTAATTCGCTTAGCATCAATGTTATGAATATGTGTATCACTACTATCGAGATCTAACATAAATAAACCATTCTTTTCAGGTGCTCGACCATAAAAGATATTATTCATAAAAATAGAACAACCATTATTCTCAGACTTGAATGAATAACCGTCTTGCATTAAACAAGATCCAGATATAATGTTCATGCTCAACGCGGGTACAAAATAACAATTATTGAGGTTTAAAACAAATCCCGAAGGTAGATGTAGAGGGAGTGTGCCGACAGCGATCACATCGACTTTGGATCCATTTCCAACGCGCATCGTCACTTCATCCTTCAATAGTCTTCGTTTATTCTTTAGTTCATGTTTCGAGTTACAAATATGAGCAACCGAACCAAGATATCAAATACCCAGGTACTAGTACGAGAACTAGTAAGATAAACATCTATAACATGTATATCAGATATACCTTCTTTCTTCTTCTTGACAAGGCCGCTCTTCAGATCAGCCAAATACTTGGAGCAATTACGCTTCCAGTGTCCCTTCTCCTTGCGAGAATAGCACTCAAGCATCGGGCTTAGGGCCAGTCTTAGGTTTCACGGAGGCGTGGCAGCTTTCTTGCCACCCTTCTTGAATTTGCCTTTAGACTTGCCCCTGTTTCTTGAAACCGGTGGTCTTGTTGACCATCAACACTTGGTGCTCTTTCTTTATCTCAACCTCAGCAGATTTCAGCATGGCGAAGAGTTCGAGTAACTCTTTGTTCATGTTCCGCATATTGTAGTTCATCACAAAGTTCTTGTAACTAGGTGGCAGTGATTGAAGGACACGATTAATCCCCGATCCGTTAGGAATCACTATTCCCAAGTCACCGAGTTTCTTCGCATGTCCGGTCATGGCGAGCATGTGCTCACTAACCGAGCTGCCTTCTTCCATCATGCAACTGAAGAAGTGTTTCGATGCTTCATAGCATTCCACTGCCGCATGAGTTTCAAAGATAGCTTTCAGCTCATTGACCAACTCATGAGGATCGTGGTGCTCAAAACGTTTTTGAAGATCGGCTTCCGGACTGCATAGGATGGCACACTGAACTTGAGAGTAACGAGTTTTCCGAGTCGCGTAAACATTCTTTACTTCATCGGTTTCAGTTTCTGCAGGAGGGTCACCTAGCGGTGCATCAAGCACATATTGCAGATTTCCGCCAGCGAGGAAAATCCTCACATGACGGAACCAGTCGGTGAAGTTGCTACCGTTGCTCTAAAGTTTTTCTTTCTCTAGGAACTGGTTAAAATTGATTGGGGACGCCATATCTAGAACATATATTTGCAATAGTTTAGACTAAGTTTATGACAAATTGAGTTCAAATTTTAATTCAACAAAATTAAAAATCTAGGTGAACTCTGCGTGCAGTCGACACGTCCGTTGGGAACCCCAAGAGGAAGGTGTGATGCATACAGTAGCAATTTTTCCCTCAGAAAGAAACCAAGGTTTATCGAACCAAAGAGGAGCCAAGAAGCACGTTGAAGGTTGATGGTGGCGGAGTGTAGTGCGGCGCAACACCGGGGATTCCGGCGCCAACGTGGAACCCGCACAACACAATCACGTAACTTTGCCCCAACGTAACGGTGAGGTTGTCAATCTCACCGGCTTGCCGTAAACAAAGGATTAAACGTATTGTGTGGAAGATGATGATTGTTTGCGAAGAACAGTAAAGAACAATTGCAGTAGATTGTATTTCAGATGTAAAGAATAGGACCGGGGTCCACAGTTCACTAGTGGTGTCTCTCCCATAAGATAGCAGATGTTGGGTGAACAAATTACAGCTGGGCAATTGACAAATAAAGAAGGCATAACAATGCACATACATATATCATGATGAGTACTATGAGATTTAATCAGGGCATTACGACAAAGTACACGAGACCGCTATCCAAGCATGCATCTATGCCTAAAAAGTCCACTTTCGAGTTATCATCCGAACCCCTTCCAGTATTAAGTTGTAAACAACAGACAATTGCATTAAGTATGGTGCGTAATGTAATCAACACAAATATCCTTAGACAAAGCATCGATGTTTTATCCCTAGCAGCACATCCACAACCTTAGAACTTTTTGTCACTGTCCCAGATTTAATGGAGGCATGAACCCACTATCGAGCATAAATACTCCCTCTTGGAGTCACAAGTATCAACTTGGCCGAGCCTCTACTAGCAACGGAGAGCATGCAAGAACATAAATATCATATATGATAGATTGATAATCAACTTGACATAGTATTCAATATTCATCGGATCCCAACAAACACAACATGAAGGATTACAAATAGATGATCTTGATCATGATAGGCAGCTCACAAGATCTAACATGATAGCACAATGAGGAGAAGACAACCATATAGCTACTGCTATGGACCGATAGTCCAGGGGTGGACTACTCACACATCGATCCGGAGGCGATCATGGCGATGAAGAGACCTCCGGGAGATGATTCCCCTCTCCGGCAGGGTGCCGGAGGCGATCTCCCGAATCCCCCGAGATGGGATTGGCGGCGGCGGCGTCTCCGGAAGGTTTTCCGTATCGTTGCTCTCGGTACCGGGGGTTTCGCGACGAAGGCTTTAAGTAGGCGGAAGGGCAGGTCAAGGGGCGTCACGGGGGACCCACACGGTAGGGCCGCGCGGGCCCCTCGCTGGCCGCGCCGCCCTATTGTGGCGGCGCCCCGTGGCCCCACTTCGTGACTCCTTCGGTCTTCGGAAGCTTCGTGTGAAAATAGGACCCCGGGCGTTGATTTCGTCCAATTCCGAGAATATTTCCTTACTAGGATTTCTGAAACCAAAAACAGCGTAGAAAACAAGCAATCGGCTCTTCGGCATCTCGTCAATAGGTTAGTGCCGGAAAATGCATAATAATGACATATAATGTGTATAAAACATGTGAGTATCATCATAAAAGTAGCATGGAACATAAGAAATTATAGATACGTTTGAGACGTATCAAGCATCCCCAAGCTTAGTTCCTACTCGCCCTCGAGTAGGTAAACGATAACAAAGATAATTTACGAAGTGACATGCTATCATAATCTTGATCATACTATTGTAAAGCATATGAGATGAATGCATCGATTCGAAGCAATGATGAAGATAATGAGTAAACAAATGAATCATATAGCAAAGACTTTTCATGAATAATACTTTCAAGACAAGCATCAATAAGACTTGCATAAGAGTTACTCATAAAGCAATAAATTCAAAGTAAAGGTATTGAAGCAACACAAAGGAAGATATAAGTTTCAGCGGTTGCTTTCAACTTCAACATATTTATCTCAGGGATAATTGTCAACACAAAGCAATATAACAAGTGCAATAGGTAAACATGTAAGAATCAATGCACACAGTTGATACAAGTGTTTGCTTCTGGGATAGAAAGAATAGGCAAACTGACTCAACAATAAAGTAGAAGAAAGGCCCTTCGCAGAGGGAAGCATTGATTACTATATTTGTGCTAGAGCTTTTCATTTTGAAAACAAGAAACAATTTTGTGAACGGTAGTAGTAAAGCATATGTGTTATGTATAAGATATCCTATAAGTTGCAAGCCTCATGCATAGTATACTAATAGTGCTCGCACCTTGTCCTAATTAGCTTGGATTAACACTGATTATCATTGCATAGCATATGTTTCAACCAAGTGTCACAAAGGGGTACCTCTATGCCGCATGTACAAAGGTCTAAGGAGAAAGCTCGCATTGGATTTCTCGCTTTTGGTTATTCTCAACTTAGACATCCATACCGGGACAACATAGACAACCGATAATGGACTCCTCTTTAATGCATAGGCATTCAACAACAGTTAATATTCTCATAAGAGATTGAGGATTGATTGTCCAAACTGAAACTTCCACCATGAATCATGGCTTTAGTTAGCGGCCCAATGTTCTTCTCTAACAGTATGCATACTCAAACCATTTGATCGTGAGAACCGCCCTTACTTCAGACAAGACGAACATGCATAGCAACTCACATGATATTCAACAAAGATAAAAGAGTTGATGGCGTCACCAGAAACATGGTTACCGCTCAACAAGCAACTTATTAAGAAATAAGATACATAAGTACATATTCTTCACCACAATAGTTTTTAAGGCTATTTGTCCCATGAGCTATATATTGCAAAGACAAAGAATAGAAATTTTAAAGGTAGCACTCAAGTAATTTACTTTGGAATGGCGGAGAAATACCATGTAGTAGGTAGGTATGGTGGACACAAATGGCATAGTTATTAGCTCAAGGATTTGGATGCACGAGAAGAATTCCTCTCAATACAAGGCTAGACTAGCAAGGTTGTTTGAAGCAAACTCAAGTATAAAAGGTGCAGCAAAGCTCACATATGAACATATTGTAACTATTATAAGACTTTACATTGTCTCCTTGTTGTTCAAACACCTTAACCAGAAAATATCTAGACTCTAGAGATCAATCATGCAAACCAAATTTTAACAAGCTCTATGTAGTTCTTCATTAATGGGTGCAAGGTACATGATGCAAGAGCTTAAACAAGATCTATATGAGCACAACAATTGCCAAGTATCACATTATTCAAGACATTTTACCATTTACCACATGCGGCATTTTCCGTTTCCAACCATATAACAATGAATGAAATAGTCCAACTTTCGCAATGAACATTAAAGATAAAGCTAAGAACATATGTGTTCATACGAAACAGCGGAGCGTGTCTCTCTCCCAAACAAAGAATGCTAGGATCCGAATTTATTCAAACAAAAACAAAAAAAAAACAAACAGACGCTCCAAGTAAAGCACATAAGACGTGACGGAATAAAAATATAGTTTCACTAGAGGAACCTGATAAGTTGTCGATGAAGAAGGGATGCCTTGGGCATCCCTAAGCTTAGACGCTTGAGTCTTGTTAAAATATGCAGGGATGAACCACGGGGGCATCCCCAAGCTTTGACTTTTCACTCTTCTTGATCATATTGTATCATCCTCCTCTCTTGACCCTTGAAAACTTCCTCCACACCAAACTTAAAACAAACTCATTAGAGGGTCAGTGCATAATTCATATATTCAGATGTGACATAATTATTCTTAACACTTCTGGACATTGCACAAAGCTACTGAAAGTTAATGGAACAAAGAAATCCATCAAACATAGCAAAACAGGCAATGCGAAATAAAAGGCAGAATCTGTCAAAACAGAACAGTCCTTAAAGATGAATTTTTAAAGAGGCACCAGACTTGCTCAGATGAAAATGCTCAAATTGAATGAAAGTTGCGTACATCTCTGAGGATCACGCACGTAAATTGGAAGATTTTTTTAAATTTTCTACAGAGACTACTGCTCAAATTCGTGACGACGAAGAAATCTGTTCCTGCGCAAAGAATCCAAATCTAGTATTGGCTTTACTATCAAAGACTTTACTTGGCGCAACAATGCAATAAAATAAAGATAAGGAGAGGTTGCTACAGTAGTAACAACTTCCAAGACTCAAATATAAAACAAAGTGCAGAAGTAAAATAATGGGTTGTCTCCCATAAGCGCTTTTCTTTAACGCCTTTCAGCTAGGCGCAGAAAGTGTGAATCAAGTATTATCAAGAGACGAAGCATCAACATCATAATTTGTTCTAATAATAGAATCATAAGGTAACTTCATTCTCTTTCTAGGTAAGTGTTCCATACCTTTCTTGAGAGGAAATTGATATTTAATATTACCTTCCTTCATATCAATGGTGGCACCAACAGTTCGAAGAAAAGGTCTTCCCAATATAATGGGACAAGATGCATTACATTCAATATCCAAGACAACAAAATCAACGGGGACAAGGTTATTGTTAACCATAATACAAACATTATCAATCCTCCCCAAAGGTTTCTTTATAGCATTATCAACAAGATTAACATCCAAATAACAATTTTTCAACGGTGGCAAGTCAAGCATATCATAAATTTTCTTAGGCATAACAGAAATACTTGCACCAAGATCACATAAAGCATTACAATCAAAATCATTGACCCTCATCTTAATTATGGGCTCCCAACCATCTTCTAACTTCCTAGGAATAGAAGTCTCAAGTTTTAGTTTCTCCTCTCTAGCTTTTATGAGAGCATTTGTAATATGTTTTGTAAAGGCCAAATTTATAGCACTAGCATTGGGATTTTTAGCAAGCTTTTGTAAGAACTTTATAACTTCAGAGATGTGACAATCATCAAAGTCCAAACCATTATGATCTACAGCAATGGGATCATTGTCCCCAATATTTTGAAAAATTTCAGCAGCTTTATCAATTTCAGCAGTTTCAGCAGTTTCAGGCAATTTTGCACGCTTTGCACTAGGAGTAGAAACATTGCTAACACCAATTATTTTACCATTGATAGTAGGAGGTGTAGCAACATTTAAATCATTATCATTACTAGTGGTGGTAATAGTCCAAACTTTAGCTACATTATTCTCTTTAGCTAGTTTTTCGTTTTCTTCTCTTTTCCACCTAGCATGCAATTCAGCCATCAATCTAATATTCTCATTAATTCGAACTTGGATGGCATTTGCTGTAGTAACAATCTTATTTTCAATATCCTTATTAGGCATAACTTTCAATTTTAAAATATCAACATCAGAGGCAAGTCTATCAACCTTAGAAGCAAGAATATCAATTTTATCAAGCTTTTCCTCAACAGATTTGTTAAAAGCAATCTGTGTACTAATAAATTCTTTAAGCATGGCTTCAAGACCAGGGGGTACACTCCTATTATTGTTGTAAGAATTCCCATAAGAATTACCATAACTATTACCATTAGCAGAAGGATATGGCCTATAGTTGTTACCAGAATTATTCCTATAAGCATTGTTGTTGACATTATTATTTTTAATGAAATTCACATCAACATGTTCTTCTTGGGCAACCAATGAAGCTAAAGGAACATTATTAGGATCAACATTAGATCTACCATTCACAAGCATAGACATCATAGCATCAATCTTATCACTCAAGGAGGAGGTTTCTTCAACAGAATTTACCTTCTTACCTTGTGGAGCTCTTTCCATGTGCCATTCAGAGTAATTTATCATCATATCATCAAGAAGCTTTGTTGCCGCCCCCAAAGTAATGGACATAAAGGTGCCTCCAGCAGCTGAATCCAATAGGTTCCGCGAAGAAAAATTCAATCCTGCATAAAAGGTTTGGATGATCATCCAAGTAGTCAGTCCATGGGTAGGGCAATTCTTCACCAAAGATTTCATTCTCTCCCATGCTTGAGCAACATGTTCATTATCTAATTGCTTAAAATTCATTATGCTACTTCTCAAAGATATAATTTTAGCGGGAGGATAATATCTACCAATAAAAGCATCCTTCCATTTAGTCCATGAATCAATACTATTTCTAGGCAGAGATAGCAACCAATCTTTAGCTCTTCCTCTTAAGGAGAAAGGAAACAATTTTAATTTTATAATGTCACCATCTACATCCTTGTACTTTTGCGTTTCGCATAGTTCAACAAAATTATTAAGATGGGCAGCAGCATCATCAGAACTAACACCGTAAAATTGCTCTCTCATAACAAGATTCAAGTAAAGCGGGTTTAATTTCAAAGAATTCTGCTGTAGTAGCAGGTGGAGCAATAGGTGTGCATAAGAAATCATTATTATTTGTGCTAGTGAAGTCACACAACTTAGTATTCTCAACAGTACCCATTTTAGCAGTAGTAAATAAAGCAAACTAAATAAAGTAAATGCAAGTAACTAATTTTTTTGTGTTTTTAATATAGAGAACAAGACAGTAAATAAAGTAAAACTAGCAACTAATTTTTTTGTGTTTTGATATAATGCAGCAAACAAAGCAGTAAATAAAATAAAGCAAGACAAAAACAAAGTAAAGAGATTGGATGTGGGAGACTCCCCTTGCAGCGTGTCTTGATCTCCCCGGCAACGGCGCCAGAAAAAGAGTTGTTGACGTGGGAGTTGAAAATCTTTGTGGTGTAACTTTTCTTCGTTCCCGGCAACGGCGCCAGAAAAAGAGCTTGATGCGTGCAGTCGACACGTCCGTTGGGAACCCCAAGAGGAAGGTGTGATGCGTACAGTAGCAAGTTTTCCCTTAGAAAGAAACCAATGTTTATCGAACCAGTAGGAGCCAAGAAGCACGTTGAAGGTTGATGGTGGCGGAGTGTAGTGCGGCGCAACACCAGGGATTCCGGTGCCAACGTGGAACCTGCACAACACAATCACAGAACTTTGCCCCAACGTAACAGTGAGGTTGTCAATCTCACCGGCTTGCTGTAAACAAAGGATTAAACGTATTGTGTGGAAGATGATGATTGTTTGCGAAGAACAGTAAAGAACAATTGCAGTAGATTGTATTTCAGATGTAAAGAATAGGACCGGCCGGGTCCACAGTTCACTAGTGGTGTCTCTCCCATAAGATAGCAGATGTTGGGTGAACAAATTACAGTTGGGCAATTGACAAATAAAGAAGGCATAACAATGCACATACATATATCATGATGAGTACTATGAGATTTAATCAGGGCATTACGACAAAGTACACAGACCGCTATCCAGCATGCATCTATGCCTAAAAAGTCCACTTTCAGGTTATCATCCGAACCCCTTCCGGTATTAAGTTGTAAACAACAGACAATTGCATTAAGTATGGTGCGTAATGTAATCAACAAAAATATCCTTAGACAAAGCATCGATGTTTTATCCCTAGTGGCAACAGCACATCCACAACCTTAGAACTTTCCGTCACTATCCTGCATTTAATGGAGGCATGAACCCACTATCGAGCATAAATACTCCCTCTTGGAGTCACAAGTATCAACTTGACCAGAGCCTCTACTAGCAACGGAGAGCATGCAAGAACATAAATAACATATATGATAGATTGATAATCAACTTGACATAGTATTCAATATTCATCGGATCCCAACAAACACAACATGAAGGATTACAAATAGATGATCTTGATCATGATAGGCAGCTCACAAGATCTAACATGATAGCACAATGAGGAGAAGACAAACATATAGCTACTGCTATGGACCCATAGTCCAGGGGTGGACTACTCACACATCGATCCGGAGGCGATCATGGCGATGAAGAGACTTCCGGGAGATGATTCCCCTCTCCGGCAGGGTGCCGGAGGCGATCTCCTGAATCCCCCGAGATGGGATTGGCGGCGGCGGCGTCTCTGGAAGGTTTTCCGTATCGTGGCTCTTGGTACTGGGGGTTTCGCGACGAAGGCTTTAAGTAGGCGGAAGGGCAGGTCAAGGGGCGTCACGGGGGACCCACACAGTAGGGCCGCGCGGGCCCCCTATTGGCCGCGCCGCCCTATTGTGGCGGCGCCCCGTGGCCCCACTTCGTGACTCCTTCGGTCTTCTGGAAGCTTCGTGTGAAAATAGGACCCTGGGCGTTGATTTCGTCCAATTCCGAGAATATTTCCTTACTAGGATTTCTGAAACCAAAAACAGCAGAAAACAACGAATCGGCTCTTCGGCATCTCGTCAATAGGTTAGTGCCGGAAAATGCATAATAATGACATATAATGTGTATAAAACATGTGAGTATCATCATAAAAGTAGCATGGAACATAAGAAATTATAGATACGTTTGAGACGTATCAAACTCCCACTCAAAACAATATCTCTCGAATTGTCTTAGTGATCACACGAACCAAATCCACCACACCAAGTCCGATCATCACGAGACAAGATGTAACTTCAATGGCGAACACTCAAAGTGTTCATCATATCAATCATATGATTCATGCTCTACCTTTCGGTATCACGTGTTCCGAGACCATGTCTGTACATGCTAGGCTCGTCAAGGCAACCTTAGTATCCGCATGTGCAAAACTGGCTTGCACCCGTTGTATGCACTTGTTGATTATATCACACCCGATCATCACGAGATGCTTCGAAACGACAAGTCTTGGCAACGGTGCTACTAAGGATGAACACTTTATTATCTTGATATTTTAGTGAGAGGGATCATCTTATAATGCTACCGTCGCGATCTAAGCAAAATAAGATGCATAAAAGGATTAACATCACATGCAGTTCATATGTGATATGATATGGCCCCTTTGTCTTTGCGCCTTTGATCTTCATCTCCAAAGCACGGACATGATCTCCATCATCAACGGGCATGATCTCCATCATCATCGGCGTAGCGTCAAGGTCAATGGCGCTGTCTTCATGATTGTTCTCCCATGTAGCAACTATTACAACTTCTTTGAAATACCTCTCAACATGAAATTTAAAGACAACCATAAGGCTCCTGCCGGTTGCCACAATACAATAATGATCATCTCATATATATTCATCATCACATTATGGCCATATCACATCACCAAACCCTGCAAAAACAAGTTAGACGTCTCTAACTTGGTTTGCATATTTTACGTGGTTTAGGGTTTTCGAGTGAGATCTAATCTACCTACGAACATGAACCACAACGGTGATACTAGTGTTGTCAATAGAAGAGTAAATTGAATCTTCACTATAGTAGGAGAGACAGACACCCGCAAAGCCACTTATGCAATACAAGTTGCATGTCGAGCGTGGAGCAAATCTCATGAACGTGGTCATGTAAAGTTAGCCCGAGCCGCTTCATCCCACTATGCCACAAAGATGCAAAGTACTCAAACTAAAGACAACATAAGCATCAACGCCCACAAAACAATTGTGTTCTACTCGTGCAACCATCTATGCATAGACACGGCTCTGATACCACTGTAGGGATTCGTTGCATAGAAAACAAAAAATTTCCTACCGCGAGAACGCAATCCAAGCTAAGATGCAATCTAGAAGACGGGAGCAACGAGGTGATGAACGAGACTCACCCTTGAAGATTTCGAAAGCCTACAAGATGAGGCTCTTGTTGCTGCGGTAGACGATCACTTGCCGCTTTCAAAAGCGCGTAGAAGATCTTGACGGTGCCACAATCGGGCAGCACCTCCGTACTCGGTCACACATTCGGTGTTGATGAAGACGACGTCCTTCTCCCTGTTCCAGCGGGCAGCGGAAGTAGTAGCTCCTCCTTGAATCCGGCAGCATGACGGCGTGGTGGCGGTGTCGATGGAGATCTCCGGCGGAGCTTCGCTAAGCATTGCGGGAGAGGTGGAGGAGTGGGGCGGCTAGGGTTTGGGGAGAGGGGGTGGCCGGCCTCCAAGGGGTGCGGCCAAGGTGGTGGCTTTTGGTGTGGCCGGCCCCCTCCCCTTGCCCCTCATTATATAGGTGGAACCCCCGAGTGTTGGACTACAAGTCTTCGAATAAGACCCCAACCCAAAACCTTCCATGTGTAGGGAAACCCACCTCAAGTGGGACTCCCACCCTTCCATGAGGGGGGTGGCCGGCCACCCTTGGTGGAGTCCACCTGGGACTCCACCCCTCTAGGGTTGGCTGGCCATGGGAGGTGGAGTCCCTTCGGGACTCCGCCTTTCAAAGTGATTTCTTCCGGACTTTTCTAGAACCTTCTAGAACCTTCCATAAATGCACCGGATCATTTTCAAACTTATAAAATGACTTCCTATATATGAATCTTATTCTCCGGACCATTCCGAAACTCCTCGTGATGTCCGGGATCCCATCCGAGACTTCGAACAAAACTTCGAAATCCATTCCATATTCAACTTCTACTAATACGACATCAAACCTTAAGTGTGTCACCCTACGGTTCGCGAACTATGTAGACATGGTTGAGAACTCTCTTCGACCAATAACCAATAGCGGGATCTGGAGATTGATACGTCTCCGACGTATCGATAATTTCTTATGTTCTATGCCATATTATTGATGATACCTACATGTTTTATGCACACTTTATGTCATATTCGTGCATTTTCTGGAACTAACCTATTAACAAGATGCCGAAGTGCCGCTCCCGTTTTCTGCTGTCTTTGGTTTCGAAATCCTAGTAACGAAATATTCTCGGAATTGGACGAAACGAAGACCCAGGGGCCTATTTTTCCACGGAGCTTCCGTAAGACCGAAGAACATACGAAGTGGGGCCACGAGGTGGCGACACCACGTGGCGGCGCGGCCAAGGGGGGCCCGCGCCGCCCTATGGTGTGGCCCCCTCGTCCGGCCCCCGACTCGCCCTTCCGCCTACTTAAAGCCTCCGTCGCGAAACCCCCGATGCGAAAAACCACGATACGGAAAACCTCACCGAGACGCCGCCGCCGCCGATCCCATCTCGGGGGATTCTGGAGATCTCCTCCGGCACCCTGCCGGAGAGGGGATTCATCTCCCGGAGGACTCTACACCGCCATGGTCGCGATGAGTGAGTAGTTCACCCCTGGACTATGGGTCCATAGCAGTAGCTAGATGGTTGTCTTCTCCTCATTGTGCTTCATTGTTGGATCTTGTGAGCTGCCTAACATGATCAAGATCATCTATCTCGTAATTCTATATGTTGTGTTTGTCGGGATCCGATGGATAGAGAATACCATGTCATGTTAATTATCAAGTTATTACATATGTGTTGTTTATGATCTTGCATGCTCTCCGTTACTAGTAGAGGCTCGGCCAAGTTTTTACTTTTAACTCCAAGAGGGAGTATTTATGCTCGATAGTGGGTTCATGCCTGCATTGACACCGGGACAGAGTGACAGAAAGTTCTAAGGTTGTGTTGTGTCGTTGCCACTAGGGATAAAACATTGGCGCTATGTCCGAGGATGTAGTTGTTGATTACATTACGCACCATACTTAATGCAATTGTCCGTTGTTAGCAACTTAATACCTGGAGGGGTTCGGACGATAACCCGAAGGTGTACTTTTTAGGCATAGATGCAGCTTGGATGGCGGTCTATGTACTTTGTCGTAATGCCCAATTAAATCTCACTATACTTATCATGTCATGTATGTGCATTGTTATGCCCTCTCTATTTGTCAATTGCCCGACTGTAATTTGTTCACCCAACATGCTTTTATCTTATGGGAGAGACACCTCTAGTGAACTGTGGACCCCGGTCCATTCTTTTAATACTAAAATACAAATCTGCTGCAATACTTGTTTTTACTATTTTCTCTGCAAACAATCATCTTCCACACAATACGGTTAATCCTTTGTTACAGCAAGCCGGTGGAGATTGACAACCTCACCGTTTCGTTGGGGCAAAGTACTTTGGTTGTGTTGTGCAGGTTCCACGTTGGCGCCGAATCTCCGGTGTTGCGCCGCACTACATCCCGCCGCCATCAACCTTCAACGTGCTTCTTGACTCCTACTCGGTTCGATTAAACCTTGGTTTCTTATCGAGGGAAACTTGCCGTTGTGCGCATCACACCTTCCTCTTGGGGTTCCCAACGGACGTGTCAACTACACGCATCAAGCAAATTTCTGGCGCCGTTGCCGGGGAGATCAAGACACGCTGCAAGGGGAGTCTCCACTTCTCAACCTCTTTACTTTGTTTTTGTCTTGCTTTATTTTATTTACTACTTTGTTTGCTGCATTATATCAAAACATAAAAAAATTAGTTGCTAGCTTTACTTTATTTACTGTCTTGCACTCTATATCAAAAACACAAAAAAATTAGTTTACTTGCATTTACTTTATCTAGTTTGCTTTATTTACTACTGCTAAAATGGCCAACCCTGAAAATACTAAGTTGTGTGACTTCACTAGCACAAATAATAATGATTTCCTATGCACACCTATTGCTCCACCTCGCTACTACAGCAGAATTCTTTGAAATTAAACCTGCTTTACTTAATCTTGTCATGAGAGAGCAATTTTCTGGTGTTAGTTCTGATGATGCTGCTGCCCATCTCAATAATTTTGTTGAACTATGTGAAATGCAAAAGTATAAAGATATAGATGGTGACATTATAAAATTAAAACATGTTTCCTTTCTCATTAAGAGGAAGAGCTAAAGATTGGTTGCTATCTCTGCCTAAGAATAGTATTGATTCATGGACTAAATGCAAGGATGCTTTTATTGGTAGATATTATCCCCCTGCTAAAATTATATCTTTGAGGAGTAGCATAATGAATTTTAAACAATTAGATAATGAACATGTTGCTCAAGCTTGGGAAAGAATGAAATCTCTGGTTAAAAATTGCCCAACCCATGGATCGACTACTTGGATGATCATCCAAACCTTCTATGCAGGACTAAATTTTTCTTCGCGGAATTTATTGGATTCAGCTACTTGGAGGTACCTTTATGTCCATCACTCTTGGTGAAGCAACAAAGCTCCTTGATAATATGATGGTTAATTACTCTGAATGGCACACGGAAAGAGCTCCACAAGGTAAGAGGGTAAATTCGTTGAAGAATCCTCTTCCTTGAATGATAAGGTTGATGCTATTATGTCTATGCTTGCGAATGATAGGACTAATGTTGATCCTAATAATGTTCCATTAGCTTCATTGGTTGCCCAAGAAGAACATGTTGATGTAAACTTCATTAAAAATAATAATTTCAACAACAATGCTTATCTGAACAATTCTAGTAATAACTATAGGCCATATCCTTATAATAATGGTAACGGTTATGCTAATTCTTATGGGAATTCTTACAACAATAATAGGAATACACCCCCTGGACTTGAAGCCATGCTTAAAGAATTTATTAGTACACAAACTGCCTTTAACAAATCCGTTGAGGAAAAGCTCAATAAAATTGATATTCTTGTTTCTAGAGTTGATAGTCTTGCCTCCGATGTTGATCTTTTGAAATCGAAAGTTATGCCTAATAGGGATATTGAAAATAAAATTGTTACTACAGCAAATGCCATCCAAGTTAGAATTAATGAGAATATAAGATTAATGGCTGAACTGCGTGCTAGGTGGGATAGAGAAGAAAATGAAAAACTAGCTAAAAAGGAAAATGTAGCTAAAGTTTGGACTATTACCACCACTAGCAATGCTAATAATTCACATGTTGCTGCACCTCCTACTATCAATGGTAAAATAATTGGTGTTGGCAATGCTTCTACTCCTAGTGCAAAGCGCGCAAAATTACCCGAAACTGCTAAAACCGTTGAAACCGCTTATGATAAACCGCTGAAATTTTTTCCAACCTTGGGGATGATAATCCCATTGCTTTAGATTGTAATGATTTAGATTTTGATGATTGCCACATCTCTGAAGTTATAAAGTTCTTGCAAAAACTTGCTAAGAGTCCCAATGCTAGCGCTATAAACTTGGCTTTCACAAAACATATTACAAATGCTCTCATAAAAGCTAGAGAAGAGAAACTAAAACTTGAAACTTCTATTCCTAGAAAGCTAGAGGATGGTTGGGAGCCCATCATTAAAATGAGAGTCAAGGATTTTGATTGTAATGCTTTATGTGATCTTGGTGCAAGTATTTCCGTTATGCCTAAAAAAGTCTATGATATGCTTGACTTGCCACCATTGAAAAACTGTTATTTGGATGTTAATCTCGCTGATAATGCTAAAAAGAAACCTTTGGGGAGAGTTGATAATGTGCATATTATGGTTAACAATAACCTTGTCCCCGTTGATTTGTAGGATGACGTTGCATAGAAAACAAAAATTTTCCTACCGCGAACACGCAATCCAAGCCAAGATGCAATCTAGAAGACGGTAGCAACGAGGGGATATCGAGTCTCACCCTTGAAGAGATTCCAAAGCCTACAAGATGAGGCTCTTGTTGCTGCGGTAGACGTTCACTTGCCGCTTGCAAAAGCGCGTAGAAGATCTTGATCACGATCGCTTCCGGCGCCACGAACGGGCAGCACCTCCGTACTCTGTCACACGTTCGGTTGTTGATGAAGACGACGTCCACCTCCCCGTTCCAGCGGGCAGCGGAAGTAGTAGCTCCTCTTGAATCCGACAGCACGACGGCGTGGTGTCGGTGGTTGTGGAGAAATCCTGCGGAGCTTCGCTTAAGCGTGCGGGATGTGGTGGAGGAGAGATACCGCTAGGGTTTGGGGAGAGAGGGGGAGGCTAGGGCGCCGGCCAAGGGCAGCTCTAGGTGGTGCGGCCAAGAGTGGGCAGCCCCCTCCCTCTCCTCCTCATTATATAGGTGGAAATCCCGAAGTGTTGGTATCCAAGTCTTCGAATAAG
>NC_061512.1:75312765-75323826 GCF_022539505.1 Lolium rigidum | reverse complement strand
TTTTATTATTGCCTCTTGGGCATATCTCCAACATGGAAATGGCAGGTATACTTCCTAATCCTAAACTTCCTCTATTTTTTCCTTGTTTTCTCTTTTGTGATTCTTGTGCTGTTATCAAATAGGTCCCTTTCTAGACGCCGCTGCCGAAGATCAACGAGTGGACACAAGGTCAAGTTACCTTTTAAATCTGGCACTTGACCATGGCTCTCTTTTTTGGGCTACTCCGGAACGAACCCGACAAATCGTCAGATTCCAAGACCGCTCATGCCAAGTTCGGGAGTTCCTTAAGTTTTGTTCCAAAACTTTATCCATGATTTTCAATGCTATGTTTCCTCGGAATGTTCAACCGAAGTCTCTTTCTGAGCTGATGGAGAAATTTAAGGACTCGCAAAAAATCCATGGTTTTGTAAGAGCTCAACTGGTAGCTGGCGCTAGGGTTGCCCTTATTATGCTTCAGATCTATCACCCCAAACTTGATATGACAAAGGTGGTGGAAACTGTTCATGCTAAGCTGAGGCAACGGCGAAGAGGTGTCGATAAAATCAATGCAGTGGCTACCCCAGTAGCTGAAGAGATAATTGATGACCTTCTTCGGATGGATGCCAACTTTTTTGCAGATGGCCATTATGCTGATTTTCTGGGTGCCTCTGCCGAAGAAGATAGAGTAAATATTAACGATCTGTTGGGTCATGACTGAATTTATACAGCTTATGTTGTTAAAAGAGAACTATAACTCGCTGTATGTATGTTGTAATACAAATATATATATTTTTTCTTTCCTCTAGCCCCCGAGTATTTCGGTGGCTAATTTCTTTATTGTTTTTGCGAGGTTAAACCAAGGCAAATAAATTTTACTGAGTATACTATATTTGCGGGTATTAGCCCCCGGGCTTTCTTTTTATTGATCACTTTTTTGTATCTTCATTTATTTTGCGAGGTGCTTTGCACCAAGGCGAAATATTTTTTGCAAGTTGTATTCGTCGGTAATGTATATATATATTGTAACTTCTGGGCACAAGCCCCCGAGCCTGTCGAAGAAAAAGATGTATATCTCCACTATCTTTATTATATTGCAGCACCGCGAGCCTGCCTCATTAAAAACCTTTTTCAGCCCCAGTCGGTGCCCTGAAAGAGGAAAAGAGTGCGTCTGAAAACTCGCGGGCGTTTCAGTACATTGTATTTTTACAAGGAGGACTATATTTTGACTCTAGGCGTAAAAACGCCTGGTTGCGCCACGTTCCAAGGATTTGGCTCGGCAACTCCTAACTTCTTGTCCTTTATCCTGTACGCTCCTCCTTCGATTACTTCTGTAACGATGTAAGGGCCAAGCCACGGCGACTCGAGTTTTTCATGGCTTTTTTGATTGAGTCGTAGAACTAAGTCTCCAACCTGAAAGGATCTTGGTCGCAAACGTCGACTGTGGTAGTTTTTCAAGTCTTGCTAGTACTTAGTGACCCGTGATAATACTTCATCTCGAGCTTCGTCAAGTGCATCGACATCGTCTTCCAATGCTTTTCTGGAAGCTTCTTCATTGTATTCCGTGACTCTTGGAGAATCATGCTCTATTTCTATCGGCAGTACTGCCTCAGCTCCGTGGACCAGGAAAAATGGAGTCTCTTGTGTCGCTGTATTTGGTGTTATTCGGATACTCCACAACACACTCGGCAACTCCTCTGGCCAAGTATGTCGAGCTTTTTCCAATGGTCCCAACAAGCGCTTCTTAATACCGTTGCAGATGATACCATTGGCTTTTTCGACTTGACCGTTGGTTTGCGGGTGCGCAACTGACGCGAAGTGTAATTTCATGCCCACCTCTGCACAATATGCCTTGAATTCCTTGGATGTGAAATTACTGCCATTGTCCGTGACGATGCTATGAGGTACTCCAAACCGAAAAACAATGCTTTTCACGAACTTGATTGTCGACGCTCCGTCTGGCGAATTTATCGGCTTTGCTTCTATCCACTTGGTGAATTTGTCGACAGCGACGAGCATATACTCGTATCCTCCTGGCGAGGCCTTGTGTAATTTTCCCACCATATCGAGACCCCATTGAGCAAAGGGCCAAGACAATGGTATTGGCATCAACTCTGCTGCCGGAGAATGAGGTTTTGCGGCAAATCTTTGGCACGCGTCGCAAGTTCGCACTATCTCCTTCGCATCCTCGATTGCTGTCAACCAATAAAATCCTGCTCTGAAAACCTTGGCCGCGATAGCTCAACTGCTCGCATGATTACCACATATTCCTTCGTGTACGTCCTTCAGAATTATCCTTCCTTCTTCGGGTGTGACGCACCTTTGTAACACACCCGAAATACTTCGCTTGTACAACTCCCCTTTGACCACAGTAAAGGCTTTAGATCGTCTAATAACTCGCCTTGCTTCAAACTGGGTCGTCAGGTATTTCTTTCCTTAGGATGTATGATATGTACGCTTGCATCCATGGAATCTGCACCATCATTACTAGGTCATGTTCCTCTTCTTCTTCTAGTGCTTCTTTTGGAGCCCCCGAGGGTTTCTCGTCCTTCTTCTTCTTCTTCTGTGCTTTCTTCGGCTTTGTAGATCTTTCGGCTATCTCTTCCCAGAACACGCCCGGTGGAATTGCGAGACACTGCGACCCAATGTTTGCAAGAACATCGGCTTCATCATTGCTCAGCCTGCTGATGTGATTTACTTCGCATCCATCAAACAACTTCTCTAGCTCGTTGTACACTTCTTTGTATGCTACCATACTATCATTGACTGCATCGCACTGATTCATAACTTGCTGAGCCACCAACTGTGAGTCGCCGAAGATTTTTAATCGAGTTGCGCCACAAGCCTTCGCCATCTTCATCCCGTGTATGAGAGCTTCGTATTCTGCCTCATTATTAGATGCGTTTGGAAACGTCATCCGTAAGACGTACTTTAATTTGTCGCCTTCAAGTGATATTAGTATCACGCCTGCTCCAGCTCCCTCTAATCTCTTGGATCCGTCGAAGTTCATAGTCCAGGTTCTCGACAAATCTGGGGGTCCCGTATTTTGTAACTCCATCCACTCTGCGATGAAGTCTGGTAGAATTTGCGACTTTATTGCTTTTCTTTTTTCGTACGTGATGTCCCGAGGGGAAAGCTCTATTCCCCACAGGGAGACACGACCCGTAGCTTCTGGATTATTTAGTATATTGGATAAAGGCGCCTCATTGACCACTATTATCGGATGTGCCGAAAAATAGTGCCGCAATTTTCTTGCGGTTGTAAACACTCCATATGCTAGCTTCTGGTACTGCGGGTACCGCTGTTTTGAAGGCGATAATACTTCGCTGATGAAATATACTGGCCTCTGTACTCCATGGAGTTTTCCTTCTTCCTCCCTTTCAACTACGAGTGTTGTGCTGACCACCTGGGGTGTGGCTGCAATGTATAGCAAGAGGGGTTCCTTCTCCTTAGGCGCCACCAAGATTGGTGGTGTCGAGATTGTGCGTTTGAGATCCTCGAAAGCTCCGTCTGCCTCTTCATTCCACTGAAACTTCTCTCCTTGCTTAATCAAAGCATAAAACGGTAACGTCTATTCTCCTAACCTGGCGACGAACCTGCTTAAAGCTGCGACTCGCCCAGTTAATTGCTCTATTTCTTTTAACTTTGTTGGCTTCCTCATTGTTACAATAGCTTGAATTTTTTCTGGATTGGCCTCGATTCCTCTTGCTGAGACTAGGAACCCAAGAAGTTCTCCTGCAGGGACGCCGAAAGAACACTTCGTCGGGTTCAGTTTGAGGCAAAACTTGTCAAGGTTGTCGAAAGTTTCCTTTAGATCCTCGATCAATGTTGTCCCCTTTTTTGATGTTATGACGACATCGTCAATGTACACTTGCACGTTTTTCCCAATCTGTGTTGCCAAGCATTTCTGCATCATCCGCTGATATGTTGCTCCCGCGTTTTTCAGACCAAAAGGCATTGTTCTGTAGCAAAACACGCCATAAGGTGTTATAAACGCTGTCTTGACTTCATCATCTTCTTTTAATCTGATCTGGTTATAACCAGAATATGCGTCCAAGAAGGAAAGACGTTCACATCCTGCCGTGGAGTCGATGATTTGATCGATCCTTGGGAGGGGAAAGTGATCCTTTGAACAGTGTTTGTTGAGACACGTAAAGTCGACACACATGCGAAGGACTTTCGTGTTTTTCTTCGGGACCAGCACTGGGTTTGCTACCCACGTGGCCTCTGTATGCAACTCTTTAATAAAACCAGCTTCCCTGAGTTGATCAATCTCTAACAGCATAGCTTTGCGGTTTGGTTCCGAAAAACGCCGCAAAGGTTGTTTAATTGGTCTCGCTAGTGGATCTAAGTTTAGGTGGTGCTCGGCAAGTTCCCTGGGTACTCCTGGCATGTCAGCTGGGTACCATGCGAAGATTTTCCAGTGCTCATGGAGGAACTCGACGAGCGCACTTTCCTATGCGAGGTCCATGTCTGTTGCGATGGACGTCGTTTTCTTTGGATCTGTCGGGTGGATCTGCACCTCCTTGGAATCTTTCGTAGTGTTAAAGGTTGGCTCCCTGAGAGGCCTCCCTACGTCTGGCAACACATCATAGTCAGTTGTGAGCCTTGACGCCATATATTCTGCTTGCATCCCGAAAGTTTCTGACAGTCGATGAAAATCCTTGTCGCACTTATCAGCTAACGCGAAACTGCCTTTGACTGTAATTGATCCTTTGGGTCCCGGTAACCTCCATAACAGGTACGTGTAGTGTGGTACCGCCATAAACCTGGCATACACTGGTCGTCCCAATAAGGCGTGATATTGCGACGGGAAATCCACGACTTCAAACTCCAGCCTTTCTATTCTGTAATTTTCTCGGGTCCCAAACTGAACGTCGAGATTGATCTTCCCCAACGGATAACTCGGCTTCTCTGGCGTGATACCATGGAAACGTGTGTCAGTTGGTTTCAGATTTGCTAGAGATATGTTCATCTTCCTTAATGTATTTGCGTACATAAGGTTTAAACTGCTGCCTCCATCTATGAATACTCGAGATACGTTGAAACCTGCAATTACTGCTGGTAAGATAAGTGCTGACTGCCCTGGTCGAGGAACTTGCTGCGGGTGATCCGCTATTGTGAAGCCAATGTCCTGTCCCGACCAATTTAGGTACTCAATCGTTGGTGGAGGCATCTTCTCTGCCATGAACACTTGTCGCGAGATTACTTTCTGAGCCCTATTAGACGGCCTAGCCTTTCGAATCATCGAGACCGCGCCATTGGAGTAAGGATCGACATATGGAGGTGGGTGTGGTGCTGCCGCTATTCTAAGCTGGTGTCGATTTTCGTCCGTAATTGCGGGAGGAGGTGGAAGGTGGATCTCACTCCTTGGCCCCTGGGGGTTTCTGTGAGTTGCTTGAGCAGTAGCTTGCCCTGCAAATCTCAACATTGCTTGAAAATTTCGACAGTCCTTCTGCAGATGTCCTGACTGTCTCTTCCCGTTGCTGTCGAGATAGAAATGCATCTGACATGGCCCGTTCATCATATCTTCGGGAGATACAAAAGGTCTCTGAAACCTTGGTCCACTATTTTGCCTGTTATTCCGAGAATCATCTCTATTGTCGCCTCGCTGCTCGTTACTCCTTTGATATTCATCTCTATTGTTTCCTCCAGTGCTTACTCTAAACCCAGCCGATATTTGGCCAGGAGCATCGTAACTCGAGAACTGCCGAGAAAATCGTCGCCTATTTTGGAAATTTCGACTACGGTCCTCCTCCGGTGACCTGTGTCGCTTATTGTGAACAACATCTTCTCCATCTACCCATCTGTTTGCTATCTCCATCAGTGCTGACACTGTCCTTGGGTTAGTTCTTCACAAGTCTTCGACGAAATCTCCTCGTCGAATTCCTGCCACGAACGCATCTATTGCTCTCTCGTCAGATATGTTCTCTGCCGAGTTTTTGATAATGTTCCACCTCTGGATGTATTTCCTCATTGACTCGTCATGCTTTTGTCGACATGATCTCAAATCCTCTAGTGATGCAGGTTTTTTGCAGGTGGATCAGAAATTCTTGATGAACACATCCTCAAAAATGTCCCAGCTGTCGATGGAACCTGGGGGAAGCTTCTTTATCCAAGATCTTGCGGCTCCACTTAGGTGTACTTGAATGATCTGCATGGCTGTTGCTCTGGTTCCACCTATCAATTTCACCGTCTCGAGGTAATCGACTAGCCAATCCTCGGGATCTTGCAGGCCATCGAATTTTTTGAAATTATCGGGTAACTTAAACCCTGAAGGAACTCGAGTTTTCCGGACCCTCCTTGTAAAGCACGGTAACCCACACATATCCTCGTCATCTATCTCTGGTGAATGCCGATGTTTCCTTCTATTTGTCGTGCTCTGTGATGGCGTGTATTTCACACGTTCGTTGGGCAACCCCAAGAGGAAGGTATGATGCGCACAGCAGCAAGTTTTCCCTCGGAAAGAAACCAAGGTTTATCGAACCAGGAGGAGCCAAGAAGCACGTTGAAGGTTGATGGCGGCGGGATGTAGTGCGGCGCAACACCAGAGATTCCGGCGCCAACGTGGAACCTGCACAACACAACCAAAGTACTTTGCCCCAACGAAACAGTGAGGTTGTCAATCTCACCGGCTTGCCGTAACAAAGGATTAACCGTATTGTGTGGAAGATGATTGTTTGCAGAGAAAATAGTAAAACAAGTATTGCAGCAGATTTGTATTTCAGTATTAAAGAATGGACCGGGGTCCACAGTTCACTAGAGGTGTCTCTCCCATAAGATAAAAGCATGTTGGGTGAACAAATTACAGTCGGGCAATTGACAAATAGAGAGGGCATAACAATGCACATACATGACATGATAAGTATAGTGAGATTTAATTGGGCATTACGACAAAGTACATAGACCGCCATCCAACCGCATCTATGCCTAAAAAGTCCACCTTCGAGTTATCATCCGAACCCCTCCAGTATTAAGTTGCTAACAACGGACAATTGCATTAAGTATGGTGCGTAATGTAATCAACAACTACATCCTCGGACATAGCGCCAATGTTTTATCCCTAGTGGCAACAAGACAACACAACCTTAGAACTTTCCGTCACTCGTCCTGTGTGTCAATGCAGCATGAACCCACTATCGAGCATAAGTACTCCCTCTTGGAGTTAAAAGTAAAAACTTGGCCGAGCCTCTACTAGTAACGGAGAGCATGCAAGATCATAAACAACACATATGTAATAACTTGATAATTAACATGACATAGTATTCTCTATCCATCGGATCCCGACAAACACAACATATAGAATTACAGATAGATGATCTTGATCATGTTAGGCAGCTCACAAGATCCAACAATGAAGCACAATGAGGAGAAGACAACCATCTAGCTACGGCTATGGACCCATAGGCCAGGGGTGAACTACTCACTCATCACTCCGGAGGCGACCATGGCGGTGTAGAGTCCTCCGGGAGATGATTCCCCTCTCCGGCAGAGGTGCCGGAGGCGATCTCCTGGATCCCCCGAGATGGGATCGGCGGCGGTGGCGTCTCTGGAAGGTTTTCCGTATCGTGGCTCTCGGTACTCGGGGTTTCGTCACGGAGACTTTTTATAGGCGGAAGGGCAGGTCAAGAGGCGGCACGGGGGCCCCACACCACGGGGCCGCGCGGCCAAGGGGGCCGCGCCGCCTATAGTGTGGCCCCTCCGTGGCCCCTCTTCGTCTCTCCTTCGGACTTCCGGAAGCTTCGTGAGAAAATAGGCCTCCGGGCTTTAATTTCGTCCAATTCCGAGAATATTTCGTTACTAGGATTTCTGAAACCAAAAACAGCAGAAAACAAGAATCGGCACTTCGGCATCTTGTTAATAGGTTAGTTCCAGAAAATGCACGAATATGACATAAAGTGTGCATAAAACATGTAGGTATCATCAATAATATGGCATAGAACATAAGAAATTATCGATACGTCTGAGAGGTATCAAGCATCCCCAAGCTTAGTTCTCTCGTCCCGAGCGGGTAAAACGATAACAAAGATAATTTCTGAAGTGATATGCCATCATAACCTTGATCATACTATTTGTAAACATATGTAGTGGATGCAACGATCAAAACAATGGTAATGACATGAGTAAACAAGTGAATCATAAAGCAAAGACTTTTCATGAATAGTACTTCAAGACAAATATTAATAAGTCTTGCATAAGAGTTAACTCATAAAGCAATAAATCAAAGTAAAGGTATTGAAGCAACACAAAGGAAGATTAAGTTTCAGCGGTTGCTTTCAACTTGTAACATGTATATCTCATAGATAATAGTCAACATAGAGTAATATAACAAGTACAATATGCAAGTATGTAGGAATCAATGCACGGTTCACACAAGTGTTTGCTTCTTGAGGTGGAGAGAAATAGGTGAACTGACTCAACATAAAAGTAAAAGAATGGTCCTTCAAAGAGGAAAGCATCGATTGCTATATTTGTGCTAGAGCTTTTATTTTGAAAACATGAAACAATTTTCTCAACGGTAGTAATAAAGCATATGAGTTATGAAAGTTATATCTTACAAGTTGCAAGTCTCATGCATAGTATGCTAATAGTGCCCGCACCTTGTCCTAATTAACTTGGACTACCGGATCTTTGCAATGCACATGTTTTAACCAAGTGTCACAATGGGGTACCTCCATGCCGCCTTTACAAAGGTCTAAGGAGAAAGCTCGCATTTTGGATTTCTCGCTTTTGATTATTCTCAACTTAGACATCCATACCGGGACAACATGGACAACAGATAATGGACTCCTCTTTAATGCATAAGCATGTGGCAACAATTATTATTCTCATATGAGATTGAGGATATATGTCCAAGATCGAAACTTCGACCATGAATCATGGCTTTAGTTAGCGGCCCAAAGTTCTTCTCTAACAATATGCATGCTCCAACCATGAAGGTGGTAGTTCTCTCTTGCTTCAGACAAGACGGACATGCATAGCAACTCACATGATATCCAACAAAGAATAGTTGATGGCGTCCCCAGAAACATGGTTATCGCTCAACAAGCAACTTCATAAGAGATAAAGTGCATAAGTACATATTCAATACCACAATAGTTTTTAAGCTATTTGTCCCATGAGCTATATATTGCAAAGGTGAATGATGGAATTTTAAAGGTAGCACTCAAGCAATTTACTTTGGAATGGCGGATAAATACCATGTAGTAGGTAGGTATGGTGGACACAAATGGCATAGTGGTTGGCTCAAGTATTTTGGATGCATGAGAAGTATTCCCTCTCGATACAAGGTTTAGGCTAGCAAGGTTATTTGAAACAAACACAAGGATGAACGGTACAGAAAAAATCACATAAAAGACATATGGTAAACATTATAAGACTCCATACCGTCTTCCTTGTTGTTCAAGACTCAATACTAGATGTTATCTAGACTCTAGAGAAACCAAATATGCAAACCAAATTAGCAAGCTCCAAGTATTTCTTCATTAATGGGTGCAAAGTATATGATGCAAGAGCTTAAACATGAGCACAACAATTGCCAAGTATCAAATTATCCAAGAAATTTTAGAGTTACTACATGTAGCATTTTCCAATTCCAACCATATAACAATTTAACGAAGAAGAAACTTCGCCATGAATACTATGAGTAGAACCTAAGGACATATTTGTCCATATGCAACAGCGGAGCGTGTCTCTCTCCCATAAAGTGAATGCTAGGATCCATTTTATTCAAACAAAACAAAAAAAACAAAAACAAACCGACGCTCCAAGCAAAGTACATAAGATGTGGCCGAATAAAAATATAGTTTCAGGGGAGGAACCCGATAATGTTGTTGATGAAGAAGGGGATGCCTTGGGCATCCCCAAGCTTAGACGCTTGAGTCTTCTTAATATATGCAGGGGTGAACCACCGGGGCATCCCCAAGCTTAGAGCTTTCACTCTCCTTGATCATATTGCATCATACTCCTCTCTTGATCCTTGAAAACTTCCTCCACACCAAACTCGAAACAACTCATTAGAGGGTTAGTGCATAATAAAAATTCACATGTTCAGAGGTGACACAATCATTCTTAACACTTCTGGACATTGCATAAAGCTACTGGACATTAGTGGATCAAAGAAATTCATCCAACATAGCAAAAGAGGCAATGCGAAATAAAAGACAGAATCTGTCAAAACAGAACAGTCCGTAAAGATGGATTTTATTAGGCCACCAGACTTGCTCAAACGAAAATGCTCAAATTTAATGAAAGTTGCGTACATATCTGAGGATCATGCTCGTAAATTGGCGTAATTTTCTGAGCTACCTACAGGGAGATAGACCCAGATTCGTGACAGCAAAGAATTCTGGAACTGCGCAGTAATCCAAATCTAGTACTTACTTTTCTATCAAAGACTTTACTTGGCACAACAAAACATAAAACTAAGATAAGGAGAGGTTGCTACAGTAGTAAACAACTTCCAAGACACAAATATAAACAAAGTACTGTAGTAAAAACATGGGTTGTCTCCCATAAGCGCTTTTCTTTAACGCCTTTCAGCTTAGGCGCGTAAAGTGTATCTCAAGTAACATCGAGAGATGAAGCATCAACATCATAATTTGTTCTAATAATAGAATCATAAGGTACCTTCATTCTCTTTCTAGGGAAGTGTTCCATACCTTTCTTGAGAGGAAATTGATATTTAATATTACCTTCCTTCATATCAATAGTAGCACCAACGGTTCGAAGAAAAGGTCTTCCCAATATAATGGGGCAAGATGCATTGCATTCAATATCCAAGACAACAAAATCAACGGGGACAAGGTTATTGTTAACCATAATATGAACATTATCAACTTTCCCCAAAGGTTTCTTTTTAGCATTATCAGCGAGATTAACATCCAAATAACAATTCTTGAATGGTGGCAAGTCAAGCATATCATAGACTTTTTTAGGCATAACGAAATACTTGCACCAAGATCACATAAAGCATTACAATCAAAATCTTTGACTCTCATTTTAATGATGGGCTCCCAACCATCCTCTAGCTTTCTAGGAATAGAAGTTTCAAGTTTTAGTTTCTCTTCTCTAGCTTTTATGAGA
>NC_061512.1:75252901-75312665 GCF_022539505.1 Lolium rigidum | reverse complement strand
CCGCACCACCTAGGGCTGCCCATGGCCGGCGCCCTAGCCACCCCCTCTCCCAAAACCCTAGCCTCTCCTCCTTCATATAATACTCCCACAACGCATAGGCGAAGCCCTGCCGGAGTTCTCCACCACCACCGCCACCACGCCGTCGTGCTGCCGGGATTCCGAGGAGGATCTACTACTTCCGCTGCCCGCTGGAACGGGGAGAAGGACGTCGTCATCAACACCGAACGTGTGACCGAGTACGGAGGTGCTGCCCGATTGTGGCACCGTCAAGATCTTCTACGCGCTTTTGAAAGCGGCAAGTGATCGTCTACCGTAGCAACGAGAGCCTCCTCTTGTAGGCTTTGGAAATCTTCAAGGGTTAGTCTCGTTCATCCCCTCGTTGCTCCCGTCTTCTAGATTGCATCTTGGCTTGGATTGCGTTCTCGCGGTAGGAAATTTTTTGTTTTCTATGCTACGAATCCCATCATTCCAAACTTGCTTCAGTCATCAATTCGAGCATAAAATTCTCTCGAGAGGTAGCTTGCGCAGCTTCAGCTACAGCGGTTTCTTTGGTAGCTATAGCCTCCTGAGCTTGCTGTAGCACAATCTTTTCCCTCTCCGATGATTTTCGAGACTGCTCCATTATTATAAGTGCCTGCTTCTTCATAGACTGAAGCTGTTGGCGGAGTTCTCCCAAGTCTTGTGTTGAACCCTTACTCGAGGAATCTTCAACAAATTCATCATCGACAGGCGCTTTCTTCGAGTAGGATGAAGTGGGAAAAGCATCGGCAGGACAAGGAGTTGAAGTGTAGTTGTCAAATACCAACTGGAAATAAAAGTTTCGACATCAATCATCAAGCAAAATAGATTTCCATTGATGTTCAAAGTATTTACATGGCTATTACAAAAGGATGGTTCCTAATGAACTAATGGGACGGTTGTCGCCAAATCTACTATGGCGACAGATTCAAAAGAGAAAACAGCACAAAAAAGAAGACAAGGTGGTCTACTTGACCTCCGGCTTCGATGAACTAGGAGTAGGAGTTGGCTTGCATCCGAGGTAGGCGAGGATTTTCTTTGAATTAGGCTTGGTAGCCTTAATCAACGACTGCCATCTCTTCGTTTCCATCTCCTTCGTGTCGCCAACTTTCGTCCAGTCGACATCTTGTTGGCTGTCAGCAACCAAGGCGATAGTGCCTTCAACGCCAACTTTTAAACCTTCTTGGCGAAGTTTGAGCCCAAGATCTTCTTGAGAGTTGAAGCATTTGGCGAGAGCAGTAAAAGTTGTGGGTTCTTCCTTCTTCGGGAAGAAGTAGGGAAAAAGCCGCGACAGACCTGTTCTGGCATCGGTAAGGCCTTCGCGCGCCTCATCCCCATGGATCTCAAGGAGGGAAAGCGCGTCGAGAAGGCGATCACCTTTAGGACTCTCTAGATCATAATCCTGCTGCGTTTTCCCTAAATGAATAACAAGAAGCATGTCAAGAAAAAGCAAGCAAGGACAAAGATGAGGACCCGAAGAAATGGCAAGGATCTGAGTACTTACTAACAAAACGTCGACTCTGCTACTCCAGGCAAGTAAGGATTTCTTTCTCGCGAGCAGTCTGCTGAGCTATGTTGTCGCTCAACGAAGTTTCCGCGTCATGAAGTCTTTTTCGAAGATCTTCGACAGCGGCAGCATCTTCTTCAGCTTTTTTGCGAGCTCTTTCGCTTTGCTCTAACTTGATAGTAAGAGCGTCAGCGCGTTTGTTAGCTTCCGCAAGAGTCTCTGGCAAAATAAACGACAGTAAAATGTCATGACAAAAGAATGAAGGAGTACGTTCAGCAGAAGAGGTAGGGAAAAATAGTACCTTCAAGCTTGGTGGCATAATCACGGTACCCGATAAATTGGGTACCGAGGCGGACAAATTCCTTCATGGAAGGCTGACGAGAAGACCACAGAAAAAAGAAATCAATATAGGAAGCAAAAGCTCGACAGCACCAAGCAAAAACCAGAGGGGAGTCCAAAGCATTGCAATATTCGAGGTATAAAAAAGAGAGAAGAGGAGATAACTTACATCATCCATTAAGGGAGTCATGGAACTACCAGTTAGCAAGGTAGGTTCTTTAGCCGGCTCGACCCTAGCCCTCTTTGGAGAAGGGGCACGGGGGCTTGGAACTGGAGTTGGATGCTCGATGTTTTGCTGAGAAGGCGAGGTTTCCTCCCCGTCAGGTTGAGCTTCAGAGACAACTAAAGTACGCGACGTACTCGTTCGAGCAGCCGCGTTAATAGGTGGATCTTCATCCTCCTCACCAATACAATAAAACGGCGGCAATATAAGAAACAACACAGACAAAATATCGAGAGCAAACAAAAAAGAGTAGCAAGGACTTACGAGCTGACAAGGGCATCCAAGTAAGGGTTGAAAGTTGTCCTTTCTTCAGTAGGAACAACTTCTTCGGCAGGAGATGTGCCGGCTTTGGAGGTGCCAGAATCGGCAACTTCGTCCCTTTTTCTCTTGTTCCTTGGAGAAACAGCAGAGGGAAGGGAGTGTGCCGATTCGCTAGCCTCAGAATCGACTTCTTTTTCAGAGGAAGCCACGGATTTTTGAGAACCCGCGACTTCACTCTCAGGGCGAGAAGTACCCTGGTTGTCGTCGGTGACAATAGCCCGTTCCTCGACTTCTCCATCTTCGGGAAGAGGAGGAAGAGGCGACGCAGTTTTGTGGTTCTGGACAAGATAGAAAAAGTATCGACATGAATTTGTATCAATAAACATCAGTCGACGAAAATAGCCGTACAAAAAGAGAAAAGAAAAGAATGAATGAACAAGAAGACGATAAAATATATTACCTGCGGGAGCGTGTTGGTGGCGCTATATGGTGTCACACGGCAAGATGACGGGACGGCGTCTCTCTTGCTCAGCGACGAGATTTTCCGGAAAAAATTTTCTAAGTCCTTGACCGGTAAATCTATCGACAGGCGATCCACATCCTTGTCGCCAGAATACATCCAAAGGGGGTTTTTGCGAGCCTGCAAAGACTGCACCCTAATCCTAAGGAAATATGTTGTGATTTGGATACCCGACAATTCTCGTCCACGGGTATTTTGAAGCTCATGGATACGTGTCATCAGCGCCTCTGTTGCCGTTTTTTCTTCGTCGCTAGCCTCTGCATCCCAGGACCGGTAGCGACAGATTTTTTCGTTGCCATCAAAAGGGGAATGTTGTGCTCCGCCGAGTTGAGGCTTTCTTTGTGGATATACAACCACTTTTTGCGCCACCCTTGAACTGAGTCAGGGAATTTGACGTCGAAGTATTCAACGTCAGGGCGGACGCAGATAACAACGCCACCTATGTTATAGGCAACATTGGGGGAGCCATTGCGGCGGAGAAGAAAGATGTGTTTCCAGAGAGCCCAGTTCGGTTGGACCCCAAGGAAAGACTCGCAAAGAGTGATAAAAATAGAGATGTGCATGATGGAGTTGGGAGTAAGATGGTGAAGTCGCAATCCATATATAAAGAGCAACCCACGCAGAAAATCGTGGATGGGGGAGGAAAGGCAGCGGATGAGGTGGTCAACGAAACTGACCCAATACTCGATTGGAGGAGATGGATAGCTCTCCTCACTGGGGAAGCGCAGCGATTCCTTCTTCTTGCTGATCCCAAGCTTCTTCAGCAAGTTCATGTCTTGGGCGGAGATTTTGGATCTCTCCCACTCAGTGTTTGCCAGATCTTCCGCCGCCATCCTCGAGTCGGGGGTGTTGTGCCTCGTGAGTCGCGCGCGCGGTGGCATCAACAATGGTGTAGGAGAAAGGTGCGAGCGTGGTTGAGCTCAAGAAGTGATGGGCGCAATGGAGGATTTTTCGCAGAGGAAAGCAGAGGTGCGGCGCGAGCGAAAGTGCGAACGGAGGAAGACGATGACTTTAAGTAGGGGTGCGGCGAATCGACGCACCGTTGGATGGAGAAATTATGAGATGGATGATGTACACGTCGATAAGGGGTAACAACGTAATTTCAATATGAAGGAAAGGAACAGGCGCTACAGTGCGTGCGCCAGGAAAAGTGGAGGACGTGTGTCCCCCGACGTGTCAACCTGATAAGGATTTTGGGCCCGCAAGACAGAGAGAGAGCAGTACTCGCCTCTTCCCGATACAGTGATCGTGGATATCGTCAGCGATGATGTCACCTTGGCAAGAGAAAATCTCGGCTGTGAAGATTCGTAAAAATGCAGGCAGCAGAAGATTATTGATTATTTCGAGAGCCTTTGATCAAGTACAAGTTTTTTGATCAAATGCTCGGGGGCTACTCCCATCGGGAGCGCTGGTCGCGCACCCGGTAGATATGAAAACATCGAGAAAGAAGGAAAATATAGCAATATAAGGCGTTGAGCCTACAACCAAGCACAAGTCCTTGGCTGTAGCCTCGGGGGCTACTCCCATCGGGAATGCTGTTCGCGTGCCCGATGAAATTATAAAAAAATATAAAGAAAAGAAAGAAGAAAAAGTGAGCATATTTCGAGTTATACAAATAACTCTGCATATACTCCCATCGGGAAGGCAAGGTAAGTCATCCGTTGAATCAATAAAGTGTGCTATTCCAACAGCCAAAAAAGCACTCGACAATATATTCTCAGAGCGCCAAAGTTGCGAATAATCTCTGAATGCCGCAAAATTTTGCGAAGGTAAGACCCCAGATCCGTTCTGAGCGGCGTGGCGCCGTCTCTGACGTCGGTTTACTACTTTTTCCGTATCAACAGATACGAAGAAAAATCCTAACGGACGCGTTAGGTACCCGATAAAATATGACTGGGACTCGAAAGAATGGTAAGACCTTAAGAGGCACCTGTCGAAGTTTACACCAGTATCCCGAGATCATATCCAGGGACGTGATCTTGAAGTAGGTTTTTGCGGATAGCCACTAGAGCAGTTAACTAGTACCTGATCCGTCAGATGAACTAGCCCCAACTACCATCATCCTTGTACAATATATAATTGCATATCCAAAGATATGTGATAAATTCGACAGAGTTATTGAATGATTAAAGTTGGAGATTTTCCCTGATTCTTCGATTCAAGCAAAATCTCGGGGGCTACTGACATAGGCATCCCCAATGGGCCTGCCGAAGATGGTACCCGGGGTTTACTAAAGGCCCATGACTTGAAGAATAAGAAGATTCGGAAGCCCAAGTTATTATTAAGGAAAGCTAGAGTTGTATTAGGAAGTACTACTTGTAATCTTGTGGGACGGGTTGGAAATCCTCCCGGACTCTGTAACTTGTGTATTATGAATCCCTCGACTCCACCTCCTATATAAGGGGGAGTCGAGGGACAAAGATAGCATCGATTCATTGTTTCACGCAACCCTAGTTTTTACATCGTCAAGTACCTTTCGGCTGAAACCTTCGAGATCTACTTGCCCTCTACTTCCGACTAAAACCCTAGTCTACAATCTGTAGGCATTGATAAGTTAATCCCTTGTCACCGGCCACGAGGCGGACCGCCTGACTCCTCGCCTGACGTGCCTGCGGTGTCTGCGGACGCGCGATCCGAGGTCTGCTGCGTCTGGGCGGGAGAATCCTTCTGGGATCTGCCGCCGAATTCGTCGTTTTGTGCAGCACTATGAGAATCACCATTTGAGCTGAATTCTTCATGATTTTCACTCAATTTTTTTTCTGTCAACTGCTGTTCATCAAGTGCATATTCAGGAGCAACATCTACAGAAGTGTCATTAGTAACAACAGGGACAAATGGTAAAGGTATATAGTCATCAATGTGTGTCTCCCCATGGGTGGATGTGAGGGATGAATATGTGGGTAGAAGCAGGATTTCTTGGCGAAGACGAGAACCAGCATTTGGATTGAGCGATGCAAGAGGAAACAAATTCTCATCAAACACAATGTCTCGAGAAATATAAACACGTCCAGTGGAGGGATCAAGACACTTACGCCCTTGTGACGAGAGCTATAACCAATGAAGACACATCTAGTGGATCGGAAGGAAAGTTTTCTTTTGTTGTAAGGGCGTAGATTAGGCCAACAAGCAGAACCAAAAACACGAAGAGATTCATAGTTAGGAGTGGTTTTGAGAAGACGCTCAACTGGGGTGTCATGATTTATCACTTTGCTGGGAAGAAGGTTGATGAGAAAAGTTGTTGTAAGAAAGGCTTCATCCCAGAATTTAAGAGGCATAGATGCATTTGCAAGTAAGGCAAGACCGACTTCAACTATGTGACGGTGTTTGCGTTCAGTGGACCCATTTTGTTGATGATCATGTGGACATGAGACATGATGAGTAATGCCAATTTTTTTTAAAAAAACCATGGAGCTTCTCATACTGACCACCCCAGTCAGTTTGAAAAGTAACAATTTTCCTATCAAACTTGCGCTCTACTAACTGTTGGAAATTAAGAAAGACTTGATAGACATCAGACTTCTTTTTAAGCAAATAAATCCAAGTAATTTTGCTAAAATCATCAATAAAGCTTACATAATATGAATGTTTTCCAACAGATATTAGTGATGGGCCCCATACATCAGAGAACACTTGTTCCAATGGAACAGTGGAAACACTAGGAGAGACAGGATATGGTAATTGATGGCTCTTAGCTAGTTGACAAGAATCACATATGTATGGGTTTATTTCAGGAGAAAAAGAAATTCTACGCTTTCTAAGAACTTGCTGCACCACAAAGGAGGATGGATGTCCTAGGCGGCGATGCCATGTAGATGAACTTGGCTTTATTGTAATGAAGGCTTGCTTGGAGGATCCAGTAGACAGTGGTACTAGTGGGTATAGACCATCACGGCATGGACCTTTAAAGAGAGTGCTCCCGGTGGCCAGATCCTTAATCAAAAAGAAAAAAGGATGAAACTCAATGAATACATGGTTATCAAGTGTGAATCTATGGACAGACATAAGATTTTTAGATGCACTAGGAACATGAAGAATGCCTTTAAGATGAAAGGAACTATGGGGAGTACGCAACATAGAATGACCAATATG
Organism: Lolium rigidum; assembly: GCF_022539505.1. Taxonomy (NCBI): domain Eukaryota; kingdom Viridiplantae; phylum Streptophyta; class Magnoliopsida; order Poales; family Poaceae; genus Lolium; species Lolium rigidum. The sequence goes on along the minus strand of NC_061512.1, from coordinate 75,305,708 downwards.
AATTATTTCCATACCGTTGCCATCAGCCGTGTGCACATGATCACGTCCTGTGTACTTCTCCTAAGTAGACAGTTTGCTCACTTCGCTTGTGATGTGATTTGTAGCGCCAGTTTCAGAGTACCAGTTGGTGTCCACACCATAATATGCTATGTTTGCACCCTTGTTGTCTTGATCATCTCGGCGACCACCATCGTTGCGCTTGTCACGCTGAAACCTCCACCAGCACACCTCGGCAGGATGGCCATGCTTTTTGCAGATCTGACACTCCACATCAACAAACGGAGTCGGAATTCTGTCACGGCGGCGTCCATCATCGCGAGGTGCATCTCTTGGGCCATCATCCCGACGCTTGGGCCGGTCATCATAACGAGGACGCATGTCATCATAGCGAGGGCGCTGATCATCACGGCGGTCACGGTTGTCATCACGATGATCGCGGTATTCATCAGGGTGGCGGTCATCACGGCGGTGATCATCCTGGCGAGTACTGTAAGATGGCGGGCGGTCAGAGTTGCGACGAACCAGGTTGGCAGAGGAGACAAATTCTTCTGCCATTGAATCTCCAAGCTTGTGCATATGATCAAAAGACTAAAGCTGACTGTAGAGATCTGTCAACGTGGTTGATGGATTTGCACGAATTGCCGTCTTCAGGTTGTTGTAGTCTTCACCAAGTCCATGGAGCATGTACCAGATCAACTCGTCATCATCAAGCGGATTGCCCATAGCAGCAAGCTCCGATGCAAGAATCTTCATCTTGGCAAAGTATTTTTCAGCAGATATATTTCCCTTCTTGGTGTCGTTGAGGGCAGAGCGGAGGTGTTGGGCCCTAGCTTTTGACTGAGACATGGTGAGGGAGTTAATTGTTTTCCACACCTCGGCAGAGGTCTCAAGCCCGAGGACATGGGAGAGCATGTCAGGTGACAGACAGCTGAGGAGATAGCGGAGAACTTGCTGACCACGAGCTATCCATACATCATAGGCAGGATTTTCGACTTCACTCTTGATGCCATCAGCGTCAACTTCAAGGGTTTCTGCAGGGTCCTTGTCCTCTCCTTCAACTAGCTTGAGAACACGAGCACCGCGAAGTGCCGGAACGCCAAGAGCTTTCCAGATCAAGGCATTGTTGCGAGTGAGGAGTTGTGCGGGGGGCACACCAAGGGCAGCAGCCAAGGAGGAGACAGACGAGGCTGATGAGGAACCCATCTAGGGTTTGTTGATTGCAGCAGCAGTGGAGACGACAGCTGGTTGTGGTCTGGGAGGCGGCGGCAGCAGAATATGCGGCGGCGGAGGTTGTCTATTTTGTTGGAAGGCGCGGCGGCGGCAGTGTCTGCGGCGGCGGCAGTTGTCTGGTTTGTTGGAAGGCGCGGCGGCGGCAGTGTCTGCGGCGGCGGCGGTTGTCTGGTTGTTGGGTGTTTGGTTTTGGGTTGTAGAGGCGGCGGCAGGAGAACTCTGCGGCGGCGTGTTTTGGTTTTGGGACGGCGGCGGCAGCCAGGAGACGGCGGCGGCGGCGATCAGGCAGCGATGTCGAGGAAGAGCCGTTCTGATACCATATTGGCGATAATGATTCTAGGGTTTAACGACGTACCCTCCAGGGCGTCGGTTCCATGTTAATATAGGATGTAAAGCCCATCAAGCATTGTACAGGGAGAGTCCTACACGTATTGGTGTACTACTCCATATACAGTAGACTAAAACAGAAATAAACAGCTAATACAAATATATGTTTAACATGGTGATGCCGACGTGTCATTCTCTCTCTCTCACGTGAGTTCGGCAGGTAGGTAGTTCCTATAGGTGATGTGTTGCTAAATCAGGAGTGTTGACATCCGTGCCCAGAGTTTTCGTTGCCAATGAAATTTGCGATTTGCTCGCCGCGCTGTTGCCTACCTTGGGTGTAAATTTACATCCAAGGGAGATGGTGCTAGCCCATGATCAATCCTTGGGAAGGAGAAATCTAACAAGTGTAGAAGCAAGAAGAGGGGTGCTACAGAAAAGATATGATGGTTCCCCCCTTTGCCCTATCCTATCATTGTCGAAGCATTGTAGGTGTGTCATGTGTGGAGCTTTGCGTTCGTGTGGCTCTATGGTCTCATGTGTTGGCATGCGTGGGTGCGGCACTTTTGTTCGGATCTTCTGTTAGGCTTGGCTATTGGTGAGTGGGGGTGGCTTATGTTTGGGTGGGCTTGGCCATGTTATTGAAGGATTTCGTTCAACTTTTTCCCTAAAAATTTAGCACTTTCTTGTTAGTTAATGAATGAGGAAATTTTGTTTTGCCTCCGTTTCAAAAAACAAAAACTAGCTGCAACACACCAGCTAATACTGAAGTCTTACTTAACCACATGGGATCCAAAGTCCACCATTACACACAAGTTCAGAAAGATGATGAGAAAGACAGCAGGGTCAATGACAGGGACACAGAGTGACGATGCAGAGTCTGAGATAACTTCAACTACTCCAGCAGGCCGGTGGACTTAAGCTGAAAAAACACAGAGGCCACTTCATGAACATCGCTATGTTTAAATTGTTTTGAGATGGTCCATGCTTGCACACTTCAGAGTAGGGGTGGAATCGAGCCGAGCCGAGCCGACTCGTGGCTCGGCTCGGCCAGGCTCGTCGAAGTTCGAGCCGAGCCTGGCTCGGCTTGCAGCACAAACGAATCTGAAAAGGAGGCTCGAGGCTCGGCTCGGTAAGCTCATGGCTCGGCTCGAAGGCTCATCGAGCCGGACAGAAATGTTCCTAAATAAGTAAAAATTGCCCTTACCTCGCGCCTGAGTCAAACGACTCCTCGCTCGCATCTCGCTGGGTGGCGCCGCCACCGACGCCTGCTCCTCGCTGCTACCGCCACCGATGCTGCTCCCCGCTGCTACCGCCCTCTGACCGCCTGTTGACTGCCAAAACCCACCGGCGGGCAGCGGCCTTGTCAACACCGTAGAGCCGGGAAGAGCCTAGAGCTGCGGCTGGCTGAGACCCCTCCGAGCGACGGCCCGCAATGCTCTTCTGGTCACACGCGGCGATGCGAAGTGCAAGGGCGTGCCACCTGACCTATACCTGGTCGTGAAGGTGATGAGGATGCCTCGCTTAGTTTCCTGCAGGGCATACATGTAAACGTTAAATACGAGCCTCGATCGGCTCTCGTGTTATCCCGTGAATCGGCTCAAAGAGCCGATCCACCCATGATCCGTACGGGGTGCACGAATACTTGGTGGTCCTCGCTTGATCAAGATGAAGCTAATGAGATCTACGACGATTTAGGGTTTTCACCGCATAATCGGATCATCCTACTCCGAGTTGGGCCTTGCGGCCACGCACGGTGCTCGTAAGCCGATCCTAAACAAGGCCAAAAAACCAACATGATGTTGATCCTAGGAACATCCCGTTTAGGACTTGCGAACGCCACCCTACGTGCCACCGGATCCTCCCCCTTTGTAAGGCCTAACTATTGCAGTATATTAAACTAATCCTTGTAGAACAAGGAGCAATCGTAACGGATCAGATCTACTAAATAACGATCAAGCGGGTGCCGCCCCCACACCCGAGATAGGTGTGAGGGCGGCTAGATATGCAAGGGTTGCACTACGTAAGCATGCTTAAACGAAGAACAATGCTAACCCTAACACATCTAATGATAACTACGTTGCTCGCCATCAAAAGCGCTTCGAAGACGAGCAACGCATGAACAACGTGGCTTGTGCTGCCTAGATCGCAAGATGCGATCTAGGCAGCATGTCGCTTACCCGATAGAAACCCTCGAGACGAAGGAGTTGGCGATGCGCCGAGATTGGTTTGTTTTGGGGTTGAACGTGAGTTGTTGTTTATTCCATAAACCCTAGGTACATATTTATAGTCCAGGGGACTTTCTAACGTGGGAACATCCCATCGTGCACGATACAAACTCTAACCCTTATCTAAAATAATTAAACTACTAAATAAAGATACACGGGCAATTCAGCCCAAAACCCTTCGTGCCAGGCCGCTTCAGTAAATCTTCCACATGTAATCTTCCAAGCCCGGCCCACCTCTCGGATTTGTCTAAAATCTGGTGATAACACATGCTCCCCTCGGTTTTGGAAATAACATTTCCAAAATCATTATGCTTTCCCTTCGAAGGGTCATGTCGTGGCAGAAAGCATGAGCCGCATGCAGCATCCGTCATCATTATGCCCTGTCTTCTCGCCTTCTCTAAAAATTTCGACAGCTTTTAGCATCGATCCCTTGGAAGCTGTAATAGCATTAAACCTTCACCAGATTTCTCATTATTTAACCGTGCCGACTCGGTTAGCTCTCTCTATCCTCTATTCCATCCCAGCCTATCGGCACCAAAAAACCCTCTCCTCCCCGTAGCAATGTCTTCCTCTTCCTCTTCCTTCTCAAAACTCTTCCCCCAATCTTCGCCGAAGAAGAAGAACGAGGACAGCCTCCACCCCGCAGGTGAATCCCTTCTCCTCCGACAAGGAGGAGAAAGAAGGAGAAGCAAAGCAAAGGCCAAGGCCTCCCTTCCGCCCAGCCCTCCCGCCGAAGAAGCGCCCCGCATGTGGGCGGACGAGCGAGGACGAAGATGATGACGAAGAGGAAGAGGAGGAGGATGACTCCTCCTCCTCCATCGGTATCCGCCGACCAAGCGCTTCCGCTCCCGGGCGGACAGCGAGGATGATGATGATGACGAGGAGGAAGAGGCTCCGGCCAAGGGCTGGGGCAGCAGCCGACGAGGAGCTCCCCGGGAGCAGCCGCCGACGACGTCGACGGCGGCGATGACGAGGACAACGACGACTAGTAGTATAGGACTAGTAGTAGCAGTGCACTAGGCACCAGATCCCTCTTTTGAGAGCCATCGGCTCTTTCTTGTAAAGCCGCTCCTTGGAATTAATGAAATTGTTCTTTCCATTCATCTTTTAACCGCTCCAATTTCATTCCTTCCGTTTGTCATACTAAGACCGATAGCAACGCGTCGGACTTCTTTCCTTTTCTTGCAGCAACAGCACAGTCCAAGCCCTGTACTAGACGACGGCTTTTCCTTCCCAGTTCCTCCCTGAGACGACCATGATGCAGCCGCAGCCGAGGTGACTCTAATCGGCTCTTAAAAACAGGGCATCTTCCAGGCTCGTTGCCCCCCGAGTCTTAGCCGAGGCAAAACAGAGCTGTATGGACCTGAGCTCGATCATGTCTGAGGGAGCTCCTTATGCCGAGCTAGCCGATTTAAACATAAATCGGCCTCCCAAACGCAGAGCCCTCAAGGTGAGCTGCCCCCGAGTTTCTTCAGCTCCCGCCGCCGGATAGGCTCCTTTGGTGGACCCGATGCAATCCATCCTTGACCTGACCCGCACGCCCATGTTGCTCCTGACATTGTTCTCGAAGAGAGGATCTGAGCTTCCAAACTGCTCCATTGAGGAGTTCCTTCATAAAAAATCTCCCTTTGTGCTCCATTGACCCTCTGATCGTAACAGTTACTCCCCTTGAGTCGATGGTCATGCATCGGCTTTCATATCCTTAAGTCGATGCCTGCTGCATCGGCTGTGTTCGAAAATTTTTCGAATTTTCATATGTTTTTTATATTTGGCCAATTTCTCTTAGTCGGCCCCCAATGTTTCCTTGCACGTATGTTCTCACATGTTCATCTGATTATATGCCCCCCGAGCCGATACCTGCTGAATGACTGCAGATATCGGCTTGTATGGTTAGCCAGGGTATTGCACTTGTACGTCGGCTCCGTAAAAATCCGCGCTGACTCTCGTATGCCGACGTGGGTACCGTCCAGAGAGATCGGTGCTGAACGCAAGCGAGCATGTGGTGGAAGTAATTTTGGCCGATTGCTGGAATCGGCCTCCATATTCATTGGAGAGCTGACTGAAGGTCCTGTAATGTCCCTTCATAAACTTTTTGGGGCCGATCACAAGGATCAGCCTCGCCTGGTTTGCTCATTGGTTTAGTCTTGTTACTTGGTCAGGCTGGATAAAACCAACCCAACCTCTGACTTGATGCGCTTGCCGTCGTCCACCTTGAGTGCTCCGTAGAGTCGTGGAGCGCTAAGCTCTGTCGGCAAGACGAGTACCATGTTTGTGCCAGCCGATGTCTCATCATCGGCTTTCCTCTCGTTTGGGGCGCCACTCCATTTTCCGTGGACGACCTTCTTCATCCAGGGTTCGCTGAACCTTTGCAGCCGCATCAGGCCGTGCCTTCCTTAGCGTATGCAGTACAACCTCTCGGCTTCCTCCAGGGCCGCGCAATCGCCGAACCCCGCGCTTTGGGAACGGCCGAGTCCGTCGGGCACCACCTTGGCCGGTGGTACCTATCTTCTTCCACTTCTCCCTCGTCTTCCGAATCCTCAAGATCTGCCCAACGAGGTGACTCAGCCGCGTTTGCTTTGTGGCGGGAGAGGCCCTAGGCGCTCGAACACGTACACGTTGGCTGCCTCCTTCTTTTTCTCGATTGCATTCGGGCCATTGCCGATTGTGGGCAATCGGCTCATTCCTCGAATCCCAGCAGTGTCTGAAGAAGGGGCAGTCCCAATGCCTGGCGTTGTCATCTTGCTCCCTTGATGCTTCCGTGGCACAGCGCTCATGTTCCTCCTCATCGCGATCCTGCCGACGATATCTTCTGGCTCCTTTAGCCAGACGATCTCCTCTATCATCGTAATTGGACCGTCGGCGTTGGTCATACTGACTCACATATTTGTTGAGGAGGTGATCAGAGAGGGGTCGCTGATATCTTATATTCTTCACCTCTCCCTCTCGTGACATAGCGCTTTCCATCATGACGGAGCCGATCGCGTGGAGCGGCCTCCTCTCGTATCCTTGCTATGAGAGCAGCCTGCCCTCATCTCCATCTTTGCCGCAGTGGTTTCCAGTGTCCTACCATGTTGATGCTGAACGAGGGACCCGGCCGGCAACCTTCGGGGTAGGTGATTTCCACCATGTTAACGGCGGGGAAGGGTTGGGTGTCGACCTTCATGGCGTATCGGTTGAAAATTAGCCGCCCCTTCTCTATCGCCGCTTGGATGTGCCGACGCCACACCCGGCAGTCATTGGTGGCATGGGAAAGCGAGTTGTGGAATTTGCAAGATGGCTTTCCGTTTAGCTCTTTTGCCGTGGGGAACTTGAGACCTTCAGGAACCGTCAACTCGTTTCTCCTTGAGCAGGAGGTCGAAGATCTGTTCGGCCTTGGTTATGTCAAAATCAAATCCCCCGGGCGGCCCCGGTGGCTTTACCCATTTGCAGGCCACGGGGTTCCTCCCCGAGTCCACTCAGCCATCGCTATTTCTTGGTCTCCCGCAAGCACTTCATTTTCCTCTCGTATCGACCATAACTCATCGCACGCTTGAACTTGTCTTGGTACAGGTCGGGGTGGCGCTGTTCATATGCCGATAGTTTCGAACCATGTGCGCCGCCGAGGGATAATCCGCTTGGGAGGCCATGTCCTTGAGCTGTGTTGCAAGGCCCGCTATCGCCAACTCGATCGCTTCCTTTTCGGTTATACGAACCGAATAACATCGGTTCCTAAGATTCCCGAAGCGCTGGATGTGATCTCCGTCACCGTTTCCCCGCGCTTCGACGTAGTTGTGCTAGATCGGCAATGCCGGACTCGGAAGCTTCCGAATGGTATTGCATATGGAACTCGTTCTTCCAATTGCTTCCAAGACTCGGATGGAGTTTGTCGGCAAAGAAGTGTACCATCCAAAAGCCGATCCCGTGAGGGACCGTGAAAAGAGCCTCACGCGTAGCTGATCCGACACCGAAGCCGGTCCTAATTGAGCCAAATATCGGCCGACGTGCTCGATGGAGCTGGAGCCATCCGATCCACCGAATTTGGAGAAGTCGTGGAGCCGATATTTAGGTGGCAAGCGGGATCATCTCGTAATCGTCGGGGTACGGCTTGGAATAGCCGATCGCCCTTCTTTTCGGCATCATGCCGAATTGGTCTCTCAGATGGTACCGATCTGATCCGCTGTGCTGGCCGTAGGAGTTGCACTCGAAGATTCGCCGGGGTGGCGTACTTGGCCTGCCATGTTTGCTTTTCCAGCTCCGAGCCATCCGCGGGAGCCGGGCTCGGGAGTTTCGTCGGTGTGGCGTATTTAGTTAGCCACGTCTTCTCTCGTCGCCGACGTTCCTCCCGTCTTCGCCGGAGTCCCCGATGTTGTGGCCTGGTTTGTGAGTGCCCGGTCACCACAATCCGGCACATACATGCACGCGTATCCATGAGGGATCTCCTTAGGCGCCTCCATTAAGAACCGGTAGTCACTAGGGTCGCCACCAATCCTCGTAGACGAGGAATGCCGGTGTAGTCGGCACTTCAGCAGAGTGCTGCCAACGCATATGGCAGCGGTGGACGGGACTCGGAATGGCAACTCTCCTTGATGAGTCCCGAGAGCTGGTCCCGACGGCGAGTACTGGTGGCTCATGATCTCCCGGATCACGCGCGAGCGACACGCTCCAACACGTTGACCAAGTTCTCGAGTGGCGGTGTAGTGAGTGAGCCACCGTGTAGTTGATCTCCTCGCCGCAGTAACCTCGGTGCGTTCCTCCGACGGGGTAGAGAGGTCTATCCCATCGAGCGCACCTTGCGGTGAGAACCCCTTCCATCCGATGCCACCGGAACGGGTTCTCCGAAAAGAGCCGATGAGGTCGGCTTCGAGGGTAGCCTTGATCTCGTTGTATTGCTTCTTGAGGTCGTCGGGCAGATCCTCGTAGGTGACCGGCGTGCCGTCCGCCATCTCGGATGTAGATGGCGATGTGGTTGATGTAGACGATCGTCCCACCGGGCGTGCCGTAATGTGTTGACCGCCAAAACCCACCGGCGGGCAGCGGCCTTGTCAACACCGTAGAGCCGGGAAGAGCCTAGAGCTGCGGCTGGCCGAGACCCCTCCGAGCGACGGCCCGCAATGCTCTTCCGGTCACACGCGGCGATGCGAAGTGCAAGGGCGTGCCACCCGACCTATACCTGGTCGGGAAGGTGATGAGGATGCCTCGCTTAGTTTCCCTGCAGGGCATACATGTAAACGTTAAATACGAGCCTCGATCGGCTCTCGGGTTATCCCGTGAATCGGCTCAAAGAGCCGATCCACCCATGATCCGTACGGGGTGCACGAATACTTGGTGGTCCTGCTTGATCAAGATGAAGCTAATGAGATCTACGACGATTTAGGGTTTTCACCGCATAATCGGATCATCCTACTCCGAGTTGGGCCTTGCGGCCACGCACGGTGCTCGTAAGCCGATCCTAAACAAGGCCAAAAAACCAACATGATGTTGATCCTAGGAACATCCCGTTTAGGACTTGCGAACGCCACCCTACGTGCCACCTGGATCCTCCCCCCTTTGTAAGGCCTAACTATTGCGAGATATTAAACTAATCCTTGTAGAACAAGGAGCAATCGTAACGGATCGGATCTACTAAATAACGATCAAACGGTGTGCCGCCCCCACACCGAGATAGGTGTGAGGGCGGCTAGATATGCAAGGGTTGCACTACGTAAGCATGCTTAAACGAAGAACAATGCTAACCCTAACACATCTAATGATAACTACGTTGCTCGCCATCAAAAGCGCTTCGAGTACGAGCAACGCATGAACAACGTGGGGCTTGTGCTCGCCTAGATCGCAAGATGCGATCTAGGCGGCATGTCGCTTACCCGATAGAAACCCTCGAGACGAAGGAGTTGGCGATGCGCCGAGATTGGTTTGTTTTGGGGTTGAACCTGAGTTGTTGTTTATTCCATAAACCCTAGGTACATATTTATAGTCCAGGGGACTTTCTAACGTGGGAACATCCCATCGTGCACGATACAAACTCTAACCCTTATCTAAAACAATTAAACTACTAAATAAAGATACACGGGCAATTCAGCCCAAAACCCTTCGTGCCAGGCCGCTTCAGAAATCTTCCACATGTAATCTTCCAAGCCCGGCCCACCTCTGGATTTGTCTAAAATCTGGTGATAACACCGCCGCCGAACGCCCGCCGCCCGCCTCTCGCCATCCGCCCTTCTCCCAGCGACCTTCCATTCGTCGCCTCGCTGACTCTTCTCCTGCCGGCCTACCGTTCAGGATGCAGCAGCAGGAAGCTTTCCGCCTCTCCGCCACAGCCCATGGATCTGGTAGTTTCTTCATCTATTATCTATCTATCTATTATATACTAAAAGCAAAATAAAGATGTTTTTCGAGCCACCAGGTTAATCTACATATGCTAAAAAAATATAAACCGATGATATTAATTTTAACGTCTGAGATTAAAATATAAGAAGTGTTACGTACAACAATATGTATGTACAAAAGTAAACTTATGGCACGTAAGACCCATATAGAATAAGAGAACATATCTCAAAGAAAAAGAAAAAAAAATTGTGCATCCTAGCCTTGCACGTTCGGTGATTTAATTTAGTCCAAGATTCAAACGTACTTTGCCAACCGTGCAAGGAAGGGATACTTACATATGGTAGATTCCCTGCGTTTCCGGCCGGTCCGCCCCAAAAAAAATCACCATGCTATATATACATCGTGTAGATTCTGAAAAAACGTAGCAAGCTAAATGACGCAAGCACCAGATATTCTGTAATGGGTAGAGCTAAGTCATGCCTGTATAGGATTCTAACACCTCCAGGAGAAATTACGTAAATATAGTAACAATGTAATATACGCCGGGTTGACACGTTATCTTTACTATTAAATCTGGATCCGTTGGTACGTAAGTCGCTCCTTCGATCGCTAATACTTCTTGAGTCAGGCCCAAATATCGAACATACATGCCCAGTTATCGAACACAGGCCCAGTTATGTTTTCATCCATGCAGGCCATATCGTTTATCCAGGCAGGAAGCGTGCTGCAGGCCCAGCGCTGCTGGTAGGAGCCAGTACAGGCGCGCAGATCCTCTGCCGCCTTGCCATGGCAGCCGGCTAGAGCAGAAACGGTCGGGTTGGATCTTGCCGGTTGCGGCCGTCGGAGTCGGAGCGCACGGCAGGGTGGCGTCGAGGTTGGCCGTGCGTTGTCGGAGGATGCGCCGGAGTGGTCGGCGGGGAAGGCTATGGGGGGAGGAGCGGGGGCATCGAAGAGAACCAAATCAATCTTGAGGAGCGATCACCGGAGCGGAAGCGGAGTCCAAAATCAACCGCCGTGGTCGGATCTTGAGCAGAAAAATGAGGATTGGGAAAGAGAGCAAGTGACGGAAAGACAGGAGGCCGGAGGCCGGGATGGAGAGCGAAGTTGAAACCCGGCGCGACAGAAATTCAGAAGAGGGAGCAGAGAACCAAGCTCGAACAGCGGCGACACCGTCAGTACTGGCTATTAAATGTTAAGCCACCGGTAGTATAATTTCTAGGCGACGCTTCAAGGAGTAAAGAAGGATGGACGGAGGAAGCGGGTCAGGAGATACCGCGGCAGCGCGCTCACGGGCTCGAATCAACGCACCCGCTCGTGGTCTCGTGGAGACGCTGATAGAAAAAATTGGGACACATCGATCCCCTTTCCAACCTGTGCGGTTGTGCGTCGCAAGGAAGAAGACCAATGCCTTATCTTTAGGTGGGGCCCATGAGGCTTCTACGTTATCTAGAGCACCCAAGTCTCTATTCCATTTTTCTCTCTAAAAAAAAAGTCTACATTCCATTTTCTCTGCCACGTTTCAATGACATGTGGGACAACAACAAATACGTAGACGTTTGTGCTTCCTCATTTTCTCTGTCAACAATTTTCATATATTAAACAATTTCCAACGAATAGGAAAAAATAAATTGGAAATATTATTTTATTTTCAATGAAAATTTTGACATGCACTCGTGCATTACTACATCCACGAGGTTCATTCAGCCACGACGAACAATTTCATCGGACTCTACATACTTTGGTGCGGGTGAGGGATTAGCAACGACTACCGATGTCGACGTATCCAATGTGGGGCATACAAAGTCAATTGGTGGATGAGGATGACGGCGAAAGTGTCATCGCATATGGTAGGGGTGGGGATCCTTTTTAATGGGCAAGGGGTGTCGGTCCATATTCACCCGGCAGAAACCTACGCCAATGTATGTGCAATCATGAGTTTATATATCATGTATTGTCATATACAAATGTTTTGACCAATATATCAAGGTTTGACTTTGTAAGACCGTAGCAACGCACGGGCATTCAGCTAGTATGTTTAATATACCTATCAACTACGAAATATGAAACGGAACCGTGCCTGACCCATGAGAGAAAAAGAAAATAACCTTTGGCCCTAGAGTTTTATAATAACTAGATGATTCCCCGCGCGTTGCTGCGGGATATTTAGTGAAACTATGAAATGTGTGCATATGGTCTGAAAAGTACACATAAGTAAGATACATATTAAACTGGCAAGATAATAGTGTTATTAGTGTGCATATGTGTAATCTTCCTAGGCTAGACCAACAAATATTATCAGTTAAAGATCATCTTCAAAGCAAACATTTTTTGCATTTCCCCAATACAATTAGTGAACAATAATCTTGGCTTGTGTGGAAATTTACGGGCAGTGAGAAAATGACAGGACACATGTAAATACCTTGATCTTTAAATTTACAGCAAAGCAACCAGTGATTATAATGATAAAAGTGGTGTTCCCTCCACGCACTACTTGAGTATCGAGTCTTGTCAGGAAGTCCATCGATCATAGCAATTCAAGATACTCTACAGCAACAATTGATTGTGTGCCTACTTGGGTGACATAGAATGATTAATGAGATGTGGCAATTTATCTTTAACAATGCATCCATCTGGACAACAGATTCATTCAATACAGAAATATTGTATATACACGAAAGGTTCCAACATAGATAATTGGCAGACAATTATGTAGGGAAGTTGAGGTTACATATTTGCCTTCTGTCACCTAAACTGTATATCAAGCCACTATATATATTACTCAGACCCTTTGTAAGATAATCGTGTAACCTTCTTCTGATATGTTCATCACCACTTGGTTCTTTAATACAAGAGTCTTTCTTGAACTCTTGAAATCTTCAAAAAAGAAGAGCTGCTCTCATATGTAGTACTACTATCAGTGAGCGTATATATTTTTCAATAGGAAACATTAGTAGTACTCGACAGTACGTGAAGTGCCAAGAAATGAAGAAATATAATGCGTTCAGCCGCTACCTACCAATCTCTTGTGAAATGATAGTTTGGTTTACTGCATCCAAAATTTGATTCACAGTAGAAGCAGAGATAAGCCACATGTCCATTCCATAGTTCCACTAACTCAGATATCTGAGGAGCGTTATCAGTAGGCAATCCCTGGACATATTCAGTGAAATACAGTACATGTTGTTAGCCTTAGCTATGCCAAAGCCGATAGATGAGAATAGCCGAACACAAACAATCGGAAAATAAGGGAGCTTACCTGATTTATCCAGTGAAATACATGTAGTTTGCCTGAGCTATGCCAAAGCCGATATATGAGAATAGCTGAACACAAACAATCGGAAATCAAGGGGGCTTACCTGATTTCAGTTAAAAGTGAGAAAAAGAATGCCCTAAGCAGACAACGGTCTTCGCAAGAAATCCCTCGTTGTTATGCCCTTGGACCAGCGTTTGCTGCTGCGCCTCAACCAGAATAACCAAGCAGAACGAACCAGCAATGACGACCAGCGACACACGCGCACAGAAGAAGCTGACCAGCGAGCTAGAGCGTCGGACTTCCAACGTCGGGCGTCCATCTCACGCATCCGCCGTCACAAATCCCAAAGCACAAAACGGGAAGACTAACTTGTTAGATGACCAGATGAAGAGGCAGATATAAAGCGAAGGGTAAGGGGAGGTGAAGACCTTTTCACAAAAGAAATAAAAAAACAGGAGGTTGAAGAAGTAGATGGAGAGTTTGGAGACTGAACATGACTCTTTCTGTATTTATCAGGGGGATGTGAAGAGCAAAAGACAGAGGAGAAGTAGCCCCCTCGTATGCCTATGACAGTTCCATAACACAGAACACTCTAATCGATATGGTAATAAATTGTGAACAAATAGAGGCGACATGGGGGGACATATGACGTGGAAGGCTGAGGACCCATAGCTGACGTGGTGGGCTAGGATTTGTTAGTGGCACTACGATGAGGTGGATAGCTTGCATGTTGAGAGAAATCACTTAGTGGGTTGCTCCTATTTAGATATTATAGATGAGTCAGGTAAATTAGTTCCCAGGGGAGATCAATTTTTTTCTTTGATCTAGACAAGTCTCAAATGAAACAGATCAACTTCTTCTGCGTTTCCGGCCGGTCCGCCCCAAAAAAAATCACCATGCTATATATACATCGTGTAGATTCTGAAAAAACGTAGCAAGCTAAATGACGCAAGCACCAGATATTCTGTAATGGGTAGAGCTAAGTCATGCCTGTATAGGATTCTAACACCTCCAGGAGAAATTACGTAAATATAGTAACAATGTAATATACGCCGGGTTGACACGTTATATGTTTAATATACCTATCAACTACGAAATATGAAACGGAACCGTGCCTGACCCATGAGAGAAAAAGAAAATAACCTTTGGTCCTAGAGTTTTATAATAATGAGTCAGGTAAATTAGTTCCCAGGGGAGATCAATTTTTTTCTTTGATCTAGACAAGTCTCAAATGAAACAGATCAACTTTTTCTTCCAACTGGACCATCCAAAATTTCAAAATTAAAAATGACTTCTAGATATTTTCTCCTTCCTCCATTTAATTCTAAAACATTTTGGTAAATAAGTGGCGATTGATACTCCTTAAATAGTCTAATTTATGTACACAGTGACCTTATGTCCTGCGAGAGTTATAATCCGTTAGGTAACTAATAATATATAATGGATTAATTGGCAGAATATAAGAGGGCAGTATTGTACATGGATATTTGACGAATGTTTGAATTGTAGCCACCGAGGCGATGCAATCTAGGCAGCTCAGTGAAATCTAGACGTCGAGCCCCACAAGAATTTATCCTAGCAATTTAAAAATGCCTCGCGCGCGCTATGTTTTTCTTTGATGGTTCATTATCTCCATCAGAATATTTTTCCCTTGCTGATCCTATCTTTTTTTTTCTGAGAAGGTTAAAAACTGCATAGTACAAGTTCGTAAAAAGAAAGAGGAAATGACCGTCGTACAATAGAATGACTTTATCCCCTTGCGAATGGAATTTTTTTTCTCTTCCACACAAGTAGGTTTAGTATCAGCTGCTGAAATGAAATAACAAAAAGTGGTACAAGCAAGGATGTTTGCACGCTAAAAGAAATCGTCCCTCGCGCTTGCAAGTCCTGCCCCTTGGATAAATGAAAAACATACCGTCACACTTCTTAGAATATTTAATTTTTCATTCCTAAAAATGTATATAAAAGTTGAGCTTTTCATATTTACGCCATTGAATTTATATTAGTTGAGCTCACAATAATTAGAACTGTAGGACCACGAGAGACCGTAGATCTCAGAATCAAGCTTGATATTATTTTGTAAGTTCGAATCGTGAATTAGACAATCAATTATCTATACTAATCAGGCAACATAAGACACGTGGTCGTATACAATCAATCAAATTAGTCCATCTCATGAGTAACTTTGGATTAATTCAGTGACTATGGCCGGTTATTGGCAAATAACGGGTCATTATAAACTAAAAGAACAATCAGTCTTAATTTTTTATTTAAATTAGCATAGGTGCATAGATAATCCAATAGATTTCTATATTTTTTCTATTGTAAACAAAATTTTTTTGCAACGCTTATTATAAATGAGTATGCTAATGCAATTTGGTAATACTTTATCTTGGAGTGGCATGCTAAAATTTTGGTATCTAGATATCATCGCAGTTTTAAATTGTTTTTCTATTAAGAGCTAATATATTAGTTATGCTACTACTAACAATGCTACTACTATTAACAAGTAGTAATCAGCATAAAAATAAATGGTTCAGATAATTCTTTTAACAATGTATCCATGTCTAAAATATTGCATATTTAACCGTATTATGGATTACATGTATGAGATATGCATATCTGCATAAAAAACATAACTAATTACAATTTCAAATCACTACTGATGCCCTCGCATTTGCGAGGGCCACTGTGCTAGTTAGATTAATTATGTGAAGTATTCGATCTCTCCTTTTACTGTTCCTTCCTAACGTGATGACGTTTTTACACAGAAGTTGATTTATGCAGCAGAGCGCTAGAGCTAGTTGATTAGTGTTGGGTAATTTAGCAAAGCTATGTCCGGCTACATTGTATTCTACGGATTAACTCAGTTTCTAAGCTGGTGGACTGAAGATGACTTGTGACATGCGCGTTGCAGAAAGCTCTCAGGAAGCAACTAAAATAATGTCATTGTCCCTATTTTGCAGTTTGTGTGTAAAAAGCTCTCAGCAAGCATGCTAAGGTGCTAGACTGAAGATGACATATGACATGTACTGGTGGCTAATTGTTGGTTATAGTTGCGAAATGTTACATTTTTAGTAAAGGTTATATTGATTTTTTTTATTACATCGAGCCTTCGAGCCGGCTTGCAAGCTTTATCGAGCGGGCTTGTCGAGCCTCGAGCCCTGACCGGAAGATTTAGGCTTGGCTTGTCCAACCTTCGAGCCGAGTCGAGCTCGAACCAAGCCTTATCGAGCCCGAGCCGAGCCTCGAGCCTTGAGCTTTGTGTCCACCCCTATCCAGAGAGCAGTGAACTGATCGATCTGCGCCCTTGGCAACTTGCCGACAGACTCAAGCACATCCTTCAATGACCACAGACTAATTTATGTGCACGTATTTTTTTTTTGAACAAAGGAGGACTCGAAGGTCCCAGAGGCTGCTTCATTAATCCGTCGGTGGGTTACAACTTACATCGAGGCCCCTAACAAATTGGGGAATAACATATAAGGCCGCGACTTTTACAAAAAAGACCTTAGGACTAAAAATGAAAAAGCAATCAAGTCCTTGGTCTTCTCCACCTCCGTCAGGAGATCTCGCCGCTCGGGAGTCGACGCCATCGCCGGGGAACATGCCACTTGGGATGGTGTCAACTGTGAGCCCCGAGCTGAGATCAAAGGACTTCCGCATGGGATCTGGCGCGCAGCAGCAGCGTCCAGTCGATGCGGAAGAAGAAGAGCTCTTAGCGAGCCCAGCACAAGCCACGAATAGCAGCGGCGGTCGACGCCGATGCTTGTGAAGCGTAATTGCAGCAGCCAGACAATAGCACCACTTGGGCAGCGCCTGGCTCCGATAGGCGCTCAACAGCGGATCAGTGGCTTCTCCTTCCTCGCCACGACGGCAGGCAAGGGAGAAACCAAGCCGTGGCCGGAGACCACCAATCGAAACCAGAACAGGTAAGACCTGATGGAAGATGCAGAAGAATCGGAGCCGGCTTGTGCGAGCTCCTCCTCGCCTCCACGGCCGGCCAGGAGCTTGACGACGCTTCTCACCAACAGGCACACCCTTTCCCCCTCGCCGCCGAGGCCGGCCAGGAAAGGATGTCGCCCGCCACTTCCGCACCTCTTCAAGAGGTACTCCGCCGCTTCATTATTGGAGGAAGCAGCAGCCCCTTCCTTCCCTCTCCCCTCCGACCGCCGGAGTAGAAGAAGAAGGAGGTAGGGCCCTAGAACAATCAAGATCCAGGCGGGCAGATCTTGATCTCCGCCTCCACTACTAGGCAAAAAGCCCCCTATCGGCAAGCTGCCGCAAAACCTAACTAAACTAACTACTCCGGCACCTCTCCTCCACCCATCTCCACCGGCGGCGCCGGCGAAATGAGCTTCGGATCGGCCCGGATTTGACGAGGAGACCTGCAGATACTGTAGACGAGAGAGAGAGGGACGGGGGAAAAATTCTGTGCACGTATCAGCTCGGTCAATCCAGCTTCACTCACCCGACTACACAACCGTAGTGTGAGACTGCTCAAGCTAGCAAGGAGTGCGCACAATGTAGCGCATCCCATAATCAGTTATCCGATTATTCTTGTTCAAAACAAAAAAAAAACGATTATTATCTGCAAGCTCAAGTGTTACCCGGACTGGTGCGGATGAAAGTACAATCATCCCTTTCTGGCCAATCAGGGCTCCATTAAGCACAAGAACACGAATCGGACGACTGAACGAGAATCTCAAGGCCCTCCACTGTGAACCCTAGTATTTCTGGTTCGCAAAAGGGGCCAAGAGAGGGTCTTCTCAGCATTGTTGGTGCATTTGAATGTCCAGACAGTTTGCATTCGTCCTTGAATGAGATGGATAATAAACAAAACTTGTGAAACTAGGACTTCCTGCAAGGGGGGCGCCGCCCCAGCTTTGGCTTACGACATTTTTTTTTTAAATGGTGGAGCCTAGCTACTTTTTTATGAGGGCTTTTACTGTACCCCTAAGTTAATGGGCACCTCTAGAAATCGGAAGCCGATATATGCTTCCCATCGGACCAGGGTATGGCCATACGATTAGAAGCGCCACGACCATTCGATCTTCGACCAGGCCCGCACGTGAATTACCGTGAATCAAGGACTGATTTGCGTGCTTCCGTAAAAAATAGGTCCCATATAATGCGCGCCCATTATAAATCACTTGCGAAAATATAGGAATCGGTTAGCATTAATAATCGTAGAGTTTCCAAACTGCTGCCGATAACTACTCCTCATTTTATATTTTCGGGAAAATAAATTAACATTTAAGGAAATTAATAATTTAAGCAAAATAAGTCTCCATGACATGTGATTTGCTTCCGTAAAGAACAAATGTTGCTTCCAATGCTATCATATTTGATTCCGATCCGAAAAAAAAGAATGTTTTCAGTGCTACTAAAATCAGCTTCAAATGGAATCCAAATTTGCTTCTATTTGAAAATAGCTTCACCTCTTGTTTCGAAAATATCAAATCATTATTGTACCGAGTACGGACAAAATAATACTTTGTTCTTTGTCACTGATGAAATTTGCTTCGGCTTAACATAGCTTGTATACTTAGAATGGAGTACTATTTTTCAAAAGCATCACAAGTACTCCCTCCGTCTCAAGAAATTTGTCTTAAATTTATCAAAATTTGGATGTATCTAGATACTATTTAGTACATAGATATATTCAAATCTTCAATTAGTTAGTTTCGTGAGACAGAGGGAGTAGTGTCCGTAGACCATGGCCTATAGAATGGATTCTAATGAAAATAGAAATATGCTTCCACATAAAAGAGTATTACTAGTGCTTCAAACGAATTTTGGATGTGCTTCCAAGGAAATGAAAGTTTGCTACCATTGAATGCCAGATTTCCTCCTGTAAACTATGTTTCAAATGGTAATGGATCACGAACTAGGTGCTTCCTATTACAAACCAAAGCTTCATATCCACTGTATGTTGCGAGGACAAAGAATCAACTATGTGGCGAAGACACGAGCACGTTGTCGGCAAATGAGACCGCCGTCGTGCGACCACCCATTACTTGTTGTTCTGAAGATTTGGACTTCATCAGAATGGCTACACCAATTCACGGTGTCGCAACCATCACCAGGCCCATACCTAAGATCAGCAGAAAATCATCAGACACCATCGATGGAGCGTGGAGTCACTAGCTCGTCGCCCTTGTAAAGTGCGTGCTTCTATGAAATCAGCAACCTTTTGGATTTCAATGTTGAGGACGTCCATAATCATGCTGCAAACAATATATAAACTTAAAACAACCATATGGCTTGAGAAAGTAAAACAACCTACAAACATACCTTTCCTAGAAAACCAAGCGATCCACCTTTACGTTCTCCTAGAGAAATCCATGTGCGAGGGTGCTTCTTCTAGGTCCCGACGCCGGCTACTATGGAGACGTAGACACTTCCCAAGAAATTAAGGCTTGCTTCCAAAGATATAAAACATGCTTCCGCCAACCCCATGCACCCGCAGGATGACCGGAATGGTGAGGTCTTTGATTTCAGGTATTTATTCATTTATAGGGCATAAATATAGATCAAATGGCACCACATTAGCTTGCCTGCAATCACCAAGGGTGGTCAATCTTCTCCTGCAGGTAAATAATGAGACCATAAAAATTCAAGTAGGGAAACGCAGTTATGAATTACATTGATAAAGATGGGCATGAAGCATGTATGCAGTATGAGCGACACAGGCACAGAGCATGTATGCAGCTTCGAACATCTGGGTATTTAATTTGTTAATGCTTCGACGCTACTGTTCAGATCTCCGAGGAAACACCATGCATTCAACAACCCTGTAGGAAGTTACATTGACAAAAATGGGCGTGAAGCATGTATGCAGTTTGTACGACGCAGGTACGAAGCATGTATGCAGCTTGGAACATGTATTTGTTAAGCTGGAAGCATGGCAAGAATACTAATAAAGCTGTAATATATAGTGTTGCAAGCACTTTGAATGCATGGTGTTCAGCCAGACCTCTAAAGAGTAACGATGAAGCATTATGAAATTAGGATGGTAGCACATAAGAAGCATCAATGAAAAAACAAGAATTCACACAACATATGGGGCACTAATTAAATCTATTCATCATATATGATAAATTTAGGAAGCACGAGGCCAAGTTTCAACCAAAAATAGTTAAATACTGGAAACCCATACACTAACTAAATCACGAAGCATGGATATGAAGTGGTACTCAGTTTGAAAATTTGAGAAAAGCAAAGAAGCATGGTTAACAGTGGATAAATCAAATATTATCTACGATGTAGCTAGAAGCATCCGTAAGAAACAAAGAAGCATCCCTAGTATTGTGTGCGCCCAAACTTTTGTACAATAGCTACAAGAATAAGAAGCAAGAGGCCATGTTGGTGTGTTTACCAGATCCATCAAATCAATTGTAGGTGTGTCAGATTTAATCTTCAAAGTTTTGATAAATGCATGCCGCCAAACCATTCCATTCACATGAATCATCGTATCAGCATGTTGCACCAATTGGAACAAACCTTCATATTGAATATTCAAATTTGCAGAAAAATACTAGTTCTAGCACAAGAATTTGCATCAGGTGACAGCACAAAGAATATAGAAGGATAGAATATTTAGAGACCGGAAATCCCGTGGGTACCTTAGAGAAGAAATCCTGGAGGATACATGCTCTGGCGTCGCTGCCGAGAATGGTCGGCGAACAAGGTGAGCTGTAGCGGGCGCTGCCAATCAAGGATGCCCCGGCGACTATTTCTCACGGTGAAACGGCATGGGTGCCAGTGCAGGACTAGATCCAGGTGGGTCTCGGCTGGTATGGGAGGGCGCGGCGCGGTGGGAAGAGAAGTGGCGGCGCGGTGAGGTGGAGATTAGAGGCGGCGAGGAACCAAATCTGGGGAGGAGTATGTACACCGGCCGGGAATTTGGGGATCCAGCTGGTGACGTGCGAAGATAATGGGCCCACTCTTTTCATTTCGTTAGAACCAAATCTGCGTGAACCGTGGGATCAAATAGAGATTTGACGTCATCCGATGGGTCCGATGATTTGTTTCCTATCGGACCCCGACAAGTAGTTTTTACCTAAGTTAATAGGAGCCATCCATTTTAGAGCGTTCGTACTCCGCTACCAGGACACAGAGTACCAACTCAAAATTTCTCGGAAACTCGGAGAGTACCTATACCGGAGGGTTAAATAGTAATTTCTCATAGTAGCTTCCTCCGCGTAGGGGTATTGACATGTATACTTCTTTGTGTGAGGACATAACAGATAGCTGAACTCATAAATTGAAATATCATGCTATCTATTGGTTCATATCTATTTTTCTAACATCAATTTGCCTTTTTCAGCAAGCAGTAAGTTCAAAAATCAAAACCATCTATAACCAACCCTGCTTGTATGTGAAAAGATTTTTCGATAAGGGGCACTTTATTACTCAAAAAAGTTTTAAGCATTACATCTAGCCTCTGCATAATCAATGCACACAGCCGTTCGGAAGTCCATAATTCATTGACATGAGATACATAAAAACGTATAAAAAGCCAACTACTATGACGCTACGTTGGCTTCAATCCTCCGACTATGCAGCCACCCATGTTGGGAAATAAACTCCGTGGCCGTGTTCTCCAATCGTGTAGACACCTCCATAAAGAGGTCGCGATCCTCCAAACGCTGAAGTGGCAACCATGAACGGAGCAAAGTCGTACACCGGTAGATGACCTGCATAAGAGAGGAATTTTTGTCATTAAAAACCTTATCATTTCTACATAGCCAAAGCGACCATGCAACCGCAATTTCTCCCACTCGGATAATCGTTTTGTACCTAGAATCCACCCCATCTAGCCAATTGCTAAAAATGTTTGCAATGCTACGAGGAGGGTATAAGGTAGAACCTATCTGAATGATTGACCATATAGATCTAGCAACTTGACGGTTGAAGAAAAGGTGTTTTATTGTCTCGTTTTCGTGACTGAACACGCATTTCGTACAACCTTGTCAGTTGCGCTTTACAAGGTTATCTTTAGTAAGAATCACATCTCGACGAATATACCATGCAAAGACCTTAGTTTTGAGAGGTATCTTCATCTTCCAGATGTGTTTATTATTTAGTACCGGTTGTGAAGAGAGGCATAATGCATTGTACATGGAGCTAACCGAAAATATACCATTTTTGGTGAGACTCCAACGGAATTCATCCATCCCCTGAACCAGCTGGATTGAACCTAACCGCTCAAGCAATTCATTCCAAGAAACTAGTCGGGGACCGACAAGATCGCGCCTGAACATCATAGAGTGGGGAGAAGATTCCATCACCTTCTGTAAGGTATCCCATTTATGACGAACTATACTGTACAAAGCCGGATACTGTTCACGAAGAGTGGTTGTTCCCAACCAACAATCCTCCCAAAATTGTATCTCGTCCCATTCTTGATGGAGAAAGAACTAAATGGGAAAAAGTTATTCTTAGTTGCCATGATGCCAACCCAAAAATGTGAATCTCCTGATTTCCAAAAAACCTAAGAGATCGCCTTTGAGCCAACATACTTTTTCCATAATAGTTGTTGACATACTCCATTCTCCGTTAACAACCTAGCCAGCCATTTACCAAGCAAAGCCCTGTTCATAACTTCAAGATCATGAACTCTAAGTCCACCTTGATCTTTCGGACGGCATACAACACTCCATTTAGTTAACCGGTACTTTTTCTTCTCGCTATCCCCTTGCCAAAAGAATCTTGATTGGAAATAGTCCAATCTATGTAAGACTCCTTTCGGTAACTGGAAGAAAGAAATCATATACAATACCATATTTGTGAGTACCGAATTAATGAGAACTAATCTTCCACCAAGGGATAGTAATTTTCGTTTCCAACTAGTAAGACGTTTTTGAAGTCTTTCTTCAACAATTTTCCATTCAGCCAACGTGAGTCTCTGATAATGTATCAGAATACCCAGGTAGCTAATTGGAAAACACCCAATCCCACAGCCAAATAATTCAGCATATAGATTGGCCTCATCGATGGCTTCACCGAAACAAAACAATTCACTTTTATGGAAATTAATCTTAAGACCGGAAAACTGCTCGAAAGCTGAAAGAATTAATTTCAGGTTTCGTGCCTTTTCCAAGTCATGATCCATAAAAAGAATTGTGTCATCAGCGTACTAAAGAATGGATAAGCCTCCATCAACCATATGGGGGACTACACCTTCAATTTGATCATCGACCTTAGCGCGCTCTATTATAATTGCAAGCATATCCGTCACAATGTTAAATAACATTGGAGATAGGGAATCACCTTGCCTAAACCCTTTTCTGGTCTGGAAGTATTTACCAATGTCATCATTGACCTTAATGGCAACGCTACCACCAAAAACAAAGTTATTAATAAGAGCACGCCATTCCTCAGAAAAACCTTTCATCCTGAGGGTTTGTTGAAGAAAAGACCATTCGACTTTATGATAGGCTTTTTCAAAGTCGATCTTGAGTATCACCCCATTCAACTTTGTACGGTGCATCTCATGAATTGTCTCATGTAAGGTGACCACCCCATCTAGGATGTTTCTACCTTGCATAAAATCAGTCTGAGAAGGACGCACCACTTTATCTGCCACTGAATTAAGTCGAATGGTAGCAACTTTTGTGAAAATTTTGAAACAAATATTTAGAAGGCATATAGGTCTGTATTGCTGGATCCGTTCCGCGTCAGTAACCTTTGGTAGAAGAATAATTTCACCAAAATTAAAACTGAACAGATCCAGTTGTCCCTTATGTAATTCGGCAAACAGAACCAAAAGATCAGACTTGATGATGTCCCAAAAATTCTGGTAGAACTCATTCGGGAAACCATCCGGCCCTGGTGCCTTGTTGTGTTCCATCTGAAAGAAAGCATTTCTTATCTCCTCCTCGGAATAAGGGGAGGTAAGAATGTCGTTTTCTTCAATAGACACTTGAGGGATATCATCAATCCTGGATTCATCCATGGATACATCTGATTCCTCCGGCGCACCAAAAAGGCCTTTATAGTAAGAAGTAATATAGGACTTTAATTGCTCATGACCTTCGATCAGTCCCTCATCTTGAACAAGAGAGTGAATGAGTTTCTTTCTATGTTGACCATTGGCAACACTATGAAAGTATCTCGTATTCGAGTCTCTTTCTAACAAGAACTGGGATTTAGACCTCTGATACCATTTGAGTTACTCCTCACGAAATAAGCCTGCAAACTTAGCATGGTATTGACTTTTAAGTTCAATCTCATGCGTCGTCAGTGGACGTACCTCAGCAAGTGCCTCTAATGCATCAATATCTGATGATAGAGTGAGTTTCTCTTGTTTGAGCTGCCCGACATTTGCCTAGCCCCCTCCCCCCCCCCCCTCCAAGGTATCTACGCATCGAGCGTAATTTATTATTCCACCTTTGGATAGGGGTGTTTCCAGCAACGGGTTTGTCCCAAATAAATTTAACCATATCCGAAAGGTCATCCCAATTAAGCCATCCAAGCTCAAATTTGTACGGACGTCTACGCGGCGGCAATGACGTTCCAGTAGATAACAAAATTGGGGCGTGATCTGACAAAGCTTCAATCCGAGGAAGAACCTGTACTGATACTAGAGGGAATTTAAATTTCCAGTCTGAGTCCATCAATACACGATCCAATTTCTCGTAAGTAGGCTCGGGGAGACTATTCGCCCAAGTGAATTGTCTCCCACCCATTGTAACCTCTCTCAAATCCAGACTGTCAATAACAACGTTGAATAAGAAAGGCCAGTGGAGTGGGTGTCAAATCTGCCCCTACTCTTCTCATGAGGGCATCTAAGCAAGTTAAAATCCCCGTCTATGATGATAGGGTGCGGATTATCCTTCGCTAGATTAACCAACTCCCGGAGAAAAGCGGGCTCATGAACATCCTAAGCAGCTCCATAGACAGACACCAAACTCCATAGTTATCGGATTTATTTCGGATGTGAAGTTTAATATGAAAGTCACCTCCGGAATTATCCAAAATTCCATAGTCGTAGTTCGGATCCCAACTAATAAGCCACCAGAACGCCCCGTGGCGGGCGGGATACCCAAGCAAAATCTTCCCCACCTGATAGGCGATTTAGAAAACTTGTTGAATAATTTCGTTTACCCGTCTCGGAAATAGCAACAAAAATATATGAATATGTACTAAGTTTAGTTCTGCAACAGCTATTCGAAAGGCAATAAGTTCGTGACTTCAAATCTGCGCAAAGAAACTACTACTGTATGGCGACTACTCATGTACGTTTACTTAAAAAAAAAATGTATACTACTACTAGTAACGAGGCGCAAGTACTTACCAGGAGACAGCCAAACGGCTTCCACCAGGCGAAGACCGATCGGGGAGGCGAAAATTCGGCGGCGGCGATCAGGTGAGGCACGAGAGCGAAACCGTGGCGAACAGGTCTGAGGCGCAGCGAATCAATCCCAATCGGGCTGCTACTGGCTTCTATCGGGATCAGGATAGAAGGTTAAATTGCAAATTGGTGCCAATTTGTGCAAATTGCTTTTTTGGCACTATAATTTTTTATTTTAATGATGGTCCTCTATCACGGATGGCTAGATCGGCGTGGTACTCCACGTAATAGTTTTGGAGTACAGGGGTACCGCAAAATTTCTCTTTATTTAAATTTTATTTAACATGGATCTATCAAGATTATACATCATAAAACCTGAAACCACCACTTAACTCCTAGAAACCCGACAATGGATGAAGTAACATGTCGCCAAGACATCTACCCTAAAAACAGACACAAACGCCCCACCATCTAGCCATTGGTTCCATCTTCAGGGCAGAGATCCGCATAGCCCTTGCCAGCCTATTGTCGATGCCGCCATGGATGATTTGTCATCATAGCACCTGCCAAACAGACATGACTCAGTGTAGCACCTGTCAGCTAGGCATGACTTGACATCTCCTCCTCTACCTTTGTCATCGGGCCCTGCTCCACAAACGATGCCCCCAAGAGAGAAAACTGCACCACAATGCCGCCATCGTACGTTTTAGAAGACCAGATCCTAGGTTTCCCCTCGGAGCAGCACGAGTAGGTCGACAATCGTTACTCAGCAATGCCTTAATCAAGGTAACAACGCAGAATGCCGCCATCGCCCGCCAATTGGCTCGGTTTTCACCGGCAACTATGTCTTCCTGACTCGCAGCCGGGACTAGATGACAGATCTTACGATCCGACGACCCAGCCTCAAGCCGACCACCTTCGACGAAGGAGATGGCCACCACCACCATGCCCGGAGCTGCTACCCCAGGCTTCCTCGTGTCACAAGAGAAGCCCAAGAGTGCCACTACCGCGGACGGAGCATCGACATGAGACCAGCATGCGAAGCCCGCCCATGCCCATCTAGGCCCAGATCTGGGCCAAGCCATCGCCGCCCGGCGGTCCTGCCGCCACGGAGCAGCACAACCTGGACGTCGTTGCTCCGCTGTCGTCATCTCAGGGGAGACCTTGTTGGACGCCGCTGCGATGTCATCTGATCAACGACCGAGGTTAGGCCGCCGTCGCCATGCCACCTGGGCTTTGCCCGACAACTCCTAGGGTGGTTGCGGGGGTGGAGAACACAGGGGCGGGGCAAGGGTTGGCACTAGCGGCTGCCCAGGCGAGGTGCGGCGCCGCCAGACGATGGGAGAGGGTTAGGGGTCATGGGCGAGAGAGCTTACCACATATCTTATACCGTATCTACACCTGGGCAAAGTTCGGGCCGGGCCGGGTTTCGGGCCGAGCTTAAAAAAGCCCGCGGGTAAAAAGTCAGGCCCGAGCCCGGCCCGGCCCGACCGTCGGGCCTGTAAATTAAGCCCGAACCCGACCCGAACGAGCAAAAAGCCCGGCCCGGCCCGAGAAGCCCGGCCCAACCAGGCTAAAATGCATAAAAATGAAGGCCCGAACCCGGCTCGGCCCGACGTTCGGGCTCAGATTTCAGGCCCGAACCCGGCCCGAAGTGCAAGCCTGGCCCGGCCCGGGATTTTCGGGCCGGGTCGGGCTGGACTGCCCATGCCCAGATGTAACCGTATCCAGTGACAAGTTCAGAATCGGATATCCTTATCCATCAAAGTCCCTTAAACCGGTTATCGATTTTGAAAAACGGATTCCGAGCTTAAATTATCTCATCTGTTTACACAACTATCGCTCCTGGAGGCCTATGGAAAAATACATCGGGTTCACCTGAATTTGCTTGCAGGTGTTGACTCAAAAGCACCAGAAATTTTATCAATTTGTCATGCCTGGTTTGGACCTAAAATAGGTGTCGATATAGATCAGAGCCGTACGTTGGTTGATCTGTGTTCGCTCGTCTGAAATGTGTCCACCCACCTCACTCGCCCTCTACCTCTCACCTGCTAGCCTGGTACTTGTCACTTGCTGGCAGAAGGAAGAACGGATGGGATAATGATATTTTAGGAGGTAGAGATAGATGGCCATGGCAGCATCAGCCTCCTGTTGCTCGCCTCCACCTCCTCCTCGCCTTTCTCCCTCCTCTACACGCAGCAGCTGTCTCGTACAAACAACCTCCACCATCACCCGGCGTCCTCCTGTCAACGTACGATGTCGTCGCCGCCCTGGTGCGCTGCCGGACACAGCGGTGCTGGTGGCCGGAGTAGCAGCGGTGGGGGTGGCCGCCACCGTCCTCCTGCGGGGCGACCAGAAGCAGCAGCAGGCAGCACCTTCGGATCAAGAGCCGGGAAAGAGGGCAGAAGAAGCGTGCGGCGCCTGCGGGGGTACGGGCCTGTGCCCCCGGTGCAAAGGGGAGGGGTTCGTGTTCAAGGAGGTGGCGGAGGAGACGGCGAGCAAGGCGAGGAGGGCGGCCAAGAACATGGCCACCAGGTACACCGCAGGTCTCCCCACCAAGTGGACCTACTGCAACCGCTGCTCCTCTACCCGCTCCTGCACCGCCTGCGATGGCACCGGCACCACCGCCGCCGCCATGAAATAGTACAGTAGACTGACTCGGTAGCCAGCCACCATCACTTCACTTGTTATGTATGTACACACTGGTATTTTATATCTAATACATTGATTCTTATTATTGTTGTGTCATGGATACGGAGGGAGTCCATTAACTTATTCATTGCTAGCTACTGTCACTCTACATCCCTCTCTCCAGGCCAGTACACGCAGGGCCTCCTCCCCTCTGTCTCCAGACACAACAACAGTACTGTATGACATCTTACAAGGTACAACAACACTTCTAGCTATCTACCCAACTCAGCCAATTCAGAACAACCACATGTTTGTTACTAACAGGGTAAGGCGAGGCCACCGGCAGGGGCGGCTACATTGGCTGTCTCCTCGCCTTGGCATCACTTCTATGACTCAACGCCGTTCATCATGAGATGGTAGGCATACCGCGCCATCTCTGCGCCACCGCCTTCATTTCCCATCTTCAGCATCAGGCCCATGTTGCCATCATCCTTGTCGCCTCCTACCATCCGTCCATCCCTAGTGCTGGGGGCTTCTTCATCAGGGTCGGCTGCTCGTCATCAGACCAGTAGCCGCTTTCTCTAATGGCTAGGTCATCATACTCCTCATCTGACTTTGTCGAGTGCTCATCCACAGACCCAGCTTCCTCCATCTGCTTCGCGTTTTTTTGTTACAAGTACAGTCATCAAAGACAACAGAATGGATGGTCAGTTAAGTAGAATGACTTTCCTCCCCAGTTATTAGTCTACATAATAGAGAATTGAATTGACTTCAATTTGTTTGCACTACTAGCACTTAGGCACATGAAAAACCAACTAGAAACTCAAGTCATCGACTTCATTCGACACACTTTCGGCATGGCAATGCTGTGTATAGAAATGGGGGATAAGATGATCAAGAAAAAGATGTTGTATACTACCTCTTGGATGTCCCTTTCTTCGTCAGTTAGATCCTCATTCGTCTCTGCATCACCAGCATCACTACCCTCTTCCTCTTCTTCACTGTCAAACACTGAGTACTCATCCACAAGCTGTATGAGATGAGATTAAACCGTGTCAGCCCAAGCATAGCATCAGTTACTTTAACTTTCATACATAACTGCCAAACACATCTGAATATTTCATATGTGTACGCATAAATGTCGTGACAGTCATGATAAACATTGAATTTTATAATAGCATAACTCACTTTCTATGTGCATAACCAATTGTGAAAATATCATAATCACAGAAAGGATTAAGAGGCGAACCTCTTTGGAATTATCATCTGACATCTTTGGTGAGCTGCAACATGAGGATAAATACCTACTCCCTGTATCTGTGCCATCAGCCTTGGAGTCATCGGCACTCCCAGTATGACTAGTGCATCCGGTATCACTTGGCCATGCACTGATCCCAAAAGAGCCAAACTGAAGATTGACAGGCTCTGCCTTCCCAATTTGCAACGGACCGTACATGGGGTTTCCCACAGAATTCTCACTGCCTGTGCCATCATTTATGTTACCATTGCTGTCACCGGCAACCACAGGCCATGCCTTAGCAACTGAACCATCGGTGTTAAGCAGCGCCATTAGATTCCTAGAAGACCCTTGCCTTTGAATCAACTGAAACATGCCCTTGGAACTCAATGAGTTTGCAGCGCACTGGTTTCTGTACTCTTCATCTACTATAGCTGCAGTATTTGTATGGGGGTCATAGAACTGCTCCCCAGCCTCTCGCCGACGAAGGCAGCTAAAAACCGTGGCGTGTATGGCTGCCACACTCCGATCTACATTGGTATTATTAATTCTCGGCACTAGATGTTTGTCGGCTCGGTTGCACAAGTACTCCTGGATAGCTCTAATGTTCTGGATGTATTTAATATATCTGTTCTTTGCTGGATCAAGCGTCATGTACTTTGCACGGACTGCAAAACGTTCCATGTGCTTCTCCTCATTCGTGATATATACCATAAATGGTATAATGGAGGGATGTTTCTTCATTAGCCCCATCTATTAGACAAGAGAAATAGAAAGAATTTCACTGCATACTCTAGAAGAGATAAAATAATGTAATTATGAAAATATAAACAACACAAATGAAAGAAAAAACATTTTTCTTTTTGTGTAAGGAAAACAGCATGGTTCTCGATCATACGTACCACAAAATTCAGGCTTAAATGAACTCCTTCTACAATTAAAGATTCTTTGCGCTCCTCCCAGGTTGTAATTAATCTATCAAGGCTCCCGATGATCATCTCACTCTGCGCTTTGTATCCTTCTATGGCCATTTGCTTTTTGCTGGTCACTTCAGTTCTAGGAGGCAAGTCTGGAGATTTCTCATTACATTTGTCATCTGAAGTGCTACCATCTTCGTCTCCATTAGCATTTGAATGAGAAATAACAGCGAGTTTCTTTAACTTGCGTTTCTCCTTAGCTTGGGCAACTGCAACAGGGTCTAGATAATCTCCTGCGTGGTAGGTTGACGCATAGAGCAGAGGGTTTTGTTTTTCGTCTACAAAACTCCTCATCATGTGCCGTATAGAGTCAGTAGAAACTACGGTGGTGATACCCAACCTGTTACCCTAGGGAAAATATAAAGTCAGGGTAGGGAATTACAGAAGTATCAGGGTAATTAAGTTCTACCAAACAATCCCAGTTTTTCATGGATATATGGAATATTACTGTATACTAATACGAGCAGATGAGTTCATCAAATTGTATCTACCGATGAAGGGTTTTTGTAACTAAATAATAAAGATAAACGCTTACCAATAGGGATGATAGAGTAGATTTGCCGCATCCACTTGTGCCACACAACAACACTGTCACCGATTCTTTCCTCTCCTTAATCCTGATGTAAAGTATGGGAAACACAAAAAGAAAACGTCATTGATGAAATGAATTCCTCTCGAAATACTAACTCAGGGCCTATTATGATAAGCAGTATAGTTCTTCTGCTTGCCATAGCATTTGCACTTAAAGCTATTCAATTTCTCGGGGACTGGTGACAGATTTTAGTTGCATATCAACAGTGTGAATTTAGGAAACAGCGAAATCGGATTATGGTATTACCTGCAGGCAAGAAGCAAGTCAGCCCTCTGATTTGGCCCAACATACTTGTAGGAAGTGAGGGCATCACATACAACATTTAGGAACTCTTCTCTCGAAACAACGACAGTTGTCTGGATCTTGTACAACTCAAACGGTATGTTGGTCGTGTTTTCTGCATTCAAGAGCTTGGCAGTTTCCATGCCATCCTCGGCTGTGGATTCGCCCAGTTTTGACGCGTCTAAGAAATCGTTCCTCGTCACATCGAATACTCTCTTGCTGATCTGGTGACACAAACAAGCGACAAATTAGACATCGTTGGCATTGGTCTGATTTATGTAGTTCAGAAAATCCTAATGAAGGTGTTATCAATTAAATCTAGGATGGCAACAGAAACTGTGAGGCAAGTAAGAAACCAGATTGTAAGAATATTGGAGTTCAGACAAGGCAGATTATACAAGGGATGAAAGGGAACACAAACCAACTTGATGCAGATTTAAAGAATTATTAATGTAGTAAGCAATATAACCGATTCCTCCAAAAATAAATATAACTAGTAAATGGGCCAGGATTACAGAGTATGGCTTGGGCATGCTGCTGGTTGGATATTCCATAACTGAACCATGGTGACAGGGATACTACAGATACTATCATGTTGAGTCTGCATCATCCAGTGTTTGGTAGTACCAATAATTGGGGGATTAGTTGAACTCAGGAGTCAAATTACAAAAAGGAGAGCGAGTGAGAGCAGGCAGATTGGAAGCCATTAAGATTAAAGGGGTACATATATAGATGAGCGGACCTTGAAGGCGTGGCGTGGCTTGCATCCCATGAGCTGGAGCGTGCTCTGCAGGACTGGGCGGGTGTAGTGGAAGGTGCTCCTCCGGCCATGGCCGTGGTGGTCGGCGACGGCAATGTAGAGCAGCCTGGAGGCCGCCATGCCCTGCAACCAGGCAGTGAGTCAAGAGAGCTGCGAATCGAGGAGGAGGAGGGAGGAGCAGTGGTGGACCTCGTGGGGAGGGGGTCTTGAGTCTGGGCATTGTCGCCGCATGGAGGGGAGAGGTGGCGGAGGGCGGTGCGGCGGGCGATGTCACGGCGGACACGCAGCGGGCGCCCATGCCCTCCACATGGACATGGCCGCCACTCACCACGCGCGTGCGCGTGCGTAGTGTTTTTTTTTTCTCCTTCTTTTTTTACCAAGCAACCGACTTTGTTTCTTAGCGAACGATAGGCTGATATCAGCCGGCTGTAAAAAACACCTTCCATCAGCCATCTTTCGGATCGTTCGATCTAGTTAAATAAGTGGGAGCTCATTTCCCCCCTTCCCAGCTCAAGCGACTGAACAGTAGCCTTGAGAATCTCTTCCTCTCTGCCGGCTCCCCTCTCCCTCTCCTCCGGCGGTCTCGCCGGCCGGAGTGACTGGAAGAGGGGAGGTCGGCCCCCTCTGTACATAGTAGTGTAGATGTAGTTGTTGTTCCCTTAGTGGAGTTTGGCGCTATGCCGGTGGAGATCTGGTGGCCGGCTGTAACACCCCAAATTTTCAAAACAAAGAAACATTCATTTTTCCTATTTACAAATTTTGGAACCAACAAAAACTTTTATTAAACTAAGTTAGGAGCATAGTGCCCATGCATGTGTGTGATGATTCTTGCCATGATTGTTTGTTGAAGTATTTTGGAAATGATCTTAAACCCTAAACCCTACCTTTTTCAACATCAAAGAGAAACAAATAAAAAGAAAACAAAATAAGAGAAAAATCATATGGGAGCAAATAGCTATCTTTGCAAATAATCAACTATGCCATATTCTACCTTGTTTAGATGACTTGAAAAAACTCAACAAACCCAACCTAGTAATCATCAACTAAATCAAAGGTGAAACAAAAAGGAAATAAAAATATACATAGGGTCATATGTGGGCATATAACCAAAAATGCAATTCTTGTCTTATGCCACCTTTACCTTACCAAAATGATTGGAAACCATTAATAAACTTAACCTAACACTCAAGGAATCCAAAACCATGACCTTTGGTCAAAGAAAAATAAAATAAAATAAAAACATGAATTCACATGTGAGGCTCCATTTTTGTAAATCTTTAACCTAGACCTTTTTAGTTTGTTTCAATGGTTTGGAAATGTTCCTAAACTAATAAGAATCACTTTTGAATCAAATAAATGCAAATCAAAGCAAGAGAAATTCAAAAACCAACTCACATATGATTATGGTCATATGTGACCTTTATATCATCTTACCTACTTTGAGCCTCTGTATTAAGAGATTTGTAAACTAAACAACCTCAACTATTTGCACCTCATCCAAGACCTCATCAAGATGAACAACTTTGGTCAAGACCATCCCTGCAAACTCTTTTTAGATTCAAAGTTATGATCAAGAAAAGTAGGGACATCAAATCAGAATTAAGATTGTGCCACTTTTGAAATTTCACAAACCAACCCCAGTTTACACAGCACCACCACCATTGTGTGCCAAACTTTATTTGAATGAACTCCAGCAAAAATCTTTGCAAAATTTGAAAATTTCTCTCTTGCGGCCATTGTGTCGAACACATGGCAGGCACCATTCTACCAACTCTCTACATGCCATTATCCAGCATGCCCTTGCCTAAACCATCACCCCTATGTCATCCTTAGTACTCTCTCACACTCATTGCACGATGCCAGGTCCGGAGACACACTGAAATGCACAAAATATTCACATACATGATCATGCCGTGCATGACATGATCATCATCATGCCATTTTTCTTTCCCTTCACTTCCGGCGTGCATCAGCATGTCCTGGCTCTCCCTCACACTCTCCCCGTCACGCTCGTGCCATCTCTCGTCCAATAGACGCCCTGCACTGGACATCACGCGCCCAGTGACGTCCACGACGCGCCAGAGCTCCATCGCCGCACGTCAGCCTCGTCCTCCCCTCGCTCCCTCTGCGCTCCAGTCGCCTCGCCGTTGACCCTGCAACCTCCCAGACACGATCATTGGCCCGCGGGAATGCTGTAGCCGATGCCACCGTCGCCGACGTCCACCGTGGCACCGCAAGCATCCGTCAACATCCCGCACTCGTCACTGCGTGGTTTTCCCCGCCATCAAGTGCTACGTGACCGCACCGACCTTGCCAACCCGCATGCGTCATCGCCCAGCTCGTCGCGCCCCTGTAGACGCGTCACCATGATCGACCGTCTCCACAGAGCCACGGCACCTCCAGCCGCTATGAAATGGAACACTCCCCTCTCGATTCATTCACACCGCCAGCTTCCCCTCCTCTCACTCGCTCTCCTCGACCTTCTCCACTTCAACATTGTCCACCACAACCACCCAATTGCATCATCGGAGCCCGTAGCACCACCGCAGAAGCCGCCGGAGATTGACGCCACCTCGAGCAACGCCACCGGTACCAGACGAGCCGCCGTCCTCGACAACGTCCTTGCGCACCTCGCCGACCATTGCCGGAGCTCCGGTGAGCTCTCCGACCCCCCACCGTCGCCGCCAGTGACCCTGATTCTCGCCGGAGACGACGAAGCTCGTGCACCGCTCGATCCCGTTCTAATCCAACGGTCCACGCCCCGCGTACCGTTTCGCTAGCTAAGACCCGCTGACAAGCGGGGGCCACAGTCAGATGGCCCGCGTGTGCGAGACACACTGTTGGGCCGGCCCAGTTCTTTCTCCTCTCTGTGGCCCATTTCCTTTTCCCGCCTGAGCCCAGAATTTGAATTCGTTTATTTCTTTTAAATTCAAATTCAATACTGCTGCTCTATTCAAAATTGAATAGAATTAAATCTACCAAGCCAAATTTAATAAATTTTATATATTTGGAAAGCTTACGAAATTATCTAAATAACTACACTAGTCCCAACCCTAGATTCACTGTAGAATTAATGTGATAAAAATAACAAGGCAGGGCCTTTTCAAACTTCAAAGATTTATTAAAAATCAACCAAAAACGCTTTTGAGTTGATTCCAACTCTCAAAAATCACAGTTCATATAGTCTATCTAAATGTGTAAAAATATGACATGGTTGCTTCATAGGATTATGGTCTAGATTAAATAATGGCCCTATGGCTATTTCTAGTCTATTTAAATTATTCAAAACTATTTATTGAATCATATGAGAGGTAGTTCTCTCATTTAAATCTTGTCTCAAGTAACTCAACATGAGGTAGTGACCATGGTCTATATAATATCATATTGAATTATTTGGTGATATTAAATTATAATTACAATAGTGTTAAATTGTATGAGGTGATACCTCATTTAAATCATTTTCCCAAATGATGATTATGAAGTGTTGACCTTGGTCAACATGGGATCATACATTATTATTTGAGGATATTAAATCTTAACAAGATTCAATGAGAGGAAAATATTTCTCCAAAGAACTAAATAGAAACCCTAATCAATATTTGTAATGAGAGGAAATTATTTTTCTTAAAAAGAAAACAAAGTCAACCAACATGTTAATATTATGGTGATGTTAGAATAGCTTGTATGAACCAATTGTGTGCTTAGTCTAGCTCTTAAGCTTTGATTGGTGATTGTTACCTCGTATCCGTTTTAGACGCTAGTACCGAGGAGTGCCAGGAGGAGGAGGTCTACTTCCAGGAAGAAGAAGACCACTTTGATCAATACACCAACCAAGGCAAGCTAATATTCTTGCAAGTTTCCCTAGTGCAAAGCTCTACAAGAGCAAGGCACCATTACCTTCTACTTTATGCTTAATGATCCCATCCCAAGTTTTTAACTTACAAGTTTTGACTTTGTTTTACAAAAGTTTATATTTTGATTCATGATTCACTTGGTCTAGATATAGAGTAGAACAAGAACATCAAATTTAGCCTAGAGCAATACAAGCTAGTTAGCACCCCTCATGACTAGTTGCTAGTGCTAACAAATAAAAGTGACTACTTTAGATGGGAACATGTGAAAACTATGACTTTGAAAACCTTGGAATGATGAGTCATTCTATTGAAAGATTTTGAAGGTGAATATGACTTGTGAAGTTGTGAATGACATGGTGAACTTTACAAAAACTGATGGTTGGGTTCGGATGCGATACCATTCCAATTTTACAAGTATCCCCACAATACCTGATTATGGGTAAAGGCTTAACTGGAAATTTATGTGCTTTAGTATGGGTTCCCTCTAAACAAGCGTCATAGGGGTTATGCCGAGGCTGCCTCCGTTGAAACTGAAATGGTGTGAAATGACGTGAAATGAGGTGAATGTCCGGCCCAAGCCCTGTGCAGTTCCCAGGTTGACAGTTTGTCTTCACTGGGAGGCCAAGCTCATGGGGAGAGGTGCATATACTAGGGTATGTAAGTGAAAGGTTATGGTTGGTAGTCCGCACACGGAGTGTGATAAATCGAGGCCGATTAACCACGACGGATTATTGCAAATGTTGTGGCAAAAGTGTGCGACCTCTGCAGAGTGTAAAACTATTCGAATAGCCGTGTCCACGGTTATGGACGGTTGGAAAGACCATACTGTTCCGTCATCAGACCATTTTCAAAAATGTGACATATGACTTGTGACTTGAACATGAAAGGTGAATTTGACTTGATCACAACAGAGTTGTGGGAATGACACTAATGTTCCCACTTGAGTAAGTTAGGCAAATGAAGAGTCTTTTATTACCAAAGTGCTTATGAAATAAAACTGGCTTTATGCAAATGAACCTAGAGCTTAGCACCCCCTTACCATAGTTGATAGTGCTTACACTAGTATTAGTTTGCGAGTACTTTAAAGTACTTTGTCCCTGGCTATTCAAATGGCCAGACTATGAAGAGGAGAACCAGTACCATGAAGATGGACATCAGGACGTCTATGATAACTAGGACTACTCCTGACGTCAACAGTTACCTGTGGAACAGATGGACCGCTGCTACGTTTCTTCCGCTGTATGTTTTGTAATTGATCAATAGATCAACTATTGTTGTAAGACTTGGATCATGTGATCCCTTGTAAGACGATTATGGTTTGTAATGAATGATGTTCTGTGATATCAATCTATTATGTCTCGCAAAAATAATATTCCTGGGATTGCGATGTATGGCATAATAGGCATCTGGACTTAAAAATCCGGGTGTTGACAAGTTTGTCTTCACTGGGAGGCCAAGCTCATCGGGAGAGGTGCCTATACTAGGGTATGTAAGTGAAAGGTTATGGTTGGTAGTCCGCACATGGAGTGTGATAAATCAGGGCTAGTTAACCCTGACGGATTATTGCAAATGTTGTGGCAAAAGTGTGCGACCTCTGCAGAGTGTAAAACTATTCGAATAGTCGTGTCCACGGTTATGGACGGTTGGAAAAGCCATACTGTTCCGTCATCAGACCATTTTCAAAAAATGTGACATATGACTTGTGACTTGAACATGAAAGGTGAATTTGACTTGATCACAACAGAGTTGTGGGAATGACACTAATGTTCCCACTTGAGTAAGTTAGGCAAATGAAGAGTCTTTTATTACCAAAGTGCTTATGAAATAAAACTGGCTTTATGCAAATGAACCTAGAGCTTAGCACCCCCTTACCATAGTTGATAGTGCTTACACTAGTATTAGTTTGCGAGTATTTAAAGTACTCATGGCTTTGTCCCTGGCTATTCAAATGGCCAGACTATGAAGAGGAGAACCAGTACCATGAAGATGGACAGTGATGTCTACGGGTGCTTCTATTCTTGTAGACAGTGTTGGGCCTCCAAGAGCAGAGGTTTGTAGAACAGCAACAAGTTTCCCTTAAGTGGATCACCCAAGGTTTATCGAACTCAGGGAGGAAGAGGTCAAAGATATCCCTCTCAAGCAACCTGGCAACCACAAAGCAAGAAGGTCTCTTGTGTCCCCAACACACCTAATAGGTGCACTAGTTCGGCGAAGAGATAGTGAAATACGGGTGGTATGAATAAATGCGAACGGTAGCAACGGCACCGAGAAAAGTGCTTGCTGGCGTGCGGTTGATGGTAGTAATATTGCAGGAAGTAAAGATGCGAGTAAAACGGTAAACAAACGAGCGATAGCGATATTTAGGAACAAGGCCTAGGGATCATACTTTCACTAGTGGACACTCTCAACATTGATCACATAACATAATAAATAGATAGATGCTAGACTCTACACCCTCTTGTTGGATGATGAACACCACTAAGCGTGTAGGATTACACGAACCCTCAATGCCGGAGTTAACAAGCTCCACAATATTCAATGTTCATATTTAAATAACCTTAGAGTGCATGATAGATCAATATAACCAAACCAAGTACTAACATAGCATGCACACTGTCACCTTCACACTACGAAAGGAGGAATAGATCACATCAATACTATCATAGAAATAGTTAACTTCGTAATCTACAAGAGATCACAATCATAGCCTACGCCAAGTACTACACGATGCACACACTGTCACCATTACACCGCGCAGGAGGAATAAACTGCTTTAATAACATCACTAGAGTAGCACGCAGATATATTGTGATACAAAACACATTGCAATCATAAAGAGATATAAATAAGCACTTCACTATGCCATTCATAACAGTGAATAAGTATTCTGTGAAATATAGCCTAAGAGACCCACACGGTGCACACACTTGTCACCTTTACACACGTGGGACAAGGAGTCTCCGGAGATCACATAAGTAAAACCCACTTGACTAGCATAATGACATCTAGATTACAAGCATCATCATATGAATCTCAATCATGTAAGGCAGCTCATGAGATTATTGTATTGAAGCACATAGGAGAGAGATTAACCACATAGCTACCGGTACGGCCCCGAGCCTCGATGGAGAACTACTCCCTCCTCATGGGAGATAGCGGCGTTGATGAAGATGGCGGTGGTGTCGATGGAGGAGCCTTCGGGGGCACTTCCCCGTCCGGCGGCGTGCCGGAACAGAGACTCCTGTCCCCCAGATCTTGGCTTCGCGATGGCGGCGGCTCTGGAAGGTTTTCTCTGGTTTCGTCGAACTTGTCAGGGTTTTCGCGACGGAGGCTTTAAATAGGCGGAAGGGCAAGGTCAGAAGGGGTCTAGGGCCACCAGACACTAGGGCGGCGCACCCCCCTCCTGGGCCGCGCCGCCACCATGTGTGGGCCCCCTGTGGCCCCTCTCTGACGGTTCTCGGGTGTTCTGGAAGCTCCCGCGGATTCTAAGATCTTCGGTGTTGATTTCGTCCGATTCCGAGAATATTTCCTTACTAGGATTTCGAAACCAAAAACAGCGAGAAAACAGGAACTAGCCCTTTGGCATCTCGTCAATAGGTTAGTTCCGGAAAACGCATAATAATGACATAAAGTATGCATAAAACATGTAGATATCATCAATAATGTGGCATGGAACATAAGAAATTATCGACACGTCGGAGACGTATCAGCATCCCCAAGCTTAGTTCCTGCTCGTCCCGAGCAGGTAAACGATAACAAAGATAATTTCCGGAGTGACATGCCATCATAACCTTGATCATACTATTGTAAGCATATGTAATGAATGCAGCGATCAAAACAATGGTAATGACATGAGTAAACAAATGAATCATAAAGCAAAGACTTTTCATGAATAGTACTTTCAAGACAAGCATCAATAAGACTTGCATAAGAGTTAACTCATAAAGCAATAAATCAAAGTAAAGGTATTGAAGCAACACAAAGGAAGATTAAGTTTCAGCGGTTGCTTTCAACTTGTAACATGTATATCTCATGGATATTGTCAACATAGAGTAATATAACAAGTGCAATATGCAAGTATGTAGGAATCAATGCACGGTTCACACAAGTGTTTGCTTCTTGAGGTGGAGAGAGATAGGTGAACTGACTCAACATAAAAGTAAAAGAAAGGCCCTTCGCGAGAGGAAGCATCGATTGCTATATTTGTGCTAGAGCTTTGGTTTTGAAAACATGAAACAATTTTTTCAACGGTAGTAATAAAGCATATGTATCATGTAAATTATATCTTACAAGTTGCAAGCCTCATGCATAGTGTACTAATAGTGCCCGCACCTTGTCCTAATTAGCTTGGATTACGGGATCATCGCAATACACATGTTTTAACCAAGTGTCACAAAGGGGTATCTCCATGCCGCCTGTACAAAGGTCTAAGGAGAAAGCTCGCATTTTGGATTTCTCGCTTTTGATTATTCTCAACTTAGACATCCATACCGGGACAACATAGACAACAGATAATGGACTCCTCTTTAATGCATAATCATGTAGCAACAATTAGTGTTCTCATATGAGATTGAGGATATATGTCCAAAACTGAAACTTCCACCATGATTCATGGCTTTAGTTAGCGGCCCAATGTTCTTCTCTAACAATATGCATGCTCTAACCATTAAAGTGGTAGATCTCCCTTACTTCGGACAAGACGGACATGCATAGCAACTCACATGATATTCAACAAAGAGTAGTTGATGGCGTCCCCGGGAAACATGGTTATCGCACAACAAGCAACTTAATAAGAGATAAAGTGCATAAGTACATATTCAATACCACAATAGTTTTTAAGCTATTTGTCCCATGAGCTATATATTGTAAAGGCGAATGATGGAAATTTAAAGGTAGCACTCAAACAATTTACTTTGGAATGGCGGAGAAATACCATGTAGTAGGTAGGTATGGTGGACACAAATGGCATAGTGGTTGGCTCAAGGATTTTGGATGCATGAGAAGTATTCCCTCTCGATACAAGGCTTAGGCTAGCAAGGTTATTTGAAACAAACACAAGGATAAACCGGTGCAGCAAAACTCACATAAAAGACACATTGAAAACATTATAAGACTCTACACCGTCTTCCTTGTTGTTCAAAACTCAATACTAGAAATTATCTAGACTTTAGAGAGACCAAATATGCAAACCAAATTTAGCAAGCTCTATGTATTTATTCATTAATAGGTGCAAAGTATATGATGCAAGAGCTTAAACATGAGCACAACAATTGCCAGGTATCACATTATCCAAGACATTTTACCAATTACTACATGTAGCATTTTCTGTTTCCAACCATATAACAATGAACGAAGCAGTTTCAACCTTCGTCATGAACATTAAAAGCTAAGAACACATGTGTTCATACGAACCAGCGGAGCGTGTCTCTCTCCCACACAAGAATTTATTCAAACAAAAACACAAACAAAAGCACACAGACGCTCCAAGTAAAGTACATAAGATGTGACCGAATAAAAATATAGTTTCGGGGAGGAACTCGATAATGTTGTCGATGAAGAAGGGGATGCCTTGGGCATCCCCAAGCTTAGACGCTTGAGTCTTCTTAGAATATACAGGGGTGAACCACCGGGGCATCCCCAAGCTTAGAGCTTTCACTCTCCTTGATCATATTGTATCATCCTCCTCTCTTGATCCTTGAAAACTTCCTCCACACCAAACTCGAAACAACTCATTAGAGGGTTAGTGTACAATAAAAATTAACATGTTCAGAGGTGACACAATCATTCTTAACACTTCTGGACATTGCATAAAGCTACTCGGAAGGTAATGGAACAAAGAAATCCACCCAACACAGACGAAAGAAGGAATGCGAAATAAAAGGCGAGAATCTGTCAAAACAGAACGGTCCGTAAAGACGAATTTTATTGAGGCACCGGACTTTCTTAGATGAAAATGTTCAAATTGAATGAAAGTTGCGTACATATCCGAGGATCACTCACGTAAATTGGCATAATTTTCTGAGTTACCTACGGAAGAATTAGGCCCAGATTCGTGATAGCAAGAAATGCTGTTTCTGCGCGAGTAATCCAAATCTAGTATGAACCTTACTATCAAAGACTTTACTTGGCACAACAATGCAACAAAACTAAGATAAGGAGAGGTTGCTACAGTAGTAACAACTTCCAAGACACAAATATAAAACAAAGTACCGTAGTAAAATAAACACATGGGTTATCTCCCAAGAAGTTCTTTCTTTATAGCCATTAAGATGGGCTCAGCAGTTTTTATGATGCACTCGCAAGAAATAGTATTTGAAGCAAAAAGAGAGCATCAAGAGGCAAATTCAAAACAAATTTAAGTCTAACATGCTTCCTATGCATAGGAGTCTTGTAAATAAACAAGTTCATGAAGAGCAAAGTAACAAGCATAGGAAGATAGAACAAGTGTAGCTTCAAAAATTTCAGCACATAGAGAGGCATTTTAGTAACATGAAAATTTCTACAACCATATTTTCCTCTCTCATAATAACTTTCAGTAGCAACATGAGCAAACTCAACAATATAACTATCACATAAAGCATTCTTATCATGAGTCTCATGCATAAAATTATTACTCTCCACATAAGCATAATCAATTTTATTAGTAATAGTGGGTGCAAATTCAACAAAGTAGCTATCATTATTATTCTCATCATCAAATATAGGAGGCATATTGTAATCATAATCAAATTTATCCTCCATAACAGGCGGTACTAAAAGACCAATATCATTATAATCATCATAAAGAGGAGGCAAAGTATCGTCAAAGTAAATTTTCTCCTCAATGCTTGGGGGACTAAAAAGATCATGCTCATCAAAACCAGCTTCCCCAAGCTTAGAATTTTCCATATCATTAGCAACAATGGTGTTCAAAGCGTTCATACTAATATGTTCCATAGGTTTTTTAATTTTCGCATCAAACCATCCATGTCTTAAATCAGGAAATAGAATAAGAAGCTCATTGTTGTCCATTATGCCTAACTAGTGTAAACAAGAAACAAAAAGATGCAATTGCGGGATCTAAAGGAAATAGCTTCGAGCACACACACAACGGCAACAGAAAAGTACTTTACCCGAGACCGGAGTATGAGTGCCTTTTACCTTTCCTCCCGGCAACGGCGCCGGAAAAGTGCTTGATGTCTACGGGTGCTTCTATTCTTGTAGACGGTGTTGGGCCTCCAAGAGCAGAGGTTTGTAGAACAGACGGCAACTTTCCCTTAAGTGGACCACCCAAGGTTTATCGAACTCGGGGAGGAAGAGGTCAAAGATATCCCTCTCAAGCAACCCCGCAACCACAAAGCAAGAAGTCTCTTGTGTCCCCAACACACCTAATAGGTGCACTAGTTCGGCGAAGAGATAGTGAAATACGAGTGGTATGAATAAATGCGAGCAGTAGCAACGGCACCGGAAAAGTGCTTGCTGGCGTGCGGTTGATGGTAGTAATATTGCAGGAAGTAAAGATGCAGATAAAACGAGTAAACAAACAGCGATAGCGATATTTAGGAACAAGGCCTAGGGATCATACTTTCACTAGTGGACACTCTCAACATTGATCACATAACATAATAAATAGATAGATGCTAGACTCTACACCCTCTTGTTGGATGATGAACACCACTAACTGTGTAGGATTACATGAACCCTCAATGTCGGAGTTAACAAGCTCCACAATATTCAATGTTCATATTTAAATAACCTTAGAGTGCGTGACAGATCAACATAACCA
This sequence comes from Lolium rigidum, assembly GCF_022539505.1. Taxonomy (NCBI): domain Eukaryota; kingdom Viridiplantae; phylum Streptophyta; class Magnoliopsida; order Poales; family Poaceae; genus Lolium; species Lolium rigidum. The sequence continues at coordinate 75,261,971 of NC_061512.1, read as the reverse complement.
AACCAAGTACTAACATAGCATGCACACTGTCACCTTCACACTACGAAAGGAGGAATAGATCACATCAATACTATCATAGCAATAGTTAACTTCATAATCTACAAGAGATCACAATCATAGCCTACGCCAAGTACTACACGATGCACACACTGTCACCATTACACCGTGCAGGAGGAATAAACTACTTTAATAACATTACTAGAGTAGCACGCAGATATATTGTGATACAAAACACATTGCAATCATAAAGAGATATAAATAAGCACTTCACTATGCCATTTATAACGAGTGAATAAGTATTCGTGAAATATAGCCTAAGAGACCCACACGGTGCACACACTGTCACCTTTACACACGTGGGACAAGGAGTCTCCGGAGATCACATAAGTAAAACCCACTTGACTAGCATAATGACATCTAGATTACAAGCATCATCATATGAATCTCAATCATGTAAGGCAGCTCATGAGATTATTGTATTGAAGCACATAGGAGAGAGATTAACCACATAGCTACCGGTACAGCCCCGAGCCTCGATGGAGAACTACTCCCTCCTCATGGGAGACAGCGAGCGTTGATGAAGATGGCGGTGGTGTCGATGGAGGAGCCTTTCGGGGGCACTTCCCCGTCCCGGCGGCGTGCCGGAACAGAGACTCCTGTCCCCCAGATCTTGGCTTCGCGATGGCGGCGGCTCTGGAAGGTTTTCTCTGGTTTCGTCGAACTTGTCAGGGTTTTCGCGACGGAGACTTTAAATAGGCGGAAGGGCAAGGTCAGAAGGGGTCTGGGGCCACCAGACACTAGGGCGGCGCGCCCCCCTCCTGGGCCGCGCCGCCACCATGTGTGGGCCCCCTGTGGCCCCTCTCTGACGGTTCTCGGGTGTTCGGAAGCTCCCGGGGATTCTAAGATCTTCGGTGTTGATTTCGTCCGATTCCGAGAATATTTCCTTACTAGGATTTCTGAAACCAAAAACGAAGAAAACAGAGAGCCGGCCCTTTGGCATCTCGTCAATAGGTTAGTTCCGAAAAACGCATAATAATGACATAAAGTATGCATAAAACATGTAGATATCATCAATAATGTGGCATGGAACATAAGAAATTATCGATACGTCGGAGACGTATCAGACAGCAGGACGTCTATGATAACTAGGACTACTCCTGACGTCAACAGTTGCCTGTGGAACAGATGGACCGCTATACGTTTCTTCCGCTGTATGTTTTGTAATTGATCAATAGATCAACTATTGTTGTAAGACTTGGATCATGTGATCCCTTGTAAGACGATTATGGTTTGTAATGAATGATGTTCTGTGATATCAATCTATTATGTCTCGTAAAAACAATATTCCTGGGATTGCGATGTATGGCATAATAGGCATCTGGACTTAAAAATCCGGGTGTTGACACCGGCACTTACGGGCGGTGCTCGGTGGCTGGTGGTGGCGAGGCTTCTACTTGCGGTGCTCCGGAGGGCGGAGCCGGAGGTGAGCAGCAACGTCTCCTCACCCTCCATGAAGAATAAGCTCGAGGTTGCTCCAGAGCTGCAAGATCTGGATGGCTCTGACCCTGTTCTTGCCGTCATGGGGGCGGAAGGAGCAGTTAGTCCTGAGATCTATCTAGATCTGGCAGGATCTGGAGCGAGCGGGGAAGATCGGAGTCCTACGTCGAGTTCTACAGCGACGAAACTTCTTCTTGGAGATGAGGCTCTTGGGAGTGCATCCTCGACGGCGTTTATGCCGTCGACTTTTCAGGCCGAAGGGCGGCCACTCCCTCCTTGGTTGCTGGCGCTGAAAGGCCAGCTCAAGGTCACCAAAAGCCTCCTTCTATGGAGGCTCTTCTGCTCCGCCATGATTGACTCCCGCTATGGCGACCCAAGTGGTTCTGTCCCCGGTGTCGCCATGGTTGTTCATGGTTGGAATCTGGAGCGCGATGGAGATGGAGTTGGACCGGATCACATTTTCATCTTCAGATCTAGGGTCTTTAGTGAAAAATTGCAGGACCTGGTTGATGTAGGCATTACCCTTCGGGTACCTAATGTTACACTACCTCTTGCAGCCCAACCAGGGGCCATGAAGGCAGTCGATGGCCAGGGGGCACTACGTCGGTTCACAAGAAGAATCCTGCGAAGAATACAAGGAAAGCTTAGGGCTAGGATCCTTTGTAACCTAGTCATACCCGGGATGATCTCTCGAGACCTGGCTCACAATATAAGGGCCAGGAGAGGGGCTGCCGAGGACACGAACAATCTTAGCCACCGCAAGTCTAGAGCTAGGTCCTTACAGAACTTAGTCTCTCGACGAGATCATAGCCGAAACCTTCGGCACCCCATTGTAACCCGATATTTTCATAATCAAGATCAGACAGGCAGGACGTAAGGGTTTTCCCTCATCGAGGGCCCCGAACCTGGGTAAATCGCTCTCCCCGCTTGTTTGATAACCGATGTCTCGTGTCAGCCTACAGGATTCCACCTACCCTAAGCCCCTTACGGAGGGCATTGCCGAGGAATACCCTCGACAATTGGCGCCGTCTGTGGGAAGCCTGTCGGCACAAGGCATGACATCGGCAGTTCCGGTGACGTCTGCAGCGTTCGTGTTGGAATCCCCAACGCCACCAAGTCCGAGAAGTTCGGTTCGTTGCAGATCTTTTGAGTACACACCACACACTGAGGTGTCGCATCCGATCTCTACGGAGTCGCGCGGCAACATGGATACGACTTTCGGTGGTGTCCACTTCATCATCGACTCCAGAGGATTTCTTCGCCTTCCTAGTTCAAGCGCGTCAAGCCCAAGGACTTCGGTTCCAGATAACATCACGCCAGCAGCAGCTTTGATAGTTTTGCCTGGAAGTATTGGGGAGGGCAGTCGAAGCAGTTTCGGCAGCAGAGAGGAGCAACGGAAGAGACGAAGGGATTCACGCCGCGAAGATGTGGAGTGAGTTGCGAGCTGCCCTCGACAGTATGCACGAGGATATTGCAATATGCAGTCAAACAAGAGCCGCCTTCGCACACCTTATCTATCGGCCACGGAGCAGCTTGAGGCGCCATGTTACCTGCATTCTTACATCGACCCGAAAGATAACCTCGAAAAAGCCACTCACCTACTTAGGAATTGTCGACACTTCCTTGAAGTCCGGTAGTTTTGCGAGGATCTTAGGGCCGAGACAGCACCAAAAGCACACTCGAAGGAAAGGGTTGCAACTCATAGCTACCCACCAGATCCATACACACCTGAAGGAGGAGACGTGTATGTGCCAACCGAAGTATTCACAGTGTCTCGAGGGCAGGTCAACATGATCCACAAAACCAGTTTTTCAAAGAGAGAAGCCAAGAAGTTTACGCGAGAGGTGAAGTATGCAGAGGTCACTATGGCTGAGGTGCCAGAGTATATCGACTGGTCAGACCAAAACATATCTTTCGGCAAGGCGGACCATCCGAAGGCCGTTCCAAGGCCCGGCCACGCCGCCCTAGTTCTTAAAGCACAGATTGGAGGCTCCAACATGAGCAAGGTGTTTATGGATGGAGGAAGCGGTCTGAATCTGCTATTCACCAGCACAATGAAGGCAATGGGGCTAACGATTGATATGCTCAAAGAATATATGCTCAAAGAATCTGATACAGGTTTTCACGGCATCATCCCGACCCGACCCGCTTATCCCCTTGGCAAGATATCACTAGACATAGTTTTCGGTACGCCTAGCAATTTCAGAAAGGAGAAGCTCAAATTCGAAGTGGTTGATTGGGAATCTCAGTATCATGCCATCCTCGGCAGGCCGGCATTTGCAAAATTTATGGCGGTACGTCATTATGCGTATCTACAACTGAAGATGCTAGGCAATAACGGGATAGCAATAACCGTTCACGGAAGTTTCTCTCGTTCCGATAACTGTGACAGGGAGTTCCAGAAGATCGCCTCGAAGTTTGGCGCTAAGGAAGAGCTCAATGCACTCGATGTCGTTACGGACCACACAAAACCACCAGCCGATAATCGGAACGCGAAATCCGACGAATTCGACGTGGCAAAGGAGGCAAAGAAACAGCAAATGCACCCCTCTGACCCGAAGAAAATAGTCAATACTTCGGCAGATCTTACTGTCGCATAGGAAGGCGCGCTCATTGAGTTTCTCCGTAAGCGCTAGGAAATATTTGCATGGGAACCATCTGACATGCCTGGTATTCCCAGGGAACTCGCTGAGCACGCCCTCAATGTTGACCCCAAAGCCAAACATGTACAGAAAACGATGCGTCGCTTTTCGGAACCAAAAAGAAAAGCTATTGGCGAAGAAGTTAATCGACTCCGCAAAGCAGGATTCATTCGGGAGCTCAAGGAAGTCGAGTGGGTAGTTAACCCAGTCATGGTGCCAAAGAAGGACACGACAGCTCTTCGTATGTGTATCGACTACACAAGCCTTAACAAGCATTGCCCAAAGGATCACTTCCCGCTGCCCCATATCGACCAGATAGTCGACTCCACAGCAGGCTGTGATCATCTCTCCTTCCTCGATGCATATTCAGGATATAATCAGATTAAGCTCAAGAAAGAAGATCAGGAATTAACCGCGTTCATAACCCCTCACGGTGTTTATTGTTACAATGTTATGACTTTCGGGTTAAAAAACGCAGGTGCCACTTATCAGCGGTGTATGCAAGCTTGCCTCGGGGAGCAAATCGGTCGAAATATTGAAGTCTATATCAATGATATTGTGGTTAAAACCAGAAACGCAGTCACCCTCATCGACGATCTGCGCGAAACTTTCGATAATCTTGACAGATATAAAATAAAGTTGAACCTGAAGAAATGTTTTTTCGGGGTGCCAGGAGGACAGGTGCTCGGGTACTTCATCTCTGCTAGGGAAATAGAGGCCAACCCTCTGAAAATCAAAGCTATCCTCGACATGGAACCGCCAAAGAATTTGCACCAAGTGCAACAATTGGCAGGGCGATTGGCAGCACTTAGCAGATTTATCGCCAAGTTGGGAGAAAAAGCTTTGCCCTTTTATCACTTAATGAAGAAATCAGAAAAATTCGAGTGGATAGCCGAGGCGCAGGAATCTTTCGATAAATTAAAAACGATACTATCGACATCTCCGGTTCTCGTAACTCCGCATGAAAAAGAACCAATGCTCATGTATATAGCTGCAACGGTGCAAGTCTTCAGCACGGTCATAGTCGTCGAGAGAGAAGAGGTAGGAAGAGTTCATGGCGTGCAACGACCTGTTTACTACCTCAGCGAAGTACTCATCCCAGCAAAACAGCGGTATCCTCATAACCAGAAGCTAGCATATGCCGTATGGAGGACAGCACGGAAGCTACAGCATTATTTCACAGAGCACCCGATTATTATGGTAAGCGAAGCACCATTGAAGAATATACTCACCAACCCAGAGGCGACGGGTAGAGTATCTCAATGGGCTATCGAGATAGCACCACACGATATAACCTATGTCAATCGGACGACAATCAAATCTCGGGTTCTCCCAGATTTCTTAGCTGACTGGATTCAATCGCAAACTCCAGCAGCACCCGACATGTCTGGATCCTTGACAATGTACTTTGACGGATCAAAACGAAGTACAGGTGCAGGCTCATGAGTAATATTGATCTCACCACAGGGAGATAAAATGAGATATATTTTGCGGATGAATTTTTCGCTGCCGACAAATAATGAAGCATAATATGAGGCACTGTTGCACGAGATGCGTATGGCCAAGGCATGTGGAGCAACCTGCCTGGAGATTTATGGTGATTCAAATCTTGTGGTACAACAGTCGATGAATCTATGCGATGCAGTTAGTGATAACATGATCGCCTACCGCCAACTATACCAATCCATGGAAGCCAAATTCGAAGGTTGCGAGCTAAACACATCGGGAGAGCCAGCAATGAGGAAGCCGATGCTCTGGCAAATATAGGGTCCACATGTTCACCTATCCCAGACGGCGTATTTTATGAAGTTATTACTCAGAGATCGATTAAAGAAAAAGTTTCAGCACCTCTGGAAGTGTCGACTGATAGCTCAGCAAATAAAGAGGACGCCGAAAGTCCTGCACTACAGCCAGCAGAGCAAGTATTCCTTATTGAACCTCTTTGGACTGAGCCTTTCCTAGCATACTTGATGGAGCAAAAGTTACCAGATGACCCAACGGAGACCAAACGTATCGTACGACGATCTAAGGCCTTTACTATAGTTGACGGCGAACTTTACAAGGGCAGCATCTCCGGTATCTTTCAAAGGTGTATCGCCATAGACGATGGCAAAGCTCTTCTGCGAGAAATACATGAAGGAACTTGTGGTCACCATGCAAGTAGTAGGGCACTCGTAGCCAAAGCTTTCAGAGCAGGGTTTTATTGGCCAACGGCCGTGTCTGATGCTCGAGACCTGGTAAAAAAGTCGATCCTTGTTAACATTTTGCACCAAAACCACATCCACCTGCAACGGACCTAATGACAATACCCTTGGCTTGGCCTTTCGCACAATGGGGACTCGATCAAGTTGGTCCACTGTTGAGATCATCGCCAGGAGGGCACACATACTTATTGGTCGCAGTCGACAAGTTCACTAAATGGATCGAAGCCATACCAGTCAGAGATCAAACAGCTAAAACTGATGTTAAGTTCTTCAAAGGAATAACTTGTCGCTTCGGTATGTGATGCGTGTAGTTGACACGTCCGTTGGGAACCCCAAGAGGAAGGTGTGATGCACACATCGGCAAGTTTCCCTCAGTAAGAAACCAAGGTTTAATCGAACCAGTAGGAGTCAAGAAGCACGTTGAAGGTTGATGGCGGCGGGATGTAGTGCGGCGCAACACCAAAGATTCCGGCGCCAACGTGGAACCTGCACAACACAACCAAAGTACTTTGCCCCAACGAAACAGCGAGGTTGTCAATCTCACCGGCTTGCTGTAACAAAGGATTAACCGTATTGTGTGGAAGATGATTGTTTGCGAGAAAACGGTAAAACAAGTATTGCGATAGATTGTATGCGATGTAAAGAATAGGACCGGGGTCCACAGTTCACTAGAGGTGTCTCTCCCATAAGATAAAAGCATGTTGGGTGAACAAATTACGGTCGGGCAATTGACAAATAGAGAGGGCATAACAATGCACATACATGTCATGATAAATATAGTGAGATTTAATTGGGCATTACGACAAAGTACATAGACCGCTATCCGAGCATGCATCTATGCCTAAAAATTCCACCTTCGGGTTATCATCCGAACCCCTTCCGGTATTAAGTTGCAAAACAACGGACAATTGCATTAAGTATGGTGCGTAATGTAATCAATAACTACATCCTTGGACATAGCATCAATGTTTTATCCCTAGTGGCAACAGCACATCCACAACCTTAGAACTTTACGTCCATCGTCCCGGATTCAATGGAGGCATGAACCCACTATCGAGCATAAATACTCCCTCTTGGAGTTAAGAGCAAAAACTTGGCCGAGCCTCTACTAATAACGGAGAGCATGCAAGATCATAAACAACACATAGGTAATAACTTGATAATTAACATAACATAGTATTCTCTATCCATCGGATCCCGACAAACACAACATATAGTATTACGGATAGATGATCTTGATCATGTTAGGCAGCTCACAAGATCCGACAATGAAGCACAATGAGGAGAAGACAACCATCTAGCTACTGCTATGGACCCATAGTCCAGGGGTGAACTACTCACTCATCACTCCGGAGGCGACCATGGCGGTGAAGAGTCCTCCGGGAGATGAATCCCCTCTCCGGCAGGGTGCCGGAGGAGATCTCCCGAATCCCCGAGATGGGATTGGCGGCGGCGGTGTCTCGGTAAGGTTTTCCGTATCGTGGCTCTCGGCATCGGGGGTTTCGCGACGGAGGATATTTGTAGGCGAAGGGCGAGGTAAAGAGGCGGCACGAGGGGCACACACCATAGGTCGGCGCGGCCAGGGCCTGGGCCGCGCCGCCCTGGTGTCTGGCCACCTCGTGGCCCCACTTCGACTCTCCTTCGGACTTCTGAAAGCTTCGTGGAAAAATAGGACCCTGGGCGTTGATTTCGTCCAATTCCGAGAATATTTCTTTACTAGGATTTCTGAAACCAAAAACAGCAGAAAACAGCAACTGGCTCGTCGGCATCTTGTTAATAGGTTAGTTCCAGAAAATGCACGAATATGACATAAAGTGTGCATAAAACATGTAGATATCATCAATAATGTGGCATGGAACATAAGAAATTATCGATACGTCGGAGACGTATCAGCATCCCCAAGCTTAGTTCTCGCTCGTCCCGGCAGGTAAAACGATAACAAAGATAATTTCCGGAGTGACATGCCATCATAACCTTGATCATACTATTTGTAAACATATGTAATGAATGCAGCGATCAAAACAATGGTAATGACATGAGTAAACAAGTGAATCATAAAGCAAAGACTTTTCATGAATAGTACTTCAAGACAAGCATCAATAAGTCTTGCATAAGAGTTAACTCATAAAGCAATAAATCAAAGTAAAGGTATTGAAGCAACACAAAGGAAGATTAAGTTTCAGCGGTTGCTTTCAACTTATAACATGTATATCTCATGGATAATTGTCAACATAGAGTAATATAATAGGTGCAATATGCAAGTATGTAGGAATCAATGCACGATTCACACAAGTGTTTGCTTCTTGAGGTGGAGAGAGATAGGTGAACTGACTCAACATAAAAGTAAAAAGAATGGTCCTTCAAAGAGGAAAGCATCGATTGCTATATTTGTGCTAGAGCTTTTATTTTGAAAACATGAAACAATTTTGTCAACGGTAGTAATAAAGCATATGAGTTATGTAAATTATATCTTACAAGTTGCAAGTCTCATGCATAGTATACTAATAGTGCCCGCACCTTGTCCTAATTAGCTTGGACTACCGGATCATCGCAATACACATGTTTTAACTAAGTGTCACAATGGGGTACCTCCATGCCGCTTGTACAAAGGTCTAAGGAGAAAGCTCGCATTTTGGATTTCTCGCTTTTGATTATTCTCAACTTAGACATCCATACGGGACAACATGGACAACGGATAATGGACTCCTCTTTAATGCATAAGCATGT